>NC_087462.1:16759232-17062262 GCF_036321535.1 Camelus dromedarius | reverse complement strand
GTTTCTGTGAACAGAACTGCTGGACTTTGTCACTCCGTGCCCAGGACAACAAAAGCAGATGTGCAGGGTGTGTGTTTGGGAAATGTTTCTGGAATAAAGGACTGCAGACCTGGCTCAGGACTTTCAGTGATGGGAGGAGATTTGCTCCTGAGGTGAAATGGAAAGAGCTGAGCTCTGCAGAGTGGAACCACAGTAAGCTGAGAGGCCAGCTGAGCAAAGGCAGTGAGGAAGAGGAGCCGAGTGTGAGCAGGAACCCAGCAAGCTCGGGGGCCCGACTCTGCCCCCCCCCCCCCCCGGTCAGCTGCCCGGGGCACGAGGCAGAAAACCTTGCTGGTGGTGCCACTAGCAACACAGACAAGACACAGGACCTACCTCCCAGCCAAAGGGGCTCCCTCATGCCTTCTTCGCTATTAAACTACCTCTCAAACAGCAGTGTCATGATGTTACTTACAAGTAACAAATCAGAACCACCTAAAGGCTCACTGACCAAAGATTCAGTAAGTAACTGACGATTTATGCATCGAGTAGAAACCTATGAAGCCGTCCAAATTGATGGCGTGGACTGCTAAGTATTGGCCTGAAAAAAATTCATATATTGTTGAGTAGAAAGTGTACTTTCGGTAAGGCTAAAAATATGAGTATATGAAGAAGAAACTGACAATATAGACGTCCCAATGTTAAGGGTGGTTTTCCTGCATTTGTGGTATGTTCCTGTGTCTTAAGAATTATTTGTAACCAATGTGCCTTACTTTCCTGTTTTATAACCAGAAACAAAAGTATTTAAAAATGAGAACAAATGAAGCCCAAAATTAAGAGAAGGAAGAGCACTTAAGTAAATTAAATAAAACTGAAAAAAAAATAGCAAAGAGGTCACTGAGACCAAGAGCTGGTCAGTTGACAAACCCTTAGCTAGACTTAACTAGAAAAACAAAATGTGAAATGAAAGGGAAAAAATGACAATTGCTACCCACAAAAATATAAAGATCGTAAGGGTGCTGTGAACAATCAGGGACCAACACATGGACAACATGGAAGAAGTGGATCAATTTCTAGAAACATACAACATACCAGGATTGAATAAGGAACAAATGAAAAAATCTGAACAGACTAATCACTAGGAGGAAGACTGAACCGGTAATCAAAAAGCTTCCACCGAACAAAAGTCCAGGATCACCCGGCTTCACTGGTGAGTTCTACTAAGTAACATTCAAGGAAGAATTAATACCAACCCTTCCGAAAAATAAAGAGGAGGAAATACTCTAAAGTCATTTTACAAGGCCAGCATTACCCTGATACCAAAACCAGACAAGGACACCACAAGAAAAAAAAAAAATTAAAAGCCAGTATCTCTCCACATAAATCAAAAATCCTCAACAAAATATTAGCAGACTAAATTCAACAGTACGTTAAAAGGCGCATACACCATGGTCAAGGGAGGGTTCATTCCAGGGACGCAAGGGTGGTTCACATCTGCCAGCCAGTCAGTGTGAAACACCACAGGAACAAAAGGGAGGAGACAAACCATGTGATCCTGCCAAGAGATGCAGAAAAAGCCTCTGACAGAATTCAACGTCCATTTATGAGAAAAACACTCAACAAAGTGCGTGTAGAGGGAACATACCTTGACATAATAAAGGCCGTATATGACAGGCCCACAGCTAACATCATACTCAATGGTAAAAGGCTGAAAAATGTCCCTCTAAGACCAGAAACAACACAAAGGATGCCACCATTTTCAACAAAGTATTCAAAGTCCAACCCAGAGCAACTGGGCAAGAAAAAAAGGCATCTAAATTTAAAAAGGTAGAAGTTAAACTGTCACTATATATAAAAATAGATTTAAAATAATTTCTGGTGTATAGCACACGGAACTATGTTCAATATCTTGTAATAACTTTTAATGAAAAAATATGAAAACAAATATACGTATGTATATGCATGACTGGGACATTGTAACTGACTGTACTTCAACTGAAAAAAAAAAAACTGTCATTATTTGTAGATGACATCATAAGTACATAAAACTCTAAAAACACCACCAAAAAACCCTGTCAGAACTAATAAACAAATTCAGTAAAGTTGCAGGATACAAAATCAATATACAAAAAAAAAAATCTGTTGCTTTTCTATATATTAATAACCAACAACCAGAAACAAATTTTAAAAAATTTATAATTGCATCAAAAGAATAAGATACCTAGGTATAAATTTAACCAAGGAGGTAAAAGACCTGCATACTGAAAACTGTAACATTGATGACAGAAACCAAAGACGACACAAATGAATAGTTATTACATGCTCCTGGATTAGAAGAATTAATATTGATACCATGTCCAGACCCCCCAAAGCAATCTACAGGTTCAGTGCAATTCCTATCAAAATTCCAATGGCATTCCTCACAGAAGCAGAACAAATACTCCTAAACTTTGTATGGAACCACAGATACCCAAACAGCCAGCGCCATCTTAAGAAGGAATAGCAAAGCTGGAGGCATCACATCACGATCTGTGATTTCAAGCAGTGTGGTACTGCAACAGAAGGAGACGCGTAGAGCAATGGGATAGAATCGAGAGTCCAGAAATAAACCCACACATCCATGTTCGGTCAGCTTACGACAAAGGAGCTGAGATACACAACGGGGCAAAGAACGGTCTCTTCAGCAAGTCGTGCTGGGAAGACGGGACAGCCCCACGCAAAAGAATGAAACACTCTCCTATACCACTCACAACATTAACTCCAATGGATTAAAAACTTGAACATAAGACCTGAAACCATAAAGCTCTTAGAAGAATACATAGGTAGTAAGCTCTTTGACATTGGTCTTGGTGATTTTTTTTTTTTTTTTGGATTTGACACAAAAGCATCAAACCAAAATACTTTTGCACAGCAAAGGAAACCATCCACAAAATGATAAGGCAATCCACTGAATGGGAAAAAATATTTGCCAATCGCATGTCTGATGAGGGACAAATATCCGAAATTATATATAAAGAGATCATACAACTCAATAGCAAAAACCACAAACAATTTGATTTACAAATGAGCAGAGGATCTGTATAGATACTTTCTCAAAGAAGACACAGATGGCTAACAGGCACATGAAAAGGTGCTCAGCATCACTAACTTGCAGGGAGATGCACATCAAAATCATATTGAAATATCACCTCACACCTGTTAGAATGGCTCTTATAAAACAACAACACAACAACAAATAGTGTTGGCAGTGATGCGGCGAAAAGGGAACCTGCATTCACTGTTGTTGAGAACGAAAGCCACTTACATTCGGTGCAGCCATTACAGAAAACAGAATGGAGGTTCCTCAGAAAAGTTAAAAATAGAACTACCATATGATCCAGCAATTCCAATTCTGTGTATTTCTCTGAAGAAAACAAAAACACAAATTTGAAAAGATAACTTGCACCCATATGTTCATCACCGCATTATTTACAACAGCCAAGGCAGGGACCAAGGTGTCCGTTAACAAATGCATGGATAAAAAAAGATGTGGCATATACTCATGGGATGTTACTCAGCCGTAAAAAGGATGACATCTTGCCATTTGTAGCAACGTGGGTGGATCTTGCGGGCATTATACTAAGTGAAACAAGTCATACAGAGATAGACACATCCCCTAGGATCTCATCTATGTGTAGATCTCAAAAACAAACAGAAAAACCCACCAAAAAACCCCCACCAAAAACCAAGCTCATAGAAAGTGGTTGCTAGAGGTGAGGGATGGGAGAAGGGGTCAAAAGGCACAGACTTTAAGTTACAAAATCATTAAGACACGGGGATGTCCTATACAGCACGGTAACCAGAGTTAATCATGCTGTATTAATGACATACTTGAAAGTTGCTAAGAGAATAGAACCTAAAAGCTCTCGTTGCAAGAAAAACATTTTTTGCAACTCTCTGGCGACGGATGTTAACTAGACTTACTGTGGCAATCACTTCACAACGTATACAAACATTGAATCGTTAGGTTGTACGCCTGAAACTGTTATATCTTAATTTTTCCCTCAATAAATAAGGAAATAAAACAGCTGTACGTGTTTTGACACGGGGTGCTTAGAAGAAAACGCAGTAAGAGACAGTGTCCCCAGCTCTCGCTGCCAAGCAGAAGCTGTGAGGCGCTTATCCTACGGCTCTCAGATAACGATTTAATTCCGACGCACCATGTGACCCGGACACCGACAACACGTTGGTTGCCTCGCTTCATCATGAAAGAAATAGTAGAACCGGAGAGTCTCCTTTGGGGAGAACAGAGGATTGGGTTTGAGACCAGACTCTCAGGGGCCACAGGGAGAAAAACATGTTTTCTTTACCTTTCAAAGCAGATTCAGCTTCATATCCCTATGGAGTGAGCACCTTCACGGTCAGGTGTCTGCTCACACGCGCAGGGAGCCGAGTTCCAGTAATGGGACCTCAAGGCCACCCGGTGGAACCCGTCCCAGCTTGTCTCCATGGCGCTGGAGGCTGCTTTTGGCTCACTTACTCAACACATGTTCACTGAGTTCTTAGCAGGCTCAAGGCTCTGGGGACGTGGCTAGGAACAGAATGCGGGAAACCCTTGCCTCTGGGATGTGTCTGGCTCTCTGAAGAGGACCAGAATAAACTTAAGATTTAAAAGAGAGAGTATGTCGGATGGTGATGAGTGAGAAGATTAAAATAAAAGAGGGAGAAAAGAGAGACCAGTTCTGTGCCCTTCAGGGATGTTGGCTGCTCCCCGCCAGTCTGGGGATTCAGTGGACACAGGAGACCTTCCAGAGACCCCCCATCTGCTCCATCCCTGCCCACCTCTCCATGAGGCGCTGCCCAACCACAGAGGAGAGGGGGGAAAGGTGACCGTTCCAGGGACCTGCTCCAAGCTCCTTGAATCGCAATGCCTGCTTATTCTACAAAGTAACTCTTGAACCCTGCTCCTTCCATCCCTCTGGGATTCACTCCTTCCCCCACTGCTTGACTGTGAGGAGAGGGTCAGGACTGCTCTGGAGGGCTGTCCTTGAGGGGGACGTGTTTTCTGGTCCTCAGGGCCCCGAGTTTGCTCAGGCATGCTCTGCCCCTGCAGGGGATGGGGAGCCAGAAGTCCCAGGGCCCTGGAGAGAGAACAGGATACATTCAAAGTGAAGTATTATGTAAAGACCAGATGTGAAAACTGCATTCTCCAGAGTGAATCGCCATCTGCCTGACTCCCTTGTCCACTACGCAGCGGGTTTTTGGAACCTGAGGGGTGGGACGTCACCTCTCTCAGCGCCGTTAGCAGCTGCCCTTTGATGAACTTGTACGTGCCAGGTGCTTGGCTAATTTCTAAAAGCATACCATCTCCGTGAATCGCCACAGGACCCCTGCGTGCTGTGCGCTGCTACCCCCTCTTGACAGTATGCACATTGCAGCTCAAACAGGTTAGGTGACTTGTCCAAATCAGTCAGTCAGTATGTGGCCTTCACATCCTTGTCATCCTCGCTCCAAGAACCAGGAGCTTTCTGGCATACCACATGGTCTTCTGGGGGACGCTCTGAAAACCCGTGTTCTCTAAGACGTACACCCAGACCAGGCTACACCTTCCATCAGGACCCAGTGGCCTACATCTGGGGAAAGTTTAATTCCAAGCCTGGGGCTCCCTGGAGCTTTCTGAAACTGAGCATAAAATAGGGACAGGAAAATTCGATAGTGTTTTTTCCTTCACATTTCTCACCTGCTCCCAAAGTCATTGAGGAATTTGTCTTTTGGGGGGTCGCATCTTCCCCCAAACTTTGGCACAGTTCTCTTTTGGAATCCGAAGGTAGGAGTTCCAAATTCTACTCACACCCCTGCTTCAGGGCTATGGGATGCAGAGCTCGCTAGACTTGGAGATCGGCATTGGATTCCCGCTTCACTGCTGGCTCTCTGCGTGGCCTTGGGGGAGTGGCTTCCTTTCTCTGAGCCTCAGTTTCTCTATTCGCGAAACGATAATCAGACCTGTTCTTAGAAGTGCGCTGTGATGGGGGGAGCAGATGAAAGGCTTCCCTTCCCACCTAGGGGAGGATTTGCACCCTGCCTCAGGGAACAGGATGAAAGAGAGAGAAATCCCCCAGAGGAAGCGCTCATGGAAGGACAGACCGTTTTCTGACAGCCCCGAGGTCTCCATGTGGTTTTTGTTCATTACTTTGTTAACTACTTTCTCTAAAGTTTTGGCTGAGGTCAAGGCTAAGCAGGAAGTGGAGTTTGTGTCTGATTTTTTTAACAACAAATTTGCTGACCATGTACAAAAAATACCACAAAACCAACTGACCATCTTTTTTAGGAGGCCAAGAAAAGTGTATGCATCGAACCCCTGCAATGGAGAATTTGGGATAATTTACCAACATTCTGGGGGGAAAGCTGCTCTTCAAATCAAGAGAGGAAAAAATTATGCAGTTTCCAAGTAACTTCTGAGCAAATATTAGAAAAAAGCAGTCATGACCATGTTTTCATGACACTAGGGGACCCTTCTGGAAACTACCCTCCCAGGCAGAGTTCCTGTCTAAGCATGCACCTCAGCCTGAACTTGGATGCTACAGCCTCTTGAGTCAAGCCTACCTCTGGCCTTCCGAGAGGGACACAAATCACCTCTGAAGTGCACTGGGTCTCCAGCTGGAACAGCTGGAAGGGAAGATGAGAATCCAGGAGGTGCTTGGGTTCAAGTGTGGCTTGACCCTAACTTGCTGTGAGAGAGAAAGAAGGCACTCAGATGATGCCTCAGGGACAGAGCCACTGGCTGGCAAAGGGTGATCAAGTCCCAGGGCCCTGAGGGATGTGAGGATGCTTCAGAAGTCTCAGAAAGACAGCTTTGCCCAAAGAAGGAAGACAGAGCAAGGGCAAAGCAGTTCTGCAATGCAGCCAACTTCCAGCAGGTGGCACCAGCTTCCTTCACATGCTCCCAAACCTTGTGGCGTACAAAGAGGAAGTGAACACTCCTGAATGCAAGGCTGATCAGCAGTGAGGTCTTCTGTCCCCTCCTGTCCCTCTCCCCTTCTGTGACAAGGCTTCCTCAACTTACTAAATTCTCAGCTAGTAGCAACACCTACTCAAAAGCAAGAAACACCTGCAGAAAGCAAGCAACGACTCCAAATACATAGCGGTTAACCAGACCCTTCACCATCAAGGAGAGCCAGACACTTGTAAATCCTGTCCCCGTCTCAGCCAGCGACTAGGGATGTCACGCCTTAGCCATCTCCTCCAACCCGCATCCCCCGGTTAACACCTGCGGCAGCAGGCAGTTGGACCAGGAACTGTCCGCAGGAGCGAGGGAAAGCAGTTTTCTGGGGAAACCAACAGCGGAACTGTTCAGTATGAGCTAATTGTTAGGGGAAATATGACCAACTCCCCCATCTTTTAATATACCTCACACTTTATCCGTATTGATCTGCTTCTGCTAAAGAGGAAATTCAGGGTTTATCTACCTGTCTGTGCAATCAAGTGTGTTGCTGGACCTATCGGCAAATTACAGGAGCCCCACCAGGATCTTGCCTTTTAGTTTCTAATTTCCGCACCCACGGCAAACGTGAATAATCAGCAAAGTTAATCAGCACTTGATCTTTTGGGTGCCGTGCGTGTCCAATATCCTGAAATTGGAACAGCAAGCAGGCAACAGGAATTCCCAGCTCCTGCAGGGAGGATGTTCAAGATCAGACCCCCAGGAGTGCAAAGCATTGAGGAGTCAGGGAGAGGGGACAGGAATATCTTGGGGCCATAAGCAGACATGAAAGTCAGGAAGACAGCATGACTACACGATTCTAAAAGCTACCTGGACGGCCAATACCAATGCCAGCTGAGTGGGGAAAGGTAAGTGCTCTTGCAAACTACTTTACAAAGCTACTTACTCATAGAAAGTCGTCCATCCTGTCTCATCACTCTTGGTGGCCAGGAGACCAGTGTTCCCGTCATAGGTCATGAGGCCGAGCTCCAGGTTCTGTGTGGACACGACCTTGAGCCCTCCGTTGGTGCCCACCGTGAGGGTGATGATCTGGTTGTCGGGCATGAGCAGGTGGCGGGGCGTGCCACTGCTGTCCCGGCGGATCTTCAGGGAATTTCCATTATTGTCAATCAGTTCCGTGACATCACTGTCAGCACTGTACGTGAAATTGTACAGGTACTCCCCTGTCACCAGGCTCACCGTGTACTGGTGGACGCCATCGGCGTTGAAGACGTACAACTCCTGCTCTCCGGGGGAGGCGGCCTCGTACTGGTTGAAAGCGTTCAGAACGGGCTTGTTCTTGGTGACCGCCCTGATCCGAATATTCCCAAGGTCTGCGATGTAGACGGTCCCGTCCGGAGCCACCGCTAAGGAGGATGGGGAGTTGAGGACGGCGTCCGTGGCGTAGGCGTCGTCACCTGAGTAGCAGTTGCAGCTGACGTCGTTTTTGCAGTCGCAGTCCGAGGCCGCCCCAGCCAAAAGGCAGATCTCCCCGTTGGTCGTCACCTGGCGCAGACGGTTAATCTTCTTCTCGTCTGTCTCGGTGATGTAGAGGACCCCCGTGTGAGAGATGGCGATGGCGCTGGCGGACTCCAGGGCAGAGTGGATGGCGAGCTTGCTAAGCGAGTAGTCGATGCCCGGGACCTGGCAGTGCATGGGGCGCCCCGCAATGATGCTGACCTGGTGGTTCTCGGTGATGCGGAGGATGACGTTGTTCTCCAGGACGTACAGGGAGTTGTCCATGGGGTTGACGGCCAGGTCCGTGGGCCACTCCAGCCGAACCTGTGGGTGACACGGCCTCAGATGAAAGGACAGCCTCGAACACACTCAACGTGTAACTGGGCAGGGCCCTTCTAGGGGTTTTATGCAGCTGGGTGGGGTGGGGGGCACTTACTGTTTTGCTAACACACTGGACAAGAAGTGCCCATCACTGAACCACCTGCCCACTGCCCACGCTGGACATGCACGGCTGAGGAGAAGGGACTACCACACGTCTCCTGCTCCATCATCTGCTGCGGCCAGAGGAGACCACGAGTTCTACTCACGATGCTCTTCTCAGCCCCAGATGACCGGACCAGGGTCAGAGTCATCACAGACAGCCAGACATAGGACTGGGGGAAGGCAGCCCCCACTCTGCTCCCCAAGCCGTGGGCCTGAGGAGGCTCTGTTCACTGAGAGGGGGCACCTTCATCTAATTCACAGGAAGGAGTCATGGGGTTCAGAAGGTGTCCCTGACCCATGGGGTGGCCAATGCACAGGCTGGCCAGCGAACTACAACCTGAGTGTTCGCTTGCCAAAATGAACTGAACCAAACACTCCTTCTCTGCAGAATCTGAACTGAACATCTCAGCAACAAGGTGCCAGTCAGTCAGCTGAGGAATTTGAGCTGAGATGAGTGAAGCTGACCGAGGGTTGAAAAGGCCCTTATCGGAAGGGCAAAGATAGATTCCAGGTTGTTTGAGGACCCGTATATTAAGGTCCGGTTCCTCCTGTTGTACCTGAGTGAGCCTCTCTTCTCTGCTGATGTCAGAGCCCGGACTGAAAGACTGTCACTTGGGGGCATGTCACAGAGGGCTCTGCTCTAGTTACCACCGCACAGAGTGGAGGTTTATATAGTGGGGATGCAGTCACTTCAGATTAACAGGGACGTTCTGACTGACACATAATACTACATGGTATGTTCTCAAACCTGCAATAATGATGGAGAAGAAAGGTGATTACACGGTAACTCCTACCCTATAATCTGCCACGGCTGGAGTGTGTCACCAGCTCCACTTTTCTGAGCAGAATTCCCCCCTCTCTCTTTTTCTGTTTCTCTCCCATTTCTAGCTGACGTTTCCCATTCCTTCTTGCTGTCCAGTTCCTCTCAAGCCTTCTGCCAACAAGCCTGTGATGTGTCTTTATAGCTCCTCCTCCTCCCACGCCACTTCCAGCCCAGCCAGGGCACTGGTGAGAACTGGAGGCCAAGGACTGGTGTGGTTCAGTACTGAGAGGAAAGGACAGAGTCCCACCTGGGCCACATCCATGCTGGAGTCACAGCTCAGCGGCCGGACAGCAGTGAGGTCGTTGGAGCCCAGCAAGGTGGAGATGATTCCATTCTGGTCGACCTTCCGGATCATGGTGGCGTCGACAAAGTACATGAGCCCATTCTTGTCTACGGCGATACCTGAGCGAGGCAGACAGTGAGGGTGTGTCTCTTGGCTTGTGGGGTGGGGGTGGAGGTGGGGATGCCCTACTGGGCATTAGCCTCTTGGATGAGGGAACTTACTGGATGGATGAGCACACTCAGCAGTGGCTCTCACTCTTTTAAGGTGACATCCTTTCTCACGGGCACTGTGCTAAGAGCCACCTAATTCACAGGCTGCTGGCTGTCTCACCACCTAGCTAAAGAACGACCCTTGGGCTACAAATGAACCGAGGCTGCAAATGAATGAGTGAGGAGATAATTTTGCATCCACTTTTTTTTTTTAAGGAAAGAAGTTATTTTCCAAGTTCACTGCTTGAAAAATTAACAGTAGGAAATTACTTGAACGCTCACAACGGATTATAACAATGAGGCTGCAGAAACAATGGATCTTGCAGTCACAAACTCCCAACACAAAATGCATCCTCCAGGAAGTATTCCACATTAAGCCTCGACTCCACCCAGCACATCAGTACCCTGGGGGGAACGCGGGTCCCAGCACTCCCCTGGTGAGAGGCCAACAGGAGCTTCTATTTCTTTTGCATTTTCACCCCAGTGCCCAAGCCCAAGGTTCTCCATCCTTAATCCATGCTGCCGCATGCTTTCATGGGAGCTAAAAATGCTACCAAGAATTGGACCTTCAAATGACTGGTCCTTTTCTAAAGTACCTTCAGTCCTTTTCAGACAGAGCTCCATCAGTTCTAAGAACCTCTTCCCCTCCAATCCCAGACCCTGGGAAATCACACCCATTCTTAATTGCTACCATTTATTGGGCATTTGCAAAATGTCAGGTAGTGCTTTAGACTCGATACACACTATTATCTGACATGAACAGCTGGGAGTGGTTGCAGGCCCCCACGGGGCTCCGTTCTCTCTCCAGCCCACACAGCTGGCCCTCCGGCTCACGGAGCGAACGCTGCCTTCTGACTCTCCGTGACTGGCGGCAGCCAGCCATCTCCAGGAGCAATCCATCCCACTTTCCATTCGCAGCGCATGTGGGTGATGGGAGTTTACTTCAAATAAATAAATACGGTTTTTAAAAAACACTCACCCACACACCAAAGCGATCTATCAGACTTAAATTATTCTCAGCAAAGCTGCGTTGCGGACTGCCTGGGCTTAGCTCAGTTCCAGCAGGAAGAGAGCCCAGTGGGTGGGCGCTCGGGGGGGGGGGGGCTCCCGGGGGCGGGGCTGTCCCCTTCTGCAGCCTTTACCTCGAGGGCTCATCAGGGTCGCATCCACAGCCTTCCCTCCATCCCCGCAGCGGGCTTCGTCAAAGGGCAAGCACTGCTCTCCAGTCCCGGCCACGACTTCCGAATTCCCAGCCAGGTCTTTGGATCCGCTCAGAGACTTGACTCGGTAGATCCGCCGGCTGTTGGTGTCAGACACGTAGAGGGAGCCGGACACTGGGTCCACTGCCAAGTAGTACTTGTGGGCCGGGTTGTTGCTTTAAGAGGAGCAGCACAAAGAGAAATGAGAAGGGGCTAGGCAGGTGGCCTCCTGGATCTAAGAGATGACAAAAATCCCAGCAAGACTCTGACCACCTCTAGTGTCTTTCCACTTTAGTGAACTGGAAAGAATCTAACATCATAACTCAGTGTTCTGACATAGCATGGCTCGTAGCTACTTCTAATTGGACTTCAGCAACTCACGCTATCAAAGAATTCATCCCCTGCCATCATGCTAAAACATGGTGCTTCCTTTAACTGGTGCAAAAGATCCCCCTCTGATCCCGCTTTCGTGTTTTGTGTTTTGTGGGTGTTAGTTTCCTTTCTTCCCCTGTGGGTCTGTTCTCAAGTGGGGACTGAGGGACACTTCCATGTGACGATGCTCTCCTTGTAATCAAAGCTTCCTCAGTGCCTCCAAGCTACTGGATCGTTCATACTGGGGCAGCCTGCAGTCCTCCTAACTGTGTGATGGGCAGCTCTCCCGAGCCATCCCCAGTCCTCAGCCTCAGACCTTCTCTATTGCTCCCCGGGGTGGATATGAACAAAGTTAGCATCTTGTGTGAAGAAATGTGACATCTTGCTGATACCATGTCCAGAATCGGAATTACACAGGGAAGAGATACAGTTTTCAAATCTTGGGTAATAATGAGGTGACCGGTGTGGACCAGGATCTGTCAGGACCCGAAGCCATGCTAGGAGATAAATACCTTACTGCATGTGAAATGTATTGAAAGGACATCAAGGCTTAGAGACCCGGATCTCTTTCTCTGCCGTGCCTCTAGCTGCCCTATGTGTTGCTGACTAGGACAGGGTAAGATCTGTAGACTTGGCTCCAGACTAAGACACAGGAAACTCTAAACTCCACTGAGACCCAGCTGGTGACCTTCGGGAAGTCTTTTGGCTACGAGGGTCCTAGACTCCTTATTTGGGAAATGAAGATGACGTATCGGATCACCATCTGTGTCGCTTTTGGCTCAAACCCTACATTTTCATCCCTTTGCAGTGTCTGTCACTGGTTTGCTGTTGAAACCAGAATGGATGCTCACGCTGTCTCCACACTGGTTATTAGCATCACTGCCTCTGGGATGCAAGCAGCAGGATGCAAGCACCCTCTGTCCTAGGGTGGTTCACCAGGTTTTGGTGCCACATGCCTAAAATAAGCACAGTCCTTTAAAAATGTTTTCAGTCATTTTTCAACTGTAGTTTGGGACTATGGGCAGAGAGGAGTCTGGAAATGGGAAGAGGAGGTGAAGGCGATGGTAGTGTGGGAAGCATCTGTCCTGTACACATTAGCTAGTAAATTACTAATTAAAACACCACCATTTGGGTTCTCCCCCTATTTAAGGAAGAAAGGGACTAGGAAGCTATTTTTAGGAACAGTTTGTGCATCGAGACAGTCTTTAATTCCAGCTTCTCCTCAGGTTGCTATTAAGACACATAATTGAACTAGAAGTCAAGGTCTTTCTAAAATTCCAGCCTAGAAAACAAGTTTGGAAGAGCAGGCTACCTGGGTTCCTTTCCTTCTTTTATTTTTTGGCTATTAAGTCTTTAGAGTATCCATATATGCAAAACAAATTAGGGCAGAAAGGGAAAAGTTCATGACATTTTTTAATTAGATGCTGCCACTTTGTTAGAGAACGCACGGGAGCTGGTGTGAGCGCAGGAGCTGGGGCACCACACATCTGTGCCTCTCTACGAGCAAGATAATTAATTCCGGACTTTCTAGGGAGCCCGGTTCAAGGAGGCTTTTCAAAATCTCCGACAGAAGAGCGGGGAGTTGAGGGCGGGGGTCAGGTCTGGCTGGGAGTCCACTCTTCCCCACGGCCTCACCACTCCCTGCGATCAAGATTCTTGCAGAGAAGCTCAGGTGGATGGGATGTTCGCGCTCCCACATCGGGGACTGTGGCCGGGGGCTAACGGAGTATGTACGTTTGAAGGGGATTGTGACATTTTAAAAAATTTGGCGCCAATTGGGGTGTTTATAACCAGCCAGTCTGGGGGCTCCTGCGAAGGAGCAATGCATGGCTCTTCCCCTGACTCTCATGATCTTGTACAACCTGACTGTGTAACTTCGACCTAACATCTGTGGAAGCCTCTGCCAACATTTCATTTCAAGGAGTGGAGAGAAGCATTCCCTCGAGCATTAAAATACATGGTTTTGTTTTTTCCTCCTCTTCCAAATAAAAATAAGGTCATCTTTCTTCCATTTTAGTGCAACCTGGAGTTTCCCTAACTCAGTAATGGGAGGCTTCCCAGAGCAGCATGCACATATGCATATGTGGTACCCTGTGGGGGTGAATTGTACCAGGACGGTTTTAATGATAACCTTGGGGCAACCGAATGACAAAGGCTATTTAGACAAAAAGTACTGGGTCCACACCCTTCATACTACTTAAAAGTGATTTAATTCCATGAAAATTCCCAATGCAGCTGACTACTGGAATCATTCTGACCAACAGATTGGCAATTAACTTGGTTTTTTTCTAAGTGACCATATATCCAGGGGAAAAAAAAAAGTCATTAATGAGTTGAAAATGAGTTTTTGACCCGTTTCCAGTTCATTAAAGCTTTTGTGAACCCAGTCCAGCATTTACAAAAGCCAGAAGTTTGCCTCAACTGTTTAGCCCAATTATGGACCGCGCTGAGCAGTCGGGATAAAAGTTCGCGGAGGGTTCATTATCTTACACTTGCATCTTCCGGAAATTCTAATTACTGTCAGCTTATTTGGTTCCCTTTTTGACTGCCTTTCATAATTGCTAAAGCTTATCATATCCACAACAGACAATTAGCACGTAAAAAAGTTACTATATTTGGTACATAAAAATATACAACATTACACGAGGAAGCACAAAACAAAAGGCAAACACAACGAGGCAAACGAACCATATCAAATTATATGGGAAAGAGTTCTTCATCTTACCTATGTTTAAACTCTTTATTTCTTTATAGAAAGAAAACAGAAGGAAAAAGAACAAACAGTTAGCTGAAGAATTGATCAAGCAAACAACATTTTTGTTTCTCGTATAAAAGGACCCAAAAAAGGGGCGGCCTCTTTCTCCCCCCCACCTCTAGCTGACAGCTCCTGGCTCAATTACTGAGGAAGTTCCTCTGATTTTGGACTCCTGCCTGCCGTTGGAAAATCTAGACAAGAACGCTTGAATTCTGTGACCAGCAATGTGGCTTCGTGTGACACAAGATGGCAAGAGGTGAAATGGGCTAATGAAGGCATGGCTGCTGGGAGGGCGGGAGGGGAGGGATTCTAAAGCCAAATTGAAGCTCAGCTGTAAAGCGTGCTGTGACTCATCTGTGACACCTGCCCTGGGAGTTGGGGGGAGCTGGGTGACACCTGTGCCACATACTTCCCATTGGCACCTTAAAGACTCCATACCACGCGCGAGAGAGCCCCTGCCCACAGCCACCTGCATTTGCCAAACACTCTGTACCCTAAGAGTCGCCACCATTTCCTGTCCCTGCTCCGTGCCACCCTCCCTCTCCCCATGTCAACTCGCACATGTAGGACCCCAAGGACTCGTTCTTCCTTATCGATAACGCCCGTGAATGCAACCTACAGGTGATTCCATCCTCTCGTCAATGGAGCCCAAGACTCCAGTTACCATTCTTTTTCTGGAAAACTGGTGAAAGTTTTGCTGCTTTTTAAATTTTCTTTTAAGAACAAAAATAACCTGTTTCAACCAGAGAGTGGCTGGAAGTTAACAACGTGAGGGAGGAGAGGAGAGATGCTTTGGCCTCAAACAGAGAACTGCCCCCCAGTCCTGAGGCCTCCAGGCCAACCTGGAAGGAAGCCCTGACCCCTCTTTCCCTTCTAGCTGAGGGAGGCGGCTTCAGGGGAGGAACAAAGAGAGTTTAAAGCCTTGCCTCCTGCTTGGGTGAAGCTCAGGCCTCTGCCAGGGGCCATCATTAGTGGTAGGTTTGCACAGGGATTACATTTTTATATTTTATTCCAACGTGTTAGTTTTTTGCAAAAAAAAAAAAAAAAGTTAATTAAATGATGCTGATAACTCTTGAGCTCTGACTGGCATAGTGCAATTTAAGATTCATTCCGCAAAGCCCGGTGTCTCAGGGCGGCAGCCGGGAATTCTCGCGTCTGTTTTATACTGCTTAATGAAAGTGAAATGTTATCTGCACCAGTGGTAGTCATATGTGGCTCTTAATTATTGTAATATCAATTCCACTTTTTTTAAGTCAAGATTTTGTGAAAAGACTGGCTGGGAGTTGGGTCTGCAGACCTGACCTACTTCTTCCCTAAGAACATCTGCTTTGAGTTGATTAATATAACATTGATGTTGGGGGAAGGAGAAGGGCAGGGGGCACCGAGCCACTGAGCGGGCTGAGTCCAAACGATCCTTTGGATGTGAGCTTTGGAGAAAGGCTGAGGTCACTGCTGTCCCAGGGCCATGAGCAGAGTGGGTGCTTAGCAGGCGACAAACCCAAGTAACAGCACCAGCGCGTCAGTCTACGCAGATGCACGGGGGACCTACTTACAGGGGGCTGGCCCAGGCTCTGTGTCATGGCCCCAGTAACACCATCCCTTTAGGTATACCCTTCGAGGAAAAAGTGGTGCCTCAGACTCCAGAATTGAGACTCTCAGTGACTCCCCTGCGAAGACTTCAGGGTCTCTCCGAGCATTCCCTGTGTATCTTGGGAAGCGCTCAGCAGGCTGTCTTGTGATTTACGTGTGTGTGCTTGGCTCCCTCGCTTCATTGTGAACTTAAGCGAGTCAGTCAGTGCGGACGTGACTTAGAGCTGGTTCTTAGGAGAGGGCCCTGAGAGAGTGAGGGCTGGAGAAATGGGTTCTTGAGAGAAGGAAGGAAGGAAGTTGCTTCCTTGAGTGCTGGCAGACCCTGCCTTGGAAGAGCTCCAGCCCCTCACGGTCCGCTCAGGACCACACCGCTGTCTCTTTCCAGCTCTCTCTGTGCCGCAGAATAGGGTGGAGTTGGAGTGGCCATATTTTGTGTTTGTTTGGTTTAATTGTAACTAGAGAAGTGAGTTGGGATTTAGGGGTATGTGGCCCCTCCACAGTCCTTGTACCATCTTTTAGATGACCACTAGCCATTCTGGTACAGGAGTGGTTTCCAGGAATGCTCCTGCTTTGGTGTGCTGATTCACCTGGCGTCACCACAGGATATGGAGTGCCCAAAGCAGGCGTCATATATCGTGGCGTGCCAAAGTAGTTAGTAAATAACAAATTTTAGGTTATTTGTCTAGATTTTGTGATGTTTGCAGTAATCGTCCGCTTCCCAAATTTGCAATTTGTTTTGGTCTTCTCGTCCTAAATACTATTCAGTTTCATTCCAAAATTGCATAAGGTTCAGGCTCCGGGAAACCTGGATCTGTCTTTGGTCCAAGAGCTTTGAAAATGGTGCCAAGAACTATCCAGAATTTCATGGGAATATTGTTGTTACTATTAATCTGGACAGGGAGGGGCTGTGTCATGTTTTATTTCCTAACCACCCTGCTTGTACCATGACCACAGACAGAAAGCACTTCCTCTCTAACTGGGACCATGTATTCCTCTGTAACATCCTACGCCAGCACCAGGCAGGGTCTGTCCCAGCTGAACTCGCAGGCAAAGCTTTTCCTGGGGGACACTTACTTCCAACGTCTGCTGCCCCTGCCTGCCTTCCCGGGCTCCCAACTTTCTTGTGCCTTCTCCCTCTCCAGCACTCACACTCCTGGGCCAGGCAATTCCCTTCCCTAAACATCCTCCCTGATGCACGATGCCACTGACCCACCCCGACAGCACCATCAGAATCAGCATGGGGAGGTGTTCCAGTTGCAGAAAAGCAGAGTTAATATCATAATACAACTTTATATTTGGAAAACGAAAAAAAAAAAGTAGAATCTCAAACGTTCAGGAAGGTGGGAGATTCTTATGTTTATTGCAAGGAGCCAAGTTCTGAAAAGGCAGAGAGATACTGTCCCATCGTTATCATTTACTACCTTGTATTGGGGTTCAGTTCCTGAGATGTTTTCAACCTGGGGAGAAAGGAAAGATTTTTCTCCAATAGAAGCTGACCCTAAGATGTGACTGATAGATTTACTGTACTCCACAGAGCTTGGGTTTTCTAAGGACCACCTGAAGAGGGTGACAGTTATAAGAAGGGAAATGGGCTCCTGGAGGTGGAGTACCACGCACTGAAAATGTCGTGAATGCCAGCGGAATTGGCACAGCCAGGTGATAACCTGGGAAGAAGGCATCTTGTAGTATTAGAAGTATTGCACGCGAGTAGAACGCTGCCCCTACGTGTCTGGGATCGGCAAAGGAGGAAGCAAGGGAGGAGCAGAGGGAAAGAACCATGGGCACATTTAAATAAAATTCAGATTCAGAGGCTCAGCTCTGGGTGGGTAAGAGAGGCAGGGATGGGCATCAACTCCCGAAATTGAACCATCATCCAGCTGCCAACTCACAATGGAGAAAAGAAGAAGCACGACAGGTGTCTTCCCCTGCCCCGCCCCAACCCCCCCTCCCTTTGCTGGTTACTGTTTTGAAGAGAGCGATTGACGGCTCTTTGTTTTCAGGTACGTAGTGGGAAGAAAAGAAGAATCAAACCAGTGTTCTTGTTAGAGCTTAACTTCTAATCATCTGCATACCTGGCTGATGAAAGGGAGAGCTAGTCCAAAGGCAGTTACAAAGGGGGGAAAATCACACAGCTGTTGAGGGACACTGATAGTTACGCTCCCGCCAGCTGTCCTCAGTGGCACACGTGGGCGTGGCGTGACTCGCTGGCAGTGGGCTTGTATCACTGATGCTGTGGCCCCTACACGGAGACACGGAATCACGGACAAGTTCCAACAAAAGGGAGGCCCCTGGTCTGTGTCCCTTTTACTCGAGCAACGTGTCTTGATCTCGTCCTGTGAGCCAGGCACTGCTCTGGGGCGAAGACGCCACACGTGCCTGCTCTACGGAAGTTCACACACTGGGGCCCTAAAGACTTGGCAGAAATGGCTGAGAAACAAGGCAGTCAAGGGCCTTGTCGCCTTTACGGAAAATCAGAGTTCAGTGGTCCAGGGGAGGGTGAGAATTACTTCTGCTAGGGAGACTGGACTTCATGGAAGAGGGGCCTTCAAATGCAGCCTGAAAGGTGGACCTGATGAGGCAGATGAGGCAGAGAAGGTATTTTAAGTAGAGCCAGCAGCATGAGTCAAGGTTTGGAGGTGAGGATGTAGCAGGCAAGTGCCATGTGGCTCTGAGCTGGAAGAACAGTGACAAAGAAGCAAGGGCCAAATGGAAGATTAATAAATGAACAGCACGGTGCTCCCTCCATCCGCTTCCTCGCCTCCTCTCATGCCTCCACTTGCCCACAGGATGCCTACGAAGAAGATGCTCTACCATCATGAAAAAGGAAGTAGGCACCTTGGGAAGGAGACCTGACTGGGGATCGCTAGGGAAGTGGCTTGTCTGGTGTCAATTTCGCAGCTTGAAGATGATCCAGCCTCTTCCGTTTTGCCTCCCTCCTCTCTCCATCTTTTCGTTAACACATCCTCTTACTCCGCCCCGTGGCCTCCCCCTCCGTGTTTCCCTGCTGTGGCTTGTTGGCTCTTCTAGGACGCTCGGCATGAACTGCCTTTCCCCCTGCCTGGGTGTCCGTCTCTCACCCTCGAGTGGCACTCTCTGAGCCTGGGTCTCACCCCCTGCTGGACCCTCGGAGCCCAGCACAGGCCTGGTTCACCCTTATGCGCAGTGAATGCCCACTCGGTCACTGAGGCTGCCGCCTTCCTGGAGTGGAGCTGGGTTTTCTCCCCTCTTTTGACCCCTCCCCGTGCCTGGCACAGTCTCAGCTCCCCAGAACACTCAGCGGCGCCTGCTGGTGGTCAGAGCCCTGATCTCTCTCCCCGAAGGGACCTCGCAGACACAAGATGCAGGTGGACCCTGCGACTTCTTCTAAGTCCTTCACCTGGCAGCCGAGGCTGCTTCAGAAAGCGCCACCACCCACTCAGCGGCTCAGGACAAAATCCCAGCATCACCTCTGATTCTTTTCTCTCTTGGTACCACCCCCTCCCACCTTTAAAAAAAAAAGTCCTATTGACAGTTTCTATCAGATTTACCTCAAAAATATACCCCAACTGAAACATCCCCATCTCCCCTTCTACCACCCTAGTCCACGTCACCATCATCCAAATCCTGGGCAATTGCCCCAGCCGCCCTATGGGTTTTCCAGCCTCTATTCTTGCATACCTACAGACCGTTCTCCACGCAGTGCTCAGAATCATCTTTAAAAACGCCAATCAGATCATGTCAGCTCCATCCCCCTTCCTATTTCAACCTCCAGTGGCTGGGCATCGCAGTAAGAATATGACTTCCACGCGTCAACACGGTTGTTACGACCCTGAAGCTTCGGTCCCCTACCTACCTCTGACTTCCTCTGAGACACTCTGCCCTGAGCTCTCCGCCCTCCAGCCACATTGGACTTCTATCCATCCCTTAAGTAACCAGGCTGTTTGCTAATCCTTTTCTCTGCCTGGAACAGCTTTCCCCAGATCGTCACATGGCTAATCTCATCACTCTGGTCCCACCTCAAAGGTTACCTATTCAGCAGGGTTTTTTTTTTTTTTTTTGACAACTTTATTTGTGTCCCTTCCTTATCCCTCCTCCCTGCACCAGAGTCTGTGTTTCTTACCCTGTTCAATTTTCCTTACTGCATTAATGCTACTTGAAAAAAAATTGTTTTTTAAATTTGTCCACGTGTTTTAGCCTGAAATTCCCTACCAGACCACAAACACAACAACTGGGGCTTTTCTGGCTCCCATGTGGTTCTTTTGGCTTGTTTGTTTTTGTTTTTCTCTTTGCCCTCACCAGACAGTCCCTGGCACACAGTATATCTCCACAAGGACTTGTTGAATGAACTTGAATTTTCTCCCTTACTTATAAACCACATCTCTCCCCTTTGCTTATTGATCTCTCTCTAGGCTTGAGGGTCTGGAATCAACTTTCCTGAAAAGAGAGTTTCCAAGAGCTCCTGTCCAGCACAGAGACCTGGACTTCAGACTCAGCAGCAAATAACAGCCAGGAGCGATCTACCAGGGGCGGCCAGAAGTCACCTAGCAAGGCCCGCGCAGTAATCCTAAGTCACAGCCTAATGAGTGTGCAAAGATCCAGACAATTTACAGAGAGCCAGCCCAGCAAAGGTACTTGATGTAAGTATTTGAATTAATAAATGAGCATGAGTGGCTCTCCAACTTGGATGTGCGTCAGAATCTTCCGTAGAGCTTGGCAAAGACCAGAGATGCCTTGGCTCTTTTCTAGATTTACTCCATCAGTGCCTCTGGGGCTGGGCTCCAGGAATCCGTATTTTTAAGAAGTGCCACTTTAGAAACCACTGAATGGACCATCTGCTTAAAACAGTAGTTCTTTCCCTGTTCGGCAGACATCACGTTCGCACGTGGAGGTTTCATAAAACAGGTCCCACCTGTGTTTTACAGACACACAAAGCATTTCCCCCAAGTCCTTATTTGATTCCAGGCCTCGGTGTCAAACCTCAGCCTGCCACACAGAACATACATATCCTCTGGAGGACCTCCCAATGCAGCCAGCATCTACCCGGGGGAGTTTGGGAGCAACGGGAGCAACAGAGCAGAAGGAGGGCTTCTGTGCGGCCGCTTACCGTAGCTCCAGGATGCTGGTGACGTTCCGAGAGGGAAAGATGCGCCGGATGTAGTTGAAGTCACCGACGAAGAGGCTCCCGTCGACTCCCACGGCCAGAGCGACGGGGGCCAGCAGCTTGTTGCCCTCGGCAAGGCCGTTGCAGCTGGGGCAGGAGATGCTCCGCCGGCGGCCGTTGCCCATGATGCTGGTGATGATGGCGGGCTGCTGGGTCAGGAACTGGTTCTCCCCGGTGCCCTTGTGCAGGATTCCTGGGGGGGGGGGGGGCGGCAGAAAACGGGGGTGGTTACTGCAGCCCTCTGGGTGGGGGACACATCTATCGGCTCACCGAGGGTGAGGGGAAGGGACAGAGAGAAGAGAAACAGTTGGAAACCTCAACCCGTGGGGAGCTCCCCCATTTCTTGACGATGATAGGGTGGGTAAACCCCAAGGCCATGGTATCGGGTACAATAACAGTTCTTCAATTATCTCGACAAATGTTAAGGTGGAGGGTCTGGGAAAAACCAGCTCAACATTCTTTGACATTTAAAAGGAGAAGGTGGAAAAAAAACCTATGAGTATTTTGGGCATTTGATGAGAAATAGCCACCGGAAGGGGAGAGGGGTATCCCTGAAATGTCAGGGCTGGAGAGAAGGTTCCAGAGGAGAGACGAGGCTGTGTTTGAGAAAGGAGAAGGGCGCACGTACCACTCTTAACATTGAGGATGTGATGTTTGTCCAGGGACCAGCCACCGAGGTTGGAAGGGTCCAGCTCAAATCCCTGAAGGAGGGCCGTCCGTTTCTCCCACAGGATTAAGCTGGGGCAGGTCTCATATTCAAACCCGACAGACACTGAAAGATAAAAAGGAGTGGGGTGCAGCGCGGGGGGACAAGATGGCTTGCCTGATCGCTCCAGAGGACCTCCAGCAGGAGCGAGAAACGTGTGCTCGCGGTCACACAGATTCAGTTCAAAAAACTCACTCAAGGAGGCGGGCTGATTGCTTTTGTCCTTGGGATTCCATACAATATTAAATTCAAATTTCAAGCTGAACTCAACCTTGAAGCTTTACCCAGCCATACTCTGCGGGGATGGAAAGACCTTTCCAATGAACAGCTGGCTTCCAAAAATGACCCCAGTGATGGGGAGGGAAGTGATGAATCATTTAAAGACCGAACACAAGGCTCCTTTAGAGATGGACAGGGGACGGTTTCCCTCAGCCTGCTGTTCACGGCAAGCCTTCGCTGTATTTTGCGTTATTTATTTTCACTCACTAGGAGAAAAGACCTATTGAAGCTTAGTGGCTCATTTATGACGAGATTCTGGAGGCAACTGCTCGTGTGAGTTAAGGCACTTTGTACATTCACGCAGGATTCTAGAGGATTCCAAGTGAGGCAGGCATGGCACACAGCCTGCCAATTCTGTGGCAAGTCAGTGGGGAACAGAATCCAGAAACTATAAAAAATCCTGCTTTTACCACATATGGACAAACAGGAGAGGAGGCGGGAGATGAGGGGCTTTAGTCCTGCTTCTGTTCCAGCTCACACTTCTGCGTGGCTCCACCTTCCCCATGTGTAAAACAGAGCGGGTGAAGCCTCGATTTCTCACAGAGATGTCGTAAGGATGGATGAGATAGAACGCCGAGATGCCACACATTTTTAATTGGAACGCTGCTTTAGAAATATGAGGCATTGTTATTACTGCTGCTTCTACTACATTAAGTTCTTAACTATGTGTGTCACCTTTGGGGATTCTCTGTCGCTTCTTTTAAATCCTGAGATAAAGGAGTGTCGAGACGAACGAAGGGTATACCTTATCTTTAAAAAAAAAAAAAACAACAAAAAACCCCATGTATTTCCTAGCTTGCCTCTCTGAAAATTCCAAGAAACAATGACCAACTCAGCAGCAAAAAGAATTGCTGGTGTCGGGTTTGCGGCCTTGAAATACTATTTCTCATTAAAAGGAATCAGGACTCCTTGAAAAAATGGCTAGAACAAGAAATGGACAAGGCCGTTTTACCACGTCGCATAGCTAAGGAGGAAACAAAATGTGCTAGGGCCGTGTCAAAAGAATTTGGGACTCAGCTTGAAGAGGCTTTCATTGACCAATGATGGGACCATCTGACCATTAGTAAAGATAATAACTTCAAAGGATATATTAATGGTACTTCATTCTATGAGTTGAAAATGGTATTTAAAAAACACCAGCTTGCTACCAGTAGAGGATATCAGACAGCCAACTTACTACGATGGAAACGAGTAAATAAAGGGAAAGAATCAGGCATTTGTCCTTTCATTCTCATTTGAATTGTACCTCAAATAACCAAGTAGTTGATGAGGGTATCTCTATATAAAAGTATTCCAGCTAGTAAATAAAGAAGCAGTGACAGAATTACAGTATTATTTCACAATCCCTAATGACCTGATGAACCCAGGCAACGAGCGTCAATGTGCCGAAATCACAAGAGAACTGACAAGCTGACATTAGGTGCCTCCTGATGGAGGAAGACATCACCACCAATCAAGCTGCTCTGCCTAAAACAAACAAACAAACAAACCAAACCCCAAAGAATAAAATACCTAGGAATAAATTTAACTAAGGAGGAGAAAGACCAGTACACTGAAAACTATAGGAAACTGATGAAAGAAATTGGAGGAGACAAAAATCAATGGAAAGACGCTCCATGCTTACGGATTGGAAGAATTAACATCGTAAAAATGTCTATACTACCCAAAGAAGATTCAGTACAATCCCTATCAAAATGCCAATGGTATATTTTTCACAGAAACAGAACAAACATTCCTTAAATTTGTATGGAACCACAAAACCTTGAAGAGCCAAAGCAATTTTGAGAAAGAAGAACAAAGCTGGAGGCATCACATTCCCAGTTTTCAAACTATATTACAGAGCTACAGTATTCAAAACACTATGGTGTCAGCATAAAAACAGACACATGAATCAGTGGTACAGAAGCGAGAGCCCAGAAATAAACCTAAGCTTACACAGCCAACTAATTTCCGACAAAGGAGCTAAGAAATATACAATGGAGAAAGTACACATTTTCTTCAATAAATGGTGTTGGGAAAATTGGACAGCCATGCGCAAAAAACAAGCACTGGACCACCCTATACCACTCACAAAAACTAACTCAAATGGATTAGAAACTTAAACATAAGACTTGAAACCATAAAGCTCCTATAGGAAAACACAGGCAGTAAGCTCCTTGACACAGGTCTTGGCAGTGATTTTTTGAGTATGACACCCAAAGCAAAAGCAACAAAAGCAAAAAGCAACAAGTGGGGCTACATCAAACTAAAAAGCTTCTGCACAGCAGAGGAAACCATCCACAAAATGAGAAGGCAACCTACTGAACGGGAAAAAGTGTTTCCAAATCATGTATCTGATAAGGGGTTAATGTCCAAAGTATATAGAGAACTCATACAACTTGACAGCCAAAAAACAAAGAGCCCAGTTAAAAATGGGCAAAGGAACTGAACAGGTATCTATCCAAAGAAGACATACAGAAAGCCAACAGTACGTGAAAAGATGCTCAGCATCACCAATCTTCAGGAAAATGCAACTCAAGCCCATCATGAGGTATCACCTCACAGCTGTTAGAATGGCTACCATCAAAAAGACAAGACACAACAAGTGTATGTGAGGGTGTAAAGGGAACCCTTGTGCACCGTTGGTGAGAATGTAAATCAGGGCAGCCACAATGGAAACCAGTATGGAGGCTTCTCAAAAACTTAAAAATAAAACTACCATATGACCTAGCAATTCCACTTCTTGGTATCTACCTGAAGAAAACAAAAATAGTAACCTGAAAAGATCAGGCAGCCTTGTGTTCACTGCAGCATTATTTACAATAGCCAAGATACAGAAACAACCAAGGTGTCCACTGACAGATGACTGGATAAAAAAAGATGTGGTATATAGTCAATGGAATATTATTCAGCCATAAAAAATAATAAAATCTTGCCACTGGTGACAACATGGGTGGTCATTGAGAGCATTATGCTAAGTGAAATAAGTCAGACAAAGAAAGACAAATACTGAATAATCTCACCTATATGTGGATATAAAAGACAAATAAACCAAAAAACCCCCAAACAACAACATGTAAACCAAGCTCATATACAGAGAACAGGTTAGTGGTTGCCAGAGGCAGGGGGTGGGGTGGGGGGGTGGACCAAACAGGTGAAGAGAATCCAAAGGTACAAACTTTCAGTTAAAAATAACCAATGTTACAGGATGTAATGTGCCACATGGTGACTATAGTTAATAATACTATATTGTAATTTGAAAGTTTCTAAGAGAGTAAATCTTAGAAGTTCTCATCACAAGAAAGAAATTTTGTAATTATGCACTGTGACAGATGCTAACGAGATTTACTGTAGTCATCATTTTACAATATATACAAACATCAAATCATTATGTTGTATATTTGTTATATGTCAATTATACCTCAAGAAAAGTCTGTATAGATCAAAATAAATCAAATCTGAACCTAAAAGCCTCAAGATTCAACTATCAATTTACAGGAGACACAGAACAGAGGAAAATGTGTAACAGTCATAGGTGTGCAATCGGAAAACAAACTGGACTATGGGAAATGCTACAGATAAACAATAAAGGTTTTAGGTTATTTCTTCAACAAATAAATCATAAAACCTAAAAAAAAGAGTAAGAAATGGAAGGGAAAACCATACATTAAATAACTTAAGAGAAATCAACTAATTACACAAAGTGGATCTTATTTGGATTCATAGTAACCACAAGGGAAAAGTAATAATTATACAAAAGAACATAATAAAGAATTCAAAGTAACTGAAACAAAAAGACAGCAAAACAAGAAAAAAGAAAGAAAGAAAAAAGAAAAAACAGCAGATCTACAAAAGAGTCAGAAAACAACTATTAATAATGAATTTAAATATAAATAGATAAATTCTCCAATCAAAAGACATGGAATGGCCACATGAATAAAGCAGACAAACAATATCCAATGATACGATGCCTATAAGAGAGTCACTATAGACTTAAGGACCCATACAGATTGAGAATGAAGGGATGGAAAAAGATGTTTTAAGCTTTCACGCAAATGGTAACTGTCCCCTTCCCCCAAGAAAAAGCAGGGGTAGCTATATTTATATCAGACAAAATAGATTTTAAACTAAAAATATTAAAAAGAGACAAAGAAGGTCTTTATAATATGGCAAAGGGGTCAATACATCAAGAAGATATAATAATTATAAATATTCATGCACCCAACATTGGAGCACCTGAATACGCAAAGCACAAACTAACAGAGCTAAAAGGAGAAACAGACGATGGCACAATAAAGTTGGGGACTTTAACATCCCACTCTCAAAAATGGATAAATCATACAGACAGAAAATCATAAAGGAAACAGCAGATTTGAACAACACTATAGAACAAATGGACATAACAAACGTACACAGAACATTCTGTCCAACAAAGGTAGAATATACATTCTTCTCAAGTGCACATGGAATATTTCCTAGGACAGACCATATGTTAGGGCACAAAAGAAGTCTTCTCAAATTCAAGAAGATTAACATCATAGGGAGCATCTTCTCTGACCACAATGCATCAAACTAGACATCGATCACAAGAAACTGGAAAATTAAAAAATATATGGAAATTAAAAAACACTCTCGTGGATAACCAACAGATGAAAGAAGAAATTAAAGGGGAAATAAAAAGAGACAAGTTAAAAGGGAAACACAAATACCAAAACTCCTGGCATGTATCAAAAGCAGTTCTAAGAGGGACGTTTACAGCAATAAGGACCTACATTAAGAACAAGAAAGATCCCAAATAAACAATCTAATTCTATGTCTTACAGAACTAGAAAAAGAACAAAGTGAGCCCAAAGTTAGCAGAATAAATGAAATAGTAAAGATTACAGTATAAATGAAAATGGAAAAACAACAGACAAGACCAAGCACACTAACAACTGGTTCTTCAAAAACATCAACAAAACTGACAAACCCTTAATGAGACTAAGGAAAAAAGAGAGAGGACCTGAATCAATAAAATGATAAATGCAGAAGGACACTCCACAATTTATACTACAGAAATACAAAGGATCGTAAGAGGCTCCTCTGAACACTTACACGCCAACAAACTGAACAACCGAGAAGAAATGGAAAAGTTCCCAAAGACATATAACTGACCGAGACTGCGTCAGGAAGAAACAGAAAGTCTGCACAGACCCATTACTCATAAGGGGACTGAATCAGTTATCAGAAATCTTCCAGGTTGCTTCACTGGTAAATTTTCCCAAACATTTTAGGAAGAATCAACACCAATCCTTCTCAGACTCTTTCAAAAACATCAGAAGAGGAGGGAACACTCCCCCAGCCTCATTTTACAAGGCCAGCATCACACCCTGATACAAAACCAGAAAAGGACACTACTAGAAAAGAAAACCATAGGCCAGTATTCCTGATAAATACGAATGCAAAAATCCTCAATAAAATACTAGCAGAATGAATTCAGCAGCATATTAAAATGACTGTACACCAAGATCAAGTGGAATTTGTCCCTGGATGCAAGAATGGTTCAACATATGCAAATCAATCAATGTGATACATCCAATCAACAGAACGAAAGAAAAAAAATGATACGGTCCTCTCAAGAGATTCAGAAAAAGCATCTGATAAAATTCAACTCCATTCATAAAAAAAAACAAAAAAACCCCAAAAAACCCCCCAAAACTCTTAACAATATAGGCACAGAAAAAACCCAACTCAACAAAATAAAGGCCACATAGGACAAGCCCACAGCTAACATCATACTCAATGGTAAAAGGTTGAAAGCTTTCCCTCTAAGATCAGGAACAAGAAATGGAAACAACCTGAGAGTCCACTGATGGATGAATAAGGAAACTGTGGTATATATAGACAATAGAATACTACTCAGTCATGAAAAGAATGAAATCCTGCCATTTGTGACAGCATGGATGGACCTTGAGGTCATTATGCTAAATGAAATAAGTCAAAAAGAGAAAGATGAATGCTTTCACTCATGTGGAATGTAAAAAAAACAAAACAAATAAACAAACAAAATAATTAACAAACTCAGAGATACAGAGATCAGACCAGTGGTTACCAGAGGGGAAGGTTGGAGGGTGGCCAAAATAGGTGAAGGGGGTCAACTGTATCATGATAGACGGTAACCAGACTAGAGGAGGTGATTACTTTGCAGCGTATATAGATGTTGAATTATAATGCTGTGTACCAGAAGGATCCAAGATGGAAGAATAGAGAGACTCACAGCTCGCCCTCTCCCACAAATACATCAAGAATTACATCTACAAACCCACTGAACCACACAGAACACCCACTGAACACTGGCAGAGTGTCTCTCACTTCGAAATACAGGAGGATTCTCACAAAATCCGATGAACAACAAACTTACGCCGTACAGCACAGGGAGCTATATTCAATATCTGGTAGTAACTTACGGTTTAAAAGAATATGAAAATGAATATATGGATGTTCCTGTATGACTGAAGCACTGTGCTGTACACCAGCAATGGACACAATATTGTAAACTGACTGTACTTCAATAAAAATACTTTAAAAAATGCTGTGTACCTAAAACATATACAATAACAACAACAAAAAAATAGAAATCAACCCACTATAAAAGGTGGAACTTATTTGAATTCTGATTCAAACAAATAAAGTACTACTATTTTGTGATAATCAAAAGGCAACCGAAATATTGAACCATGATTGGCTATTTCATAAGAAATCATTGTGTTTCTTTGTTGTGACAATGATGCTGTTATGCTTTTAAAGTGTTTTTTTTAGAGATACATTCTGATGTATATTACGAATGAAATAATGTGATGTCTGGGACTTGCTTCAGAAAAATATGGGAGGCAGGGGAGTGGATAAAGTTTTGGAAGAAACAACATTCAACAAGATGTGCTGATAATGGTAGAAGCTGGAGCACATGGGGGTGCATTACAATATCTAGTCTACTTTTTGATGTTGGCTAACATTTTGATAGTAACTAAAGCCTGGTATAATATTTTAAAAATTAGCCACTGTTTATACTGAAGGCACTAGTTACTCCAATAACTTACTGCTATCTTTCGGTTATTAACTCCACTCACTGATGAAGCAGAGCCCCAGGGCCATGTTACAGAGCACGTGTAACCTGCTAAGTGTGTGACTTTAGGCAACTTTCTTACCCTCTCCCCCTGTCCCATCTGCACAATGGGAGTCACGAGAGTGCCTATTTGATAAGAGTTATTGAGAGCTTACCCAAGATAGAGGATTTAGCACAATGCTCTCCACCAAGGGAGCATCTGATAAACGCTGGCTGCCGATTACAGTGACCATGTCTGAGCTGGCTGGTTTCTTATTCTGGGAACTTATTACAGTTCTCGAAAACCACAAGCTTATTGGCTAAGAAAATACAGGATTCTGGATTTTAATTAATCCCAGGCAGCTTTCTGCAAGCAGGAGAATATACCAGGTAGGGCAATACCACTCCACACAGTCCACAAGTCTGCCCAGACTGACAGCCGCAGGACCCTCCTCTTACAGGGGTGGTCCACAAGCGGGGAATCACATGCCTCCCTTGGAGGCAAAGCCTGACGCACGGCACGCGCTTTCCGACCCACGCTGCGGCTGCAGTCCCTGGTTCTCACGGTGCGCTCCGTGCCACCTGCAGGCACTCTCTCTGGAACGTGGTCCGGCCCCTGCCACCGCTCTCCCCGCTCTCAAATAGTCCCCTGTCCGCTGCATTCCAGCCATGCCAGCCTATCTTTGTCCTTCAAGAAACACCTCGCTCTTCTCTCTCTCTACCGGGAAAAGGATGCCCTCTGCCTGACTTTCACATGGCCCCTTTTCCTTCAAGCCTCTGTTTAAACGTCACCAGCTGAGAAGCCTCCCCTGAACGTTCGCTCACAGGTGCCCCGCCTCCCCAGTACGTATCACTTGATTTTATTTTCGTATTAGCACTTATCACTGCTTGGTATTTTCTTGTCCAGTCTGTATTTATTATCTTGATCCTCCACTAGAACAGAAGGTCCGCGGAAGACGACTCTTATCTACCTCATGGACCACTTCGTCCCTATCTACTAGACTAGTGCTTGGCATATGCTAGGAACGCCATAAACACCCGCTGACTTAATGCTTGATTAAATCCAGGAATCAAGAAGGGATTGAAACTGAAACATACCAACAGCATCCGAGAGTCCGTATACCCTTTGGCCGTAGGCATCCGTCTTGTCCCAGATGAAGGTGTAGGCCAGGTTGGGAGAGGCTTGGAACGACTTCTGGAAGAGGTGCCCCTCTACGGCCACCATCAGATGAACCTTGATGAGGTTCAGGGGCACCGTGGACTGGGTCATGGTGATCTTCAGCAGCGACTTGTAGCCTGCGGTCCTGGAGCTCAGGTAGCGAAGCTTCACAGTAGAACCAGGGAGCTCAATTTCTTCATGAAGAACCTGGAGAAGGAACACAATGTGGGTCCGTGGCATCAACCGCCCCCCACCCAGGTGGCTGGGCTGCTTGCAGCCCTCCTGGAGGCTCCCCACCTGCTGCCACCCTCACCCAAGCATCACGCCTAACGTGGGGTGCAAGAACCACTTCCCGTGTATGTGAGAACGAGAAAAAAAATTAAGACCACCACCAAAACTGTATTCTACACTATGGAGTGAAGGGGCTGAGGTTATGATTTTTGGATTAATAATTATTCTTGGTCACTGTTTTGTGTTCCTTTTTAAAAACCACACTGTTGGCAAAAGATGTAAATAAGAACAGCAGGCTTTATTGCTAGTTGCATGCGAGGAGGCCACAAGAGGCTGCAATTATACGAACCTGCAACTTCCACTGACAATTGGTATAAAGCAACAGGGAGGCAATAATGTAATATGCCCTCTGTCGTAACACCGATGTAGATCATTAAAGCTCCTCTTATCCTGTATCTCTGTGACTAACAGGAACAAAAAGTGATTTGCAGGTGGGTTGCACACATGCATATTGTTTTTATTCTATTAAAAGCGCCCGTGACTGCCAAAGTCTTGAACAACTATCTGGAAACATCTGGAACGTCCAGGAGAGATTCAGTTTTCCGTCCAGTAACTATAAATTCTACTGTGTTTTTCCTTTTTGTCCTTCCCCCTTCATATTAGCTTCTGTCCCACCCAGGGAGAGAGAGAGGTGGTGGGAGGGAGGGGGCCAGCCCATCTGGGTCAGGGCAGTGTTCAGCGTCCTATCCCGGGTCCCCGCTGCCCCTACCTGGGTCTCAGGCACGATGGGATTCTGCCCTGGGGCAGCGCTGAAGAAGGTGGACAGTGGGGAGGAGATGATGATTGGATCCGGCCGGACAAAGCCACTGAGGTCACAGCTAGGGATGGAGTTCTCCTCCGTCTTCATCACCAGGGTGTCCATGGCGTAAAAGCTGTTCCAGGGCAGCCACACGGTGCGCTCCTGGCTCATGAACGGGGCTCGCTCGAAGTGCAGCGTCAAGGAGGCGCCGCCATTGGCGATCAGGTCGAACCTGGAGAGGGGCAAGTGGGCTCATGAGCGAGCGGAACTCACCTTCAGACGAGGCAGGTGCTCGGACCTCCGCCCCGAGGGCGTGGGCTCGGGGAGGGGCAGACGGGCGGGGCTGGAACCCAAAGGCCGCCGCTTACTGGTGGGGTGGCCGTGCGCGAGTTCCTAACGCGGAGCCCCAGATTCTTCATATGTGAAATGAGAATAATTACACCGACTTCCCAGGGGGGCTGAGAGAATGAAATACGACGAATTCAGAGCGGGGGTGGGGTGGGGTGGGGGCAGCAGGTTAGGCCCACGAGCTAAAGCCAGCCCACCACGTTTCCGTAAATGGTTTTATTGGAAAACCAGCCACGCCTGTTCGTTCACGTATCCTCTCCAGCTGTTTTCAAACCACGGCGCGGAGCCGAGTGGTTGTAACAGGAAGCATGTGGCAGGCAAAGCCTAAAATACATACTATACTTCATAGAAAATGTTTCCCTACCCTGGCTGCAAAGCTTGTAGCATCGTGCTAGGCTAATCGAAGTGTTCAAATAAATAGTGTGGTTACAATGTCTCCATGCTAGGATACAGGGAGGGGCTCAGGACAGCTTGCTTTTCATCCGCCTGTGTATTTTTTTTTTTTTTTTTGAGAAACAGTTGACATATAACATATTAGTTTCAGGTATATGACATAATAATTTGATATTTGTATATATTGTGAATGAGCACAAGTCATTCATCACCACATGGTTATAATTTTTTTTTCTTGTGATGAAAACTTTTAAGATATACTGTCTTAGCACCTTTTCTTTTTTTTAGTGGCACAACTGGAAATCAGGGTCCATCTGATTCCAGACTGCCTGCTCTTTTCTTCTTCATTTTAAATTAAGAAAAAATTTCTTTTTAGGGGGGAGGTAATGTTTGTTCATTTTTTAATGGAGGTCCTGGGGAATGAACCCAGGATCTCATGCATGCTAAGCACGTGCTCCTCCACGGAGTGATAACCTCCTCCGACATCAGCTTCTAAGAACAAACAAGGGCCACGATAGCTCTGCACGGTACACCCTCAAAGTCCTAAAGCTTTAAAATAATTAGATTTGTCCAAGGAAATGTAAGTGTGAGACACCAGAAATCTAGTGAATAGAGAACTTGATGTGAAACATCAGATGCCTTCTTTGGGTTTCAGAGGCTTGGAAATAAAAGGATAGGGTTACTGTAGGCTGGTACTTTTTGAAACTACCTGCAAGGCTACCTTAGAACATCAGGAAATAAGGCCAGATTCTTTACCAGAGAAAGGCAAGAATCGCAGTACGTGGTACGTTTATGCTTTTCCAGACTCCAATTTTTTAGAAAAAGTGTTGCATCAGATTTACAGAACAGTTTTCTCTTTCATTTGGAATAGAATGCAATAATAGTGTGCGTGCGTGTGTGTGTGTGTTTAGGCCAGGGCGGATGAGTGTTTTCCCTTTCCCATGGCTTTCTCTTCTTCTTTTTATCTTTTTCTTTAGATTTCAACTCCATGTCCGACAGATGAAGGAAAGGAGCGAGCTTTCATCTTGGTGGGGGCGGGACGGGTGCGCATTTCCAATCAGCAGATAACAGGGAAAGGCTGCCTCCTTCACACAGCAGGGTGATGGCTAAATGTATTTAATTAGACTTCTCTGATTACATCCCACCTCCCTCAAAACAGGAGGGGAAACAACACAACTCCTAAAGCCACAGATGAAAGCAGAAGGGGTTCACCACAGGACACTGTGTCATGTAGATTCCTGTCACCCTGCACTGCCTTTGATTTAAAGCAGGAGTGAGGGTCCAAGAGCTGGTTTCCCTTCTGGAATCCGCCCCCACCCCCACCTTACCCCCAACACACGCGCACACAGAGGAAAGCATTTACCTGCCAGGGGAAAAGCATGGCTGGCGGCAGCCCTGCGTAGGTTGGCTGTTCTCGTTATTTCCCGTTCTTGATGCCATACCAAAAAGCAGAAATATCTTTGGGGGGATCCTCCCTAGAGGTCTGGTCTGGTGGGTCTCCCCCCAGTCTACAAGGGGGGAGCCACGTGGTTCCAAGCCAACAGCACCATCTGTCCCTCGGGCTGTACCCTCAGTCCCGAGGAGGTGGAGCCCCACGCAGCTACTTACGTGCCATCTTGGCGGGTGATGGTGTAGCCGTATTTTGGATACTTGACAAAAGACACATTCACACCAATCAGGGGAGTCCCATCTGTGGTTACTACTTGGCCTCGGATGAGAGAAACCAAGCTGAAAGCAAAAGAAACACATGCTTTTGAGCCACACGTGGCAGAATATGGGGACAAGGAGGGGGCGTTGAATTCCCCTTCCCCATTGCCGCTGTCTGCCTCCACCCCCTCACCCCTCCATCCTCATCTGGTCCCTAAGGCCAGGAGAAGACTTCCTAACATGAACTTCTGGCTTCATTCGATCACAGCCCACAGAGGGGTGTGGGCAAAAGGGATGTTTCAGTGCCTGCTTTCCCCCAGGAGCAGACCAGGGTGAAGTCCACAGGCAGCATCTTCATTCGGCTGGGCAGTGCGGTCCCCTGTGCACATCCCCTCTGGCCTTGGCCTCACCCCATTTCTTGACATCACTTGACTTTCGTTTGGCCCTAGTCTCAGGCTAGGCTGCACCACTCCTGTTTGTGCCTTACTTAGCCTGGCGCAGAGAGCATTATCCTCGGGTGAGAGCTTCCCCATCTGGCTACTCATTTCCTTTTTTGGCTTTGGAGGAAGGCAATGTTACTTTTCTCCTCCAGGCTGGGATGTCAGAGGGAGTGGAGGGGAGCACATAGAAACTTTTTATGAAGCTGGGATATATACATGCATTGTTTTTTTGGTTGCCCTTTAAGAGCAAAATTTCTCACAATCCATGACACCCTGAGGGGAAGAGAATATTGGAGATTTTTTTTTTCTGGTAAAAATATCTTGGATGCTGGATTCCATGTAACTGTATATTTCTCTTCTATCAAGTTCCTGCTACTAGGATTCAGGGCAGGGGAAGGGAGAGGTGGTTGAATCCCACTCAACTTTTTTCCACGGTGAGAGAAAGCTCCCTTCTCTCCAGATCACAGTCATCAGAACTTCCCCAAAGATGCCAGGATTCAACCAGCTCCTTCTGGAAAATCCCACAAAGCAATAGAGATGCCACAATATTCTGCCCAAAATCCACGGAGCGAGAATGCGCGCGTCTTCTCTCATCTGAATTCTCTCGACTTCATGGAGAAATGGGCTGATGAGAAGTTCCCTTTTAGCACTGAGCCTCCAGCCCACCAGGCAGGTCTGCAGCTGTACTGTTGGCCTTCAAGCCACCAGGCAATTGGGCAAAGGCAGAGAGGTGCCCAGGCGTCCAGGTTTCTGGACATACGCCCAATATCTGGACTAGGTAATAAAGCTGACCCGCTCTTTGCCAGAATCTTGTCCAGGGCCGCTCAGTGTTTGGAATGCACTTACGTCCGCAGTCCCAGGTGGCCTGGAAACTGGAGGGAGGATCTCTCCAAGCACCTCTTTTTATTAGCCATACCCCCAGCTCTTCAACTCCAACTCTGATGATCTCAGGAGGGTTTAGACGGTTCCGCTGACAGCTCTAATTGTCTGCTACTTTTTGACTGCCTACCGAATGAGTTCCATTTTTAGCTGGTTCCAACCACAATGCTAGAGTCTTTTGAACGTGGAAAACTAATTTATGAAAATAATTCTTTTGTTCAGTTCCGTTTCCTTATCTTAGCGCAGACTAAGATTTCTCTCAGGCCTTCCCAGACACTATTTTAAAAACCAGTGATGTGTGTTGGTGACCACAAGGTACAAACTGCTTGTGATGAGAAAACAAAATTGGGAGAACATTCCACAGTGGAGTTCCCCCCACCCCAACTCCTTATTTATATGACTGTTACTTCTCTTAAATCATTCCTGTAGCATGAGATTTTGCGGAGTACCGTGGGAATAAGAAGAGGTGGGTTGCCCATGATTTCTACCCTCTATTTTTCTAATTCTTCATCGCAACTGGCTTCCTATCATCTCTAGGCAGTCAATTTGTCGAAAAGATTCAGCCAAGACACGCTATCAGTTCACTTCTATTTATGATTACTGATGTGTAACAATTATCACATTATCTAGATAGTGAGATCTGCTCTATAAATTACAGTGGTGGAATCAAGGCATTTTAGTTATTTTTGTATGCCATTATCTAGGGGGAAACGCCTTCTTAGAAGTCTTGAATTAAGTTCTTTTTATGCCTAGCTTTGTCCTTCTTTATTTGTCAGAGGATAATGCACTGAAATTCGCATGCTTGCTGAACTTCAGCCTGTGTCTTGGAGTAACATTGTGCATTTCTGAATTATAGACCCACGCCAACGTGCTGGGACATGGGCTCATCTGGGCGGTGCTACTGATTTGCTACCTCCGAAGCTTCAGAAAAGCTTTCTCTGAAGCGAGTTTCTTTTGCCCAAATCTCTGGGGCTCTGTATAGCCCATCAAATATTCTGGAGTCCCCATCTACACCTTGGCTCGAGCTCCAGGTGCCTTCTGGAAGTGGTAACTATGAGTGAGGAGGATACGATTGATTTTTTAAGGGACAGCTGAAGAAAAAATATGAAAAGAGACTATCGGGAGATTACTGGATTTAGGGTAGAAATAATGAAATGTTAACAGGAAGCTGATTGAAACAGAGCAGGAGACTTTGACAGATGCATTTACAGTACAAGCAAACCATATGCCAACCTCACTGAAACGCTTCTGAACTAATGCAAGGGCCAGGCATGGGACTCCAGCAATGGGAATTCTGTTCATAATTCCAAGGAGGCATACCTACACAGAATGTCCCAGAACTCCAGAACTAGGATTTGACAAGCAGAGAAAATATTTTTTTTTTGGTCAGAGATCTGTGGTTTCTTTCATTTTTTTTTTTTTGAGGGTTACTTGTATTAAAAGCACATCACCGTATGTAGTATAATCTACACACATTAATCTAATTTTACCAATCAAGAAAATTAAGTTTCTGAGGTTAAATAACTTGCCGAATGTGACACAGCTAGAGAGGGGAGGGGAAAAGTCAGGGCTGAAGTAGACAAAGGCTGAGATTATTTTTCTCTTTTCTGTTTTATTTTTAGTCAAAACCAGAACAGAAGAGAGGCTAAAGTTGCTGGCCCAAGGTGACCTTGTTAAGAACCCTCATAGTCAAAGAGCTGCCAGGAATTGGGGCTGCAAAGCTTCCCAGAGAGTTCTAAAGGGGCCAGAGAATTAATTGGCTGTCCCTCCCCATCCCACGCGTGCCAGGCTCCCCCAGGGAGGAGCGCAGTCTGAGTCGTGGCCTGACGATGTCTCCTCCCCAAAGTCTAACAAGGAGGGCGACCCAGACAATCACATATAAAGTTCAGGGCCCCTCTAAGAAGTGAAGTCTGGGATTTCCTTCGCCAGCTGGAAGCCTGTTTAAGCAGCATATTTCCTGAGATGCTTCTGGGACTGCCCAGACCTAAGTGAGGGTAGAGAGAACCAAGAGGAAGATGGCATGATGAGGGCCATCGGAGGGATAAGGGGGCTGGGACCACTCCACCCCAGGCCCTGGCTCCTAGGGATTCGTGAAAGAGGATCCAACCAGCAGTTCGTATTTCTCCACGGGAAGGGGCACGGAGCTGGCGTGAGGCGCCCTCAAGAAGATCACACCTGCCATCCTCATATCTGCAGACACCACCGTTATCTGGGCCCAGACGGACCCAGAGCGAGATCAGAGATGTGTAGGCAGGCCTGAAGACCCTTGCCCCTCCTCTCCTTCCTTCCACCCTCAGAGTCAAACAGCGCTTGGAAGACAGAAGGGGCTGGGAGTGGGGGCGGGTCCCAAAGCCAACTCTTCCATGTGCTTTCTTCTCTGGGGGGACAGTTCTAACTTGTCCTGGGAGGAAGGGCAGAGCCAAGCTGACTACAAAATCAATCCAGCACCTGCCCCTGGGATATTCATAAGCCTCAAATTAGCTACTGAGAGCAAGTGTAAACTCAAGAGAACACCTCCGCCGCCCCCTACCCCCACACCCTGTTTGGGAGTGAGAGGGGAAATGCCTGGCACAAAGCAGGCAATTAGCAGATGCAGCTGGTGGTGGCCGTGAGGCTCAGAGACAACCTGCATTAAGTCTCTAGCACATCATAGGTGCTCAGTAAACTCTCGCCACTGGCATCACCTTGACCCCAAGACGTCACCAATGACAAGTTATGTTATCAAGTTAATAATCACTTCCAAAAGTACTCTATGGAATGAATGAATGAACGTTTCCGCTGTGATCAAACAAAAGCCACAATCAGAGGTATTAAAAAGGCAGATTTAAAATTTAAAAAGTCGCAAAATAATAGATCATAAATATGATCTAGAAACCAGGCAATCAACAGGTGTCTCCAGCAGGTTCTGGGTGGCAGGTGGCCAAATCCCATAGAGGGACCAGGGCTCTGCCCTGAAGCTTGGCCCACAGAGAGGAAGGGGCCTTGTGTGAACCAGAACAGGGAGCTGCTCCCACGGGGGTAGTTTCCAGGCCAGCTGGGCCCATGGGAGAAGCAGGAGCATGTCCTCCTGCTCCGACAGGATGGGAAGCAGTGGCCTCGGCCGCCTGCAGGGACAGAAGGGCACCTACCTGCTGTTGAAGGGGTTGTCCCCAGGAATGATGTGGGTGCTGTCTTTGCCGGCCAGGAGCTTGATGCGGTCGTAGAAGGACTTGACTGCGGGTGAGTCTGTCTGGCCCTGCTGAATGATGTCCAGGGGGTCCCGGGACCCCCGGCAGAGCAGGCTGTTCTGACAGGCGGACTGCAGGCAGCAGTCAGGGTCCAGGCAGTCCACCAGGCCGTCTGCAAGGGCAGAAGCAGAGCCAGGGTCAGCAGGTTTCACGGCACAAAGCTGCTTCGAGATGCTAACACCTCTGTCCCGAACAATCTCCATCCTTTCCGATGGCCTGAGTCGGCAGGTTTCATACAACAAGCCTAGTATAATCCCAACACATACACGCCGGAAACCAGACTGGAAGGAAATAATTGAAAACCGTTGACAAATGCTTATCGCCAGGTAGTAGATCAGTGCGTCTCTCTTCCTTTTCTTTATTATGCTGTTCTGGAATTTCTCCTTTTTCTGTAATGAGCAAGTATTATTTAAGTGACTGGTAATAAAAACAAACACTTTGCTTTTCAACAGCATAGCACAAAAAATTACCCATAGCCAGATTTTGTTAAAGAGCAGGACCTTGTGGGGCCTTCCAGGGTCAGACCCCTCCGCCTGTCCCCTGCTGTAGCTCCTCTCCGCATTACCCAGATAACGGTACTTCATGTATATTTCCTGAGTTTTTCAGATGCTAAAAGCCACCACCAAAGGGAAGAAATTAACTACTTGATGATGGAGAGCAAGTGGCCCCTAGACATTCACTGCTGATGCCCCGGGATCCACAGTCGACCGTCCTGTTACCTCATCAACAGCCAGAGAATTGTGCACGGCTGATCACCGTACCCTGTGACCACCCTCCCTTGTCTGGCCTTTAAATATGCTTTGCTGAAACCCTCCGGGGAGTTTGGGGGTTTATTGGGCATGAGCCACCCCGTCCTCCTTGCTCGGCCCTGCAATAAACCCTTCTCTGCTCCAAACTTCGATGTTTCAATTTGTGTGGCCTCATGGTGTGGCGGGTACATGAACCTGCCTTCGGTAACAATTTCAGGGGCCTGTGCTAAATGTGTGTGCAGGTCATCAAAATGCTTGGGGTTCCTGACATCTTGATTTAATGGAGAAAAGCATCCCATCCCCCTCCTTCTAAGCAGGGAATGGGACTGCTGAGCAGCTGGAGAAGCAGAGGTGGTGAGTTTGACACCTTCCAGGAAACGTGGAGAAATGGCTTCGGCTTGAGCACCCAGAAACCAAGCTCTCAGTTCACTCAGTTGCTTCTGGTGCTACCTTCCAGCATTCCTGCGGGACTTCAAACATCCCGATTTACTTGCCTAGACTTCTGCCCCTCCATCCCTTTCCTGGGCTGATTCCTATCTGTTCAACTACCACTCAACAAGTATTTGAGTGCCATCCATGTTCTGGAGATAAAACAGGGAACAAAGAACAAAGAATGATAGTGTCTGTCCTTATGGGGCTGACAGTACAGTGAAGGAAACAGCCAGGACTCATCCTTGAAGACCCGGGCTAGCTGTGGCCTCCTCCAGGAAGCTTTCCTGACGATGCCCCTGGCTGGCTGAGGTAATCACAGGTTCTCAGAGCACGGTTCTGCTTCAGAATCCTATGGGGAGAATCAAGAGCCTACCCGAGACCTCCCCAGGGAGAGCCTCCAGGAGCCAGTCCCGGAATCTGCCTTTTCAACATGATTCTCAGGTGACTCTAATGTACAAGAAATTTTAGAAACTGTTGTTAACACCAACTTCCTTGTACTAGAATTAATTATCTCTGTATGCTTGCCTTCCTGTCTGGAAAATGAGCTCTTTGAAAAGAAGAACAATGTCTTATTCATTTCTATATTCATGCCTCGCTTAGTGCCAACTATGGAATCAGGCACTCAACAAATGTTTGTTGAATGAATAAATGACTGCTTCCCATTGTTCACATGTCTGTTAGGGCTGAGGATGGGAATGTTTAGGGCAGTGTTGCTTCTTGGAACTCCTATTAGAATGGGTTAGTTAACCAACCCTTATTCACTCTGCTGGGAATTGACTGAACACACAGTGGAGGAGCTCAGAGAATAACTTGCTTACAACTCTTCGATTTGATAGCGAGGTGTTTGGGGGCCATAATTAGCATCATAGAAACATGCTCTCAAACTCTGAGCTGTGACTTGACAAACACTTGAACTGGAACGCTGAATCAGAGGCCTGGCTGCGGGCTTTAAATTTACTACAATGTAATTTTTTGGCATTACCCCTTTCGTTTGGTTCCCCTAATGAAATTGAAATATGTAATTTCACCAAAGTTCCACTGTAATTTAGCAATTAATGTACAATGATTTTAATGCATTACTTTCTTTTTAGCAAACAAACAAATTAGGAGGTTGCATGTTCTGCTCGGCTCTAAATTACTAAAACTAGCCTCTCATTTTCCACATGGGCAAATGTTGCTCGTGTGCCTCGTAACACATTCAGATTTACAAAATTTCCTGGAAATGCAGACACAGGAGGGTGAGCAGGCATGCACACTTTAAATTTAGAGACTTTCAAAGTCAAGGCTCTGAACACCTCAGCGCACTGTGCTGGCTGAACCGGGTGCCCCCAGAGCCCTGCACACCTCACACTAAGGAAACACTGCTGAAAAATCCTATCTCAGCAGCAGAATGATGCTCAGGTACCCTTTCAGATCCACATTCAGATTGTCCAGTGGCTCCCAGAGCCCTTGGCAGGATGAGAAGAAGAAAAGAATAGGGGGAAAAAAGCGTGTTTTGCCTTTACCATCACCTTCCATGGACTGCCTTCACTAGACACCACGGAATGCCTGCTCCGGATTTAAAAATATCCTGCTGAGATATGTTGGCTGTGCTTCATTCCGTCGCTGCGAAAACTTCTCAGGTGAGAAGAAACCCACTGTGATTAGCACTATAGATTTCTTTAAGGCTACAGGCCTCTTCCCATTAGGACTTCCATCCATCTCTGGTGTCCTTTCCCTCCCAAAGCTGGGAACGTGCCCTCTCCTAACCCCAGCCCCTTACCACCCACTCCACAGAATGAGCTTGAAGGCCTCACATCCGGCTCAAATGATAACAAAGCAGGTTTTCCCATTAAGCGCTGAACATTTTCCTCCCCCAAACCTCTCTGGTCTGCCACTCGTTCTGGGCTTCTGACTACTTCAGAAGTGTGGACCTCAAATTCCCCCACTGTTTTGTTGACTCTGGGCTTGTCTGGCAGGGGACGTCCTATAAACACATGACCAATAGCAGATGGCAAATGCTAAAAAAAAAAAAAAAGGGGGGGGGGAAGGGACAGAAATGATCTCCTCCTACATATGTACATTTACCTGCTCCAGAGGTTGTGCATTTAGGGCCCTGTCCGTTATTAAGTGTGGGCATACGTTACGCCTGTAATGACCTCATCATGTTTCGTGATTACGGGCTGCAGCCGCTGAGCACTTGCGGGCGACACCGTGAACTTTAAATTGGCACTCCAATCTCCAGTGGCCTGTCAGTCATAAGAATCGCATCTTTATGCCAGCAAGCCCCTCGCATGGAGTCTGACATGGCAATCTTCAGTAAATTACCCTGTCACTGACAATCCAGCAGTTACCCCGCAAACAATCAAGGAGGCAATCAAACTGTTCTGAATTGCCAGTTCAGGACCTGAGAGGCTGCCCGCGTCTCCATTCAGCAGGGGCACCAAAGCGGCACAGCCCCCCTCTGACACTGGCCGACTTATTTTTTTATTTATCCGCCTACTTATTTGTTTGTCTGCTTGGCTTCTTCCTTCCGGTGAGGGAGGCTAGCAGAGTTTTTGAGAAGAGGCCCATTCTGACTCAGCGGTTATGGGAAAGTGACCCAGGCCTTCCCAATCGGCTCGCAGCCTTGTCCTGCGTCTGCTTAAGGAACGTCCTCGTTTACTTCACTCTGTGAGTGCGGGGGGAGGGGGGGCACGGAGCATCCTCCAGGTGCTTGCTGGCAGAACACACGCTACCTCACAGCCCTGGCTCTGTTCCACACACATACGTCATAGGCTAGTTGTAATGGCCATTTCAGAGAAACAGGGACGTGGGGGAACTTTCTGGGAACAGTAGGTGGGGCATCCTTTGTATTGCTTTTGATAAAGAAAATCAGAGAGAATTTTTCGTAACAGTTCTGGCAACGTGAAGAAGCAGAAACCCGTGAATGCTAAACTGAAGCCTTGGGATTGGAATTCCCAAGGTAAAAAAGCCAAAAAAAGCCAAAAAAAGCCTTCTCAGCATCAGAGGTAAGAGCCTGGCCTGGGGAATCAGATGGATTTGGGCTTGATGTTCATCCCTTCTAAGGCCCTGGCTGCATGAGCTTAGAAAGACAATCAACTTTGCTGAAACTCAATTCCTTCGCCTTTAAAACTGAGTTACAACAGTACATATATCATAGGGCTATGTGATGGGGAACTGGTATATATAATATCAGTCTGACATGTAGTATGTGTTCCGCGAACTCTGGGTATTACTATAACCGGAAAGCCCCTGAAGTCTCCCACTTTTTCCACTTATGAAAACTGAACACAAAAACAAATGAAATTCATGTCGCTTATTGGAGTCATTCACTGGTCTGTGCTCTGGGTAGGTTACAATTTGGCAAGAAACCTATGTTTTTAAATAGTGATAAGTTAATAATAATTGATAGTAGTAATAAATGCTACAGATTGTACAGGATTTCTATCTATTCTTGATTCAGATCCTTACGGTAACCCTACCAAGCAGAGTTAGAGAACCCTGGAGCTGCAGACTCTGGACGGGGGTGTCTGGGTTTGAATCTCAGATCAGACTCTACCCATCTGCTGACCCTGGGCAATTAACTGCTCCATGCCTCAGTTTCCTCATGTCACAATGGAGGGGGTAACGTTAGAAAGTGTCACTGGGAGGGTTACAGCAATTACTACACATACAGCACCTGGAACAGCGCCTGGCGCAGCAAGCACTCAGTACACTGTGCATTAGCCCCACTGTCATGGTATCACCCATCCCACAGAGTTGGAAACTGAGGCTCAGAGAAGCTGAGGAACTCATCCAAGTGGCTAAGCTGCAGCTTTGGAGAGAAAGCAGGAAGAGGCAACCAATGAGATCATCACCCTTCATCATCTTCATTATCGGAAGGAGGAGATATCTCCTTCCCAAAGGGAGCCTGAGGACAGGGCAGTGGACATTCACCACACCAGCGAAGTGTGAGTGGCCACGAGAGTTAATCACTTCCGAGGCCCTGTCTATTCCTACAGCTGGGAAGGAATTTGGCTGGTTGAAATGAACATTTGAAAAAGGAAAGCAACACGAGAAACAAGATGCCTGGGAATTCACGCCCTGCCATGCAGGCTGCTGAGGACCACGCAATTTACCTGTGAGACTCGAACTGCCTTGCAGCTGTTTACCACTGGCACGAGGTGGTATGTCTATGCGTCAGCTGTTTCCAGCCCCTGCCTAGGTCGCTCTGCAGGACTTTTTAAGGAGCTCCTCAACAGTCAAGAGACTTAACCTCAAAGCCTTGATTGAATACTTACTAGGAAAGCTAAGCTCACGGGGAAGGGAGCCCTGGGTAAACGGAGAGGCTACAGAGAAGCCACAGTAAACAGCTGGGTATTTCCGAGTTCGCTGAAACACGCACATCTTTTCTGTCTGGGGAAGGCTGCCCGAGTCCTTGCATCACTCCTATAGGGAAGGGAAGGGCTCCAGGAATGAGAGGAGGTTTATTTCATTTATTCCCCCTTTGATTTTGTAAACCGGCAGCTCTGGGAGAATCCGGACGGAAGCATTTTGGCCCGCTTTTGGTGTCTTTTGTTCCCTGCGGCTTGGTATGTAAGTGACTCCCTCTACAACCTGTGTGAACTCTCCGGCTTTCTTGGGTATTAAAAGCTTCAGAGGAAGATCCAGATTCACTTTTCTCCGTTTTATTTTGTGACACGGTGGCACAAATCGACTCCAACAATTCACTTCTGGTGCCACGGACAGCTCTGCTGGTCCTGCACACAGCACCGGGCTGGGAACTGGGCAGCAGCTCCGAGGTGCAAAACGAGCCCCACTCTTTCCAGATCACCAACCACCCAGCTACCTTCCCCATTCACTGGGCCAACAGGCCACGGAGTGGGTTGGCTGAAACATGCGCTCTGAGGAGCACATACTGTTTCACTATAGGATGCTCAAGAACAGGCAAAGGTAATCAATTATGGTAGACAGTTAAAAATCGTAGTCACCTTTATAGGAAGGAATTGGTAGGGAAAGAATATAGGGGAACTTTCCGGGTGCTGGGAATTTTCTAGGTCATCACCTTCTTCACTTGGCTACACAGCTGAATATGTCCATAAAAATTCACCAAGGTGTGTAGTTAAGATTATGCAGCTTTACGTATTTGCTAACAGACTGACTTTAGGCAAGATAAGCAACCTCTCTGGGCTCTGCCTTCCTCATTTACAAAGTGGGCGTAATGATGATGATGGTGATGATGATGGTGATGGTACCTCACCCGAGCGTTGGGAGGATTACACAAAAGAATCCACATCAGGCACTCGGAACAGTTGTGAATAACTAGGAACTTACTAGGTACCTCTGAATCATTTCTACTTCTTTCTTTTTGCATCTTCTTGGCATCATATAGGTTTGTTTTGCTTACAGAGTGGGGTAGTTCCCAAGTTCTCATTTCCCCCCAAAAAATACATGGAATCTAGGTGGTAGAGCCAATAAATCCTAGAGCCATTTTTGAGATCAGTTAATAATGGGTGGGGGATTAAAGAAGCAGTGGAGAGAAGGGAGGAGGAGGAGACAAGAACCTGGACAAGAAGGAAGAGACCTTCGCTGTCTGCTACTTCGGATGGAAGTGAAGAGGGAGCAGGGGGCCCTGGGAGCACACTTCACTCTGCCTGCTGGCAAAGGCCAAAGGAGCCTGGATTTTAACCAAAGACACAAGGGGTTCTTGAGTAAAAAGCAATACGGCAAACATAGGATTCATTTTGCCTTGGGAGTTACTCTGTTGTAAGGTGAGCTCTTGTAGGACCCTGCCTAAAGGGTGTGGGGCCCTTGGCTAACACCTTTGGCCAGGCCCCTATCTACATAAACAACCTGAGTTACCCAAATCAGCATATCAGCCTGATCTTACATAATCTTGCAAAAGAAAGACACCTTCAGCCAGCAGGAGCAATCTACTCTACAATCTACACTCTGGAACAGAGGTTGGGCATTAGACCCTGAGATAGCTCAGAGATGCAAATCCCCAAACATCTCAGGGCGTCTAGTCAACCCCACACGCATGGGCGTGGAGGTGAGGAATGGTAGAGGGAGAAACAGGGCTCAGGGCTCACGTGGGTCCTAGTCTGGGCAAGGGTGCTCTATCCAGACAGGATTGCTGATCCTGGTCAGTCCCTGCCACTGGAACAGTGCTTAGAAAAATTTAAGGCAGACACTCCAAAGCTCAGGGAACCACGTACCCAGGGTAGCACTGGACTCTTGCCCCAGTTAGACAAATAACAATATAAAACAGGCTTTAGAGTCAGAATGGTCCAGTTTTAAAACCTGTTCTATCATTCATTAGCTACGTAACCTTGGCAAGTGACTGACCTCCAGTGACTCAGTTTTCCCAGCTATAGAATGGGCTTCATAGCACCTGCTTCCTTAAAGAGCAGAGATGCTATAAAGATGGTGCACATGAAATGAGAAGATGAAGGGATTGCACTTAACAGAGGAAGAGCTCACTAAGTGGAGGCTATTCCTAATGATATCTCCCGCTCTCCACCAGGGAAGGGCACTGTTCTATTTGCATTTTACCCAATGCCTGCTGACAAGTTGGAAGTGAGGGATAATTGAAAGTATTCTGGCTTGATGTAACTAAGAAGTGAAAGGAACAGGCCTGGCTGACTTGATTTAACCTGGCAATATGAGATTAGCTCTTCACTGCCTCTGTTAGGGCTCCCGCCTTGCCAACCTTTTAAAGCAATAGATTGGCTGACAGGGTGCTCATTTGGAAGGCTTCACCTGCCACTAATACCCTGGCTGCCTGATGGACCGTCACGGTTCCACAGGCATCTCCCCTCTCCCCCCCACGGAGCAACCGCCATTCTTAAATATTGCAGGAAGTAAAATTATATTTGCACTCCTTCTGGAAGGCTCGTTGGAAATTTTCCTCTTGCTTTTGTCAATTCTTTTTGTCAGTCTCTGAGATCCAAGGCCTGGGATCCTTGTTCTAAAGCACCTTCCAGTTTTCCTTATAACTTAGCAATGGAAGATCAATCATGCCCAACTGGAGACCTGGCAGAGTGCAGCCCTCCCTGGGAGCTGCTCTGCTGGCTTCCCTGGTCTTCAGGATGGATGTGGGAAAGAAAGCAAAGGCTGCTTAGGAAAACTTAGGCACTGCTACTGAAGGCAGGGATATGTTCCAGGTCAGACCTTTGCTTGGTGTGTCTCTGCCTTTACCTTGAAGCTACTGGGGCATCTGGTCGACCCCACACGCATGGAGGTCAGGGTGATGGAAGGCAGAAATTTTATGACAATGAGCTTGCAGGGTGTGTCTAGTTTTTTTGAACGGTTCTTCATCAAAAATGAAACAAATGGACAAAAATCAAAAGAAATACAACCAAATACTTATCAACCAAACCCTTTAAGACCAATGCTTCTCAAATTCCTACCAGCATTGGAATCATCCGGGGAGCTTGTTAAAATGTAGATTCTAACTCTGTAGTCCTAGGCTGGCGCTCGAGAGCTTATATTTCTTACAAGTTTCTAAGTGATGCAGATGCTGGTGTCCGAGCATCACACTTTTGTAAGTCACATGTCAAACCGCTAACGGTCAAATTGTGCCCCCTGATCATCTCCGTGATGTTAACATACTGATCCGACTGTCACCCACACCTACTGAATTCCTGAGGGTGGAAACTGGGAGTCTGCATTTTAAAGACAACTCCCCAGTGATTCCCTTGCTTACTGAAGCTTGAGACCCCCTGTTCTGAATTATTGAAAACTCCCTTCAAATATCCACAGCAGTACCACTGACCCGCAGGGACTCACACCGCCTTCCCAAACCGTGTCTCTTGGGGAATGTTAGGAGGGGCTCCCTGAGACAGAAATGGGGGTGGGACAGGAGGATCTGTGGCCAAATACAATTTGGGAGGTTTTGTTTAAACAAAGTTAAACTGGCTTCTTTATAGCAGGACTTACAGCAGGACTTCTTGGAGCCTTTGACGAGTGGGTAGGCATTAGGAGTCTTTAGTGCTGCAATGGCGCATGCGGTATTTCCTGACCATAGCCACCTTTTGGCTTGGAGCATCTCCCTGCAACAGTCTAGTGCCCTTCCTGGTTGGGAAACACATCATGAGAACAGAGGGCTCTAAGTTTGGGGGTTTTATCCTAAGAAGGACCAGCCAAACCTTCACTGAGTCAACAGTCCCAAGGGGCAGCCCCACGCTTGACTGACCTTCTCATAAAGTGCAGGCTTTTAGGCAATCAGCCCCAACACAAACCACATCATCACCACCAGCACATTGGCTCAGAGCCTCTGCCCTTGGGTTCCCAGAGCTTTTGCATTTCAGCATCTGGATCCCGAGCCAGATGACAGCATCCTGGGGGCCAGAGGGACCGTGAAGCACGAATGGCGCATCTCACGAGAGCTAGTAGTTGGCACTTTTGAAAAGCTCACTGAGTGCCAGGCACCATGCTAAGTGCTTTACATGCACCCCCTCATTAAACCGCCACCAGGACTCCAGGCATCATCAGCACTGCTGTTCACGGATGAAGAATGGGAGTTTTAGAGGGAGATGAAAGAACTCGCCCAAGCCCACTCAGCTTCTGCATGGTGGGGCTGGGTTTTCAACGCAGTTTGCTGCACTCCAAAGTCAAATCCCACATGAAGCCGCCATGATAGGTCTGCTACTGCTAAAACACTCCGAATGGTCAACACACAGGAGCCACCGGACCTGCCACCGTGACATGTTTGATGCCGGCACCAAGCTCTTTAATCTAAGGCAGGGCTGCGTCAAATAGAAGAGGGACAATTTAAATACATATGGAAGGGCGATTTATGTTTTAGAAAACTGGGGTGCAGAACGGTTTAGCTGCCCTCTGCCCCAACTCGTAACTTCACTCAGCTTACACTTCTGAGTTGGGGGAACCACAGAACTGTCCCCACCACCACCACCACCCGCGGCTTAAGTCCCTATGTTTTCTCAGCCCGCACCAGGCATCCTCATCCAGCCATCATCCAGTATTTCTCACAAGAACCCTCTGAGGTGGCTTCTGTGATCTCCATTTTGCAGATGAAGAAACCGAAGCTCGGAGAGGTTAAGAGCCTTGTCCACAGTCACACAGCAAGTAAATGACGGAGGAGTGATTCACCCCTAGGAAGTCCACCTCCAAAGCTTACACTCCCGGCTCCTACTCTCAGATCTTCATAAGTGGCTGCAAGTGATCACAGCCATATCAAGGTACCCTGTGAATGTTGTAGGACGTGGGGGAGGAACTGCCCAGGCTGCGGAAAATGTCTTGGTTCCTAGTTGCTTTCTCTCACTCTCTCTTTCTTCTTCCCCTCCCTTTCCCCCTGCTGCCTCTCCTCCACCCAGACAGAGCCTCTAGGAATAATGATCTCACTTGATCAGAATGTTTCCACCTCGGACATCCCTGACCCCTGATGGGCATCTCTGACAGTCTCACCCTTGTTAGCCCAGGGCCATGGTTTTACACTCCGGGGATTTCTATCCTGCCTGCAGCTGTCTTCCCCCTTTTCTGTTACAAAAACCAGTGGCAACAGAGAGCAGGGGCCTCTGATCTCAGCCCCTGATTTCCCCAAATGCTCGCCCTCGGCCTGCTGTTTCTGGCCTCTCCCAGCCTGCTCCGCTCCCCCCCTGTTCCGCTCCCCCACCTCCAAAGCCTGCTGCCCTCATCAACCACCATTTCAAAGAGTCCACTGACAGGTCAGACAGAAGTGAGCCGATGGCCGGGGAGTCCAGGCCCGGCAGGGGGTGGCGGCCTGGTGGGGTGCCAGACAGTGACCTGCTGGGCCCCTCAGAAAGAAAAGGGGCTGTCACCAGCGACACCTCCGAGCAACAAGCCGGAACAGCTACTTTCCGCCTGAGGAGAGACCCCGTCTCTTGGGGGAAGGTGGGAGGACCGCCCCAGGGCTGAGAGAATTAGCAAGGGGCATGGTGACTGCACGAAGAATAAAGAAATACCCCAGCCTGCCGGCTGGGAGAAGGGGCCAGGCTCAGCCAGCACACAGGCTTCCTGCTGCAGGAGGAAAACTGGAAGGACTGACTCCTCAACATGCCCTTTATCATGCTGCCCGTACTTTGCTTCACTCCCCAGGGACCCTCTCATTTCATCTTCACATTCACTCTATGGCGCAGCTACTAGGGGCCATAGGGGTGGTGCTGCGCAGATCTGGGGGTTTGCAACACGTTGGCCGTGTAGCTCTGGGCTGGTTACTTTACCTCTCTGAGCCTCAGTTTCCTCGTCGGTAAAACAGAAATAATAATCCCATCAGCTTAACAGGGCTGTTGTGCAAGATGAAATCAGCCTTATGCAGAAGCACTTAGCGGAGAGTAACCATCTGCTGACTCGGGCTTTGCAGATGGAGGAGGCCGGGCCCCGGAGAGTATCCCGTGAGGGGCAGAGCTGCGATTCGCACACGGCTGGTCCAGCCTCCGCCTTGCTGAGCGTCCTCGCTGCTCCACGCCTCGCCAAGCAAGCGTGGGAGGGAGGTCGGGGCTCACCCAATGGCGGTCCCTGGCAGCCCCTGCCTTTCCTCTCTCGCAGGAGGGTTACAGAGCTTCCCTCCCTACTGCCATCAGCCCACAGGAAGTCGACACACAGGGTGGGCCAAGGGGACAACAGAGGTGACCACGTGTTCTCGTCTCAGTGAAGGAAGCAATGTATCGTGCCTTTGGTTTTTCTTGGCATGAATAAAATGGTGTCGGGGTGGAGGGTATAGCTCAAGGGGGTGGAACGCATGCTTACGAGGTCCTGGGTTCAATCCCCAGTACCTCCTCTGAAAATAAATAAACCTAATTACCTCGCTCCTTCCCGCCAAAATAAAATAATTAAATAATACAATATAAAAAATAAAAACTTAAGTAAATAAAATTTTTTTTAAATGGTGTCAATGCTATACAGTGACTTGGGTGTCACTGTTAGGGTGTGTTTTTTTTTCGTCCACAAATGAAATTTATTCATCCTAAAATAACCTGTTGAATAAATGACAACTGCCTCCTATCCTAGGTACTTCTCCTTAAAGCTTTCATTCTTCAATCCGTTTCATAATGAATTGACCAAGAAAGACGGGGACCCCACGGTTGTGGGCTTGGAGTCGAGAGGAGAAGCTATGAACAAATGTATAACAGACTTTGAGAGAGTGATAGTGTTTTGAAGAAAAGGAAAGCAGGGCAAAGGGTTGGAGATGACGGAGGAGGGGACCTGCTGCTTGAGATGGAGGGGTCGGGGGGGCGGCGGAGCCAGGGGTGGTGTCTCTGAAGAAATGGCGTTTGGGTAGAAACCTAAATGAAATGAGGAAACAAGTTACGGAAACATCCAGGAGACTAGCATTCTGGGAAGAGGGAAGAGCCAGCAGGTGCAGACATCCAGGGTTGGGATGTACTCTGTGAGCTACAGGAACAGCAAGATGGGGGATGTTGGGGGGGGGGGAATAGAAGGAAGAAATGAGATCAGAGTGGAGGCAGGGGCCTGCCCGTGCAAAGCAATGGAGGTTGCACCTGGACGCCATCCTACAGGAGATGATGTGCCCCTGGAAGGTTTGGGAAGTGGGAGTGATAAGACCTGACTTTGAAATGGATTCTTCTGAGGGCTCGGTGTGGGATACATTGAAGCTGCAGGCATGGCAGTCCAGCCCAGCAAAGTTGGTGGCATGATCTGGGCGGAGGTGGGATGATACTAAGAAACCAGGGCCTTAATAATGAGGAAGAGAGACTGGAGGGGCCTGACAAGGGAGCAGCCACACGTCTGTGCGGACAGACACAAGCACAGACAAAGGTGGCCCGTGAATGACCCCGCCAGCAGACCTGTCACAGAGATCTAGCCCCGTAAAGTCCCCAGGGGCCAGATGCCAGTCAAGTCGCCATCGCCGCAGGAGGCAGAGGTCTTGGCTTATCTCCCCACCAGCAGCCCGGGGCCACGACACCTGGAGACACCACTCTCTGCAGGCACTTGAGCTCCCCTCAAAAGGGCACATATCAGGCCGTGTCAGTGGTTCTCAAAGTGTCAGCCTCATCTTGGTTCTTGCTGGAAATGCACATCAGTAGGCCCCACGCCAGACCTATAGACTGAGAAGCTTTCGGGGGAGGCGCAGCCTGACCTGTGCATTACACCTTCCAGGGGAGTCTGACGCCCACTGACCTACGAGAAGCACTGTTCTGCATCTACAAACTCATCCAAGCCTCACAGTCTCCTATAAGATAGGACCCACCCATAGCCCCATTTTACAGAGGACAAAACCGAGGTTCAGAGGGTTAGAATGACTTGCTTACACTCATACTATGAATCAGTGGAGGAGCTGGGACGTGAACCAAAGCTCCCCGACCCTAAAGTCTCTTTACCACCCTGCCAGGCCGTCTCCTCCCCTCCACGGGCAGTGAGGAAACATAAGGAAAGGCCTTTCTTCCCTGCTGTGAGCACATGTGTTCAGGAATAATTCAAGCAGATAGATCAGCCTTCTCTCTGCAGGAAGGGGTGTGGTTGCAACGCTGGGGACCCAGATGCTAAGTGGAGGAAGGCAAAGCGAACACTTGGGGTCAAGGGCACTCTGCCCAGTGTGGCACACAAGACCTGTCTCTGTCCAGACCTAGATGATTTTGGGAGGTTCTGCCAAAGAGTCTGGCTGGTCCAGGGGGAGGTGTTTGCCATCATCACCATCAATGACGGGAGGTTGGGACAGGGCTGGGACCAGGGTGAGGTGAGTGGGGCTCACCCAGGGTGCAGATTAAAGAGGGCGCTCACTCTCAGGTGCATAGGTACCTCGACTCACCCTAGTCTCATTCTGGGTCTGAGATAGATCTTAGCTCAAACCAGCAATGCCAGGCGCCCATTCTCTGGAGAGTCACTGGGTCCCTTTGGTGAAAAGCATGTACTGGATTTAGAGCCAAGAAAGCCTGCCTCTGGCTCCTACCTGCCCTGCCCTGCTATTTGGCCTTAAAGAAGTTACTTGCTCTCTCTGGGCTTTGGAACTGCTGGGGACCGTATGTTTTAGCCTTTCTGCATTTGACATTCCTGGGCTCCCTGATCCCATATACTAAAGGCGTAGTGGCCCTCAGCATGTGGACCCCACCTCTGGGTGGCGCTGGTAGTACTGGGTGGGCAGATCAATGGTGCTGTGTACCTTGAGGACTGAAAAGGCAGGGAATTTCCTGGTAAAGGCCTGGATTTTGCTGTGAGAGGAGAGAGAGAAAGAAACACTGGGCACTGAGCTTTGGGGGGCGCCTTGCCGTTTTCTTTGCGTTCACATTTGGCCACATAATTCTGGCCCCTCTCCAACTCCCCAGAGCTCTCGGCTGAAAAGATGGAAAGTCAAAGCAAAGAGCACGGGCCTTGGGCAGCTGCTCTCGCTGCGCTGCGGAGAACGCCTAGCTATTTAAGTCCAACCGTTCCACCTTCCCCTGCTCGCCCCTGGCGCTCCAATGCAGAAACACTTTGCGGCAAAAATGCACCCCACATCCAACAGGGGGAAAAAGAGCTCACGCCCACACGGTTTCTCAGCACGCTGCAGAATTCCCACAGCTGAGGGGCGGGGGCACGAAGCACTCACGGTCTGCGCTGCTCTGACCCCGGACACCATACCAGGTGCACAAGGGGCCCGCAAGGAGGGCTCTTGGGTTCTGAGTCCTGGCTTGGCTACATTTTAGCTGGGGGAACTGGGTAAGCCACTTTCTTTCTCTTGACGTGGGAAGCCCCATAAAAAAGACCGGCAGGAGACCCCAGGCAGGGCCACTACGCTCCTGCCAGCACCATCCGGATCCCTGGCCAAGCGGCTCTATCTCACTTTTTGCCTCTCAAAAGGCTTACTACTAGAAAAGTGGAACTTACCGCTAAAAGTCTACTGGTTCCCTGAGCTCACTTCTGATTGGTCCATTTGTAGTACTTGGTTTGCATGGAGCTCACTCCTGATTGGTTATTTCTCTCACTCTTGATTGGCCCACTTCCCTCACTCTTGATTGGTTATTTCTCTCCCTCCTGATTGGTCCATTTCTACAAAGCTTGTTCCTAATTAGTCACCTTTGTTATACCTTATTTGCATATCATGTTGCAAAGTGTAAACTGGCAGCCTATAAAAGCCTGTGTAAACCTACAGACTGGGTCCAGAGCTTGGAGTGGTAACTTCTCTGGGTCTGCTAGTGTAATAAACTTGAATTCTCCAACTTTCCGAGTGCTGCTTGGTCTCTTGCCTGGAATCAGGCTGCTGTCACAACTGAGCTGTAACACCGAGCTTTAACACTGAGCTGTAACACAGTTTTCTGCAACACTCTGCCCCTTAGTTTCTGTGTCTAGGTACAGTAAGAGGCTCTGAGGGCTCTCAGGGTCTACTGCCATGATTTATCTGGGCAGCGTGGAAACGTCTTCGCACAGGCCTGGCCTCTGGGAAATGCTCAGTGCATGAGTCCTTTGATTTTTGGGTCAAAGAACACTCCCTGTTCTAGAGATGCCCACACCAGATTTGTCAGCCCTGGCATCACTGACATTTTGAGCTAGACCATTCTTTGCAGTGGGGCCGTCCTGCGCATAGTAGGATGTTTAGCAGTATCCTTGGCCTCTCTACCCACTCAGTGCCAGGAGCACTGCCTTCCCTCATCCGTGACTCGTAAAGTGTCTCCAGACATTTGCAATGTGCCCTGGAGAGCACAGGTGCCCATGGTAGGGAACCACGGGTCTGGACTGAGGGGAGGAGGGTTGTGGGAGCAATAGAGCTAATCGTGGTGCCAGGGCCCTTGAACCTTCTTTCAGATGCTGGTCACAGAAACCAAAATGCTTATCTTTGCGATCTAGGCAGCTTCTCCAGCCAAGGTAAAAATATAGGAAGCCAACATAATGACATAAATGTTACCTCTCTGCCACCAGTGAAATCTGTGTTTTGATCCTCTAATTCCCTAAAATAAGTCCTCAGTGATTTCAATTATTAACATTTTTGCAGATTATGCTTTTTCATCACAATTTTACGATGAATATTTGATTTCTCATCTAACCAGGGGAAAAAATTTTAATCCCTTAAGAGACAACTTAATAACTATTTAAACAACTACAGATTTGATTAGAAAAGACCGAACGTGCTATGTCAGGTAAACTCATGAACTTTAAACTTTTTAAATTTTCTTCAACCAAGTCCACAGTCAAATAAAATTATTGTGAAAAATTTTCCTACAGGAAAGTTTTATCTCTGAGGTGATTTTTTTCTGAGGCCTTTTTACAACACAAATTCTGCACTTGTTGGAACTGTCTTCAGAAACAGCTTTTGAATTTTGTGTTTTAAAGACAATGGACACTGGCTTTAAAGTAGAAAAGCTGTATGTCATAGTGGTTGGCTGAAAGGCCTGTTCTGAATGTGACCTTAAGCCTCTGGATCCTTACTGGGGAGATGGAAAACCAATGGAGGGACAGACTCAGAGAACTTGCATTTCTGGTGTGAAGAAACAGGTATCATACAAGAAAGACAGGGTGATTTAGGGGTGGGCCATTTGCTGTGAAGGGAACACCAAAGGGTGATGGGAGAGAGACAGAGGTGAACCTTCCAGATCAAGACAGGCCTCTCTGGGGGGCCGGCATTTGAACAGAGACCTAAGAATGACTAGAAGAGACCAGTCATGCAGAATGCCCAGGCTGGAGCATCCCTGCCCTGGACCAGCAAGACTCTGAGGTGGGATTTTGTGCGAGGACCAGAAGGCTGGCCAGAGCGGGTGAGGCAGACCTGCTGTAGAAGCTGCGGGGAACAGTGAGAGAGGAGGCAGGGACCGTCACCACAGGCCCTCCAGGCCAAGGAGAAGCACTTGATTTAGATTCTAACTACGGGAGAAGCCCTTTGAGGGCCTGACATCCCCGGCTTTACAATTTAAAACTACCCCTCTGGCTGCCGTAGAGAGACCCGTTGGTTGGTTGCCTGTTCCTTTCCCAGGTGCCTACAAAGCTCGACACGATGCTCTTGAAAACTTACCGATGATCGTTTTTATATGCCATGGAGAATGGATTCTCTCTCCCCTTTTCTAAACTTCAATAGAATAAAAGAAAACTCAACCCCCAACTCTCAGCTTCCTCAATAGAAGATTTTCTCGTTAAATGTGCCCAGGAAATCAAAGATCTTATTTCAGCTGAAGATCCAGAACACTTTTCAGCCCCTGGCGCTATGTGGTTCTCCAGGATTTTAGTTGGGCTAGCTCTGCTTCCCTCCCAAAGAAGAGAAACCCAGTGCCTGGCCAGCTGGCAGTGGCCTCGAGGCCAAGTTTTCCTTCTAAGCACCAGAAACATTGTTTCTCTCTCTGGGAGCCAATCATTTATGGCTCCAGCTACATTTGCCACGAGGTCTTTGGACGGCAAAGGGGATCCTGATCCAACCCAATTAATAGAGCCATGTTGCACTTTTACGCTGTCCCCCACCTAACCAATCCATCAACATGATTTGCACCCATTAATCAAGACTTTTACAATGGGTTCACCAAGCTTTCTCTCTCATTGGATGAAGAAACGATTTGGACTCGCGAATCATAACTCCTCCTGAGCCCCTGAAGTCCTGAGCTTGGCTCTGCTAAACGCACAGACAAGGTGAGTTATTAATTAACTATTGAGATGAATGCCGGAATACCATGCCTGCATCATGTCAAACCGATTTGGATGGTTATGGGATGGGGAGAGAGGGGGAGAGGACAGGGGGTGTGTGAGAAGGGTGGGTGCCGAGTGCTCTGGACAGACTCCAGTGTTATCTCTCCTCATTTAGACCTGGCTGGAGCGCCCTGAGCTCAGGCCAGCATCCACATCTCTCAACCCAAGGGAGCCTCCTTTGGAGCAAGACAAGGAACCCAGCTTCGCAGATGGAGGTGAGCTGGGAAGTACTGTTCCGAACAGCAGCCTGACTGAAGCCTGTAATTTAGGGAGAGAAATGTAGACGCTGCTGCTGGATGGAAGGGTCCCGACCAGGGGTTATTGGTCACACGAATCTGTGATTCTGAGGGAGACAAGGAGACAGACAGAAGGCTCTGGGCTTTCTTTCCTGTCCTGCGGGCAACACCCATGCTCTGAGACAGTTGCTTCCCTGAGTTCCTGCTGAAAGAAGGTCTCCCATCCCGACTGCCCTCACACGCTTGGTTGCAATAATAATAGTACCACGATTATATATCGTATCTTTTTAGACGGATGTGAGCTCTTTGCGTCATGTTTGTCTCTGGGTTTCCAAAGGCCTATTTACACTGTCTAACATTTAGCAAACACTCAATGAATGTTTGCTAAACCATGAATGAATGGATGGATGGATGGATGGATGGGTGGATTCATACCCTAATGACAGAGAGTTAAAGACTTCTTACATTTTGAAACAAACATCAGTCATCTCTCCAACCAGGAACGGAGAGCACTTCTAAAACATACTGAAATTACTCATGCAGAAACTAAACATGAAAATGTGTTTCTGTTTTTCCAATTATTTCTTCTTGAAATAAAATTCCCCTCTCTTCACCTCACTCCTCCTGTGTTCTGGAGATTCTTGGGGAGGGATCTGGGGCACAGGTGCCATGACATTGGACTGGGTGGGCTCGCTCAGGGGAAACCATTATTTAAACAAGTTTTTCTCAAAATGTAATCTGCAGACCACTTGCAACAGCATCCTCTGGCGGGTTTGGTAAAAGTGCAGATTCCTAGATCCCCTGACTTAATAAATCAGAATCTCAAAGTCTCCACATCTAAATATTAAACAAGTTCTCCAGCGTGGTCACGCAACACTGAAGTTTGAAGAGCACTGGTTAAAATCTCAGTGGTTCTGGACTGTGGCAAAATCATGGGTTAGGTTCCATCTCTGCGGATTTGGTATCTATTCCACACAACCACCACAACATTAATGCTAATAACATTAAAATTAGCAACAGCCAACAGGGGAGGGCATCCTACGAGCCAGGCACCTTGTAAAACATACTAAGCATTTTCTCGCTGAAACGTCACACCTGCTTATGGAAGCGGCATCACCATGCGTATTCTGCAGACAAGAAACCTGCGACTTTGAGGAGTCAACTGACTTGCAGGAGAGGGCCACAGAGACGGACTCCTGAGGCCAGGCTCTTGACCAGATGATGCTACCAGGTGATGAACCGTGTCACCTATTCAGAAATCAGGGAAGGGACAGGAGAAGGAGCAAAACAGCCAACTTTCAGAAGCGTGAGGAAGCAGAGCAGAGGGAGACACAGACAGCTTCGTAGTGTGATAAGGAAGGCTGTGGCCCGTGGTGACACGTGCAGAAGCTTGGCCTGGGAAGGGCTTCCTCCTGCCCCTCCACCTCCAGGCTTCTGCCCGCAAACTGGAGAAGGCATCTGATCGGACGGCATGGGGTCTTCAGATGGCCTTCCAGGCTGGCTTGCAATGATGGGAGCTGGGCTATCGTATAGACAGAGGGCCAGGGCTCCTGACCCCAAGTTCTGGGTGTGAAAGGCGTGTAGGGCAGGAGTAAGGACTGTCTTTCCAGGCCAGACGGTCTGACAGCGCCTCCCCGCCTCGAGGTTCCCAGTTTCAGAGGAAATCCACACCCTTTCTCCCACCCCTGGCTGTGATGAACTAGATCTCACACCTCTGTCTGCGTGGTGATAATTAAATATTATCCGCCTGTCACTTGACGCACATGTTGTGTGTATTCTCAGACTTTAATGAGCTGATATTTGTCTTCTGTAAGCAAAAATATTTCTTTGAGTGTCTTCTTTTTCAAATTGGGGTGAGCAGTTCAAGTAAAGATCTCTCACTATTAAAAAGACAGTCTGCTTGCCCGGCACGTCTGTCTGAACCGTCTCTGCTACTTCTTACGGGCCCAGGGCAGATGAAGCTTGTCCCTTCAAAGTCTGCCAAGATTTCCAGAAATTAAGTTAGCGGTCACATGGCTGGAGTGTTGGGAGACTCTGAAAGCGATGGGAGTAAGAAGGTAGGAATCCACAAATCATTTTTGTGGGATATCTGAAAGTAGCCTTTCTCATCTCAGCATGAAAGAATCCAGAAAAACATCTCAGTGAAAAATTTCCCCAAGTTTTCCAAGGAATGGTACTTAACAAGAGAAGCTACGTCAGCATCCCCTGGACATTCAACTAGAGATTCAAATTCTTGCACCCTCCCCTCAGGAAAGGGGCCACTGGCTTCGTGTCATCAAGCCGTCCAGGTGGTTTTGCTGTAAGGTAAAGTGTTGGGACTGCTCGTGGCTGGAGGAATCAGAGCTTTGTTCTCTCATGGAGAAAAACTCAGGTTGAAGAAAGCTGTTAAGGGCTTCAAATACCTACATCTGTATTTGTGTTTATATTTATTTCAGCTTAAAATTTTAAAAAAAATCTATCACTTTAAACTGAGATTTGTTTTGTTTTGTTTTTTAAATGTAGGGTGTTCCTAGATGGAGAAATGATTTGCCTCTTCCAGCTTGCTTTGTAAGGGTGCTCTGTTATTTCCTCCATTCATGAGGTTTGTAACAAGTATGTTCACCGCAGCTGCTCCCCAGGCCTGGGCGGCTCCTCCCAGCCACCCACCCGCCCACGGCTGCGGACCCACACAGCTCTCCTCGAGAACTGGCAAAGCAGGACAGAGCCTGGGGGCAGAACTCTCACCCCCACCCCCAAACAAACAGCACAGTGGTATAATTAGTGTGCTGCAGGCCTGGATCTGAGCTGATGAGGAACAACTTTAATATTTAACAATAAACAGCAAAGTGCTGAGCACACCTCCTAGGGAAGTAATTAACCATAAAAAGGATACTCGGCACCGAGGAATCTCCTCCAGAAAAAGAACTCCGTTAACTGTGAATTGCTTACGCCAGGTGAGAGAGAACCGGTGTCTACTCCGCTCGCCTGACATCAGCAACTCTGAATTAACTGGGAGTTTCTTTTTATAAACACCGGGCAGAACCTTTTTTTTCTTGGTGGTTAATTACTTCCTTGGGACGTTGCTTTAATAGTTCCCATAACAAGGCCATTATTGTCTTTAGCATAATCACTGCCTCATTTGCTTCTGTGCCTTGCCTTTCAGATGCTCTGCCTCTGGGTGCCACGTGGGACCCCGAACTGTGCCCAGGGGGGCAGTCCTCAGGCTGGGGACTTGCAGGGTACCTCCTCCAGCTCCACCACTTGGGGAGCTTGGTTTTCTCCAGGTGGGAGCTGGGATGGGGTGGGGCTGGTGGAAGAGGGGCTGGCAGGGCGGTACAAGGCATGTTAGTTCAGGGAGGCCGAGCCCCACTCCCCTGGGTGCAGCATTCCCGCTATTTGCTAAGCTTTCAGCCGCTGACACCAGCCACAGGGACGGAAGCCAGGACAGCAGCTCCCTTCTGGAAGTGGAAGGAGGGACTCTGTGAGCGACTCGCTTTGCTTGGTGAAATCACCAGGGACTGGAAGCAAAAACAGCGAACCTTACCAGGAAAAGTACTATGAATTTGACTGTCTCTCTTGGAACAAAAAAAAACGTATTATGTAGTTATGCCTCACTTCATTCAAAAATGAATTAAAGTGGCTTCTATTTTGGCTCTGTTTCAGGAAGGTAAGTGAATGAGCGGGAGCTCTGTAAACTGCATCAAGTCCATAAACTTCTTTGATGGGTGTACTCCTATCAGGGTATGCACATGGGTTAATTTGCAAAGTATATACACGTTCCCAGTGCAGTAATAGACTATGGAAATTGCAAAATGTCTCTCGGGAGGATGAAGAAAAATAAAACAGGATGTCTGATGCTTTCAGCCTTCACCTGGGTGGACTGCACCTCACTCTGGATGCCACTGAGGCCGACTCCTTGGGGCCATGAGGGCAAGAGCTGAAATTCCCAGAGCGCAGGGACGGGCACCTATGAGACTAGCCACATTTTTGTTCAATAATCAGACTCGTGGATCCTCCCATACCCTGCAACAGCGTCTGCCCTGAGGGAATTCTGACCAGTTAGTAATTTCGGTGGGGGTGCAGCACACACCTGTACTAATGTGAGGGGAGCATGACGCTATTCTCAGGAATCAGGCGGTCCACGTACTCTTGCAGCCCCATCTAATCCCACAGTCTTTGCGCTGCATCAGGGAATAGCACAGAAAAACTCAGCTCAGGGGTTTAGAACAGAGGTCCGCAAACTTTTCCTGTAACGGGTCAGAGAGGCTTTGTCCACCATGTGGTCTCTGTCCAGCTAACCAGTGTTGCCCTCAAGGGCGAAAGCAACTATGGACAAAAACGTAAATGGACAGGCGCGGCTATGTTCCAATAAAACTTTAGATATAGACACTGAAATCCAAATTCCACTTAGTTTTCATGTCTCATCATATATTCTTCTTTAGATTTTTTCCCCCCAGCCATTAAAAATGTAAAAACCGTTTTTTGCTTGCAGGTTGGTATGAGAACAGGCAGTGGGTCGGATTTGGCCCCAGGGCTGTGGTTTACCAACCACTGGTTAGAGCGTGGACTTTGGAGTCCGGCCGGGGTTTGGGTCATAATTTAACTTTTGGTGACTGTGTCATCTTTAAAATGTCACTTAATTGCTCTCTAGGTCTCAGTTTCCTCATCTGTAAAGTAGCATCCCAAAGGGCTGTAAGGATGAAGGGACACACTGCTTGTGACATCTTAGCTCAAGGTGAGCACAGACTGTCGTCACTAGCTTATATTTGTCTGTAACTCCCTGCCCTGGAAGGTCTGGCAGGAAAGGGCACCCGGAGGCAGAGCCAGGGCCCGGCCACCTTTCCGTGGTGATGTGTGCTTGAAAATCCGAAGCCAGCACCCAACCCCAGTGCCTCCAGCCCACGTCTCCAGGAAGCACCCTTTGGCCCGAGGCTGCCCGCTCTCGGCTGCGTTCGCTTCACAGGAAATGTTACGACAACACTTGACAATAGCACAGGGGAGGTCTTTCTGGACAGAGGGCTCGTGACGACAGTCCACACACAACGCTCTGTTCTTGAGGGGCTAGGAATTAGAAGACGCACACTCACCTCCCTCATTATCCTTGTTATCCGCACAGGAGGTTTCCATGGCAACGTTGCATCCGGGCCCTCTCCAGCCGGTCTGGCAGACACACTGCCAGCTGTTCTGACCCAGTGTGCATCTCCCGTTGCCGTTGCACAAATCGGGGCAGCCATCTGGTTGGAGAAATGGAGAGGATGAGAAAGAGGAACGGGAGGCCGCGCTGGGGCAGCAGGGGAGCCATGCAAAGGGGGAGCAAGGCCATAGGGCAGCCGCTGGGCCAGCCTCACAGTGGGGCCCGTACCTGCCCCGGGAAGAGTCGAGGAAGCAGGCGACGCATGCGTTTGCAAGGCGCAGCAGGGTCCCAGATGCAGAGGATCCCCAATGACACTGACCTGTGCGGAGGGGTCTGAGGCAACCTTCCCAAAGTGGGGAACATTCCGGAAAACTAAAACTAGCCCTGAGCTTACAGCAAGCCCAGTTAGGCTGTTAATTCCAGCTGGTGGCTCAGAATTGATGCTACCTCAAGAAAAATCTTTTCTTTCTCTTTTTTTTAGAAGTGCCTTCTGCAGAAGGGAAAATTCCCTATCAACCCAGGATGGACGCAGAGTGCCCTCCGTCTTTTGGAATTTTAAAGATACATTTACAGGCGATTAGCATGCACTTCTTGTGACCAAGAGCTGGATGGGTCTGCTGGGCTATTTTCCTATTTTTGTAGTACTGAGTTTTAAGGGGCACTTGAAAATGTCAGCTGCTTTTCACTCAACCTATTTATGGCGTGATTTAAAAATACTGCAGGATCTGAAGGCTGTGGAAGGAGTAGGTGCTGAGTGCCATGAATCGGGGAAAGGCAGAGGGATGTTTATGTCCATGGGGAAGGCGGTGAGGTTCGAGCGATCGTGACTTTGTGGTTTTTCTTTTCCTTTTCTTTTTTAGGGGGATGTGTGACATCAGCAGCCTACCTCTTCCCCTAACTGCTCCAGCACCCAAAACAGCTGTAGCAACTACTCTTCCGACCTGAGCTTGGGCAAAGAGAGCCTGGATGAGGAGAGAGAGAGAAAAAAAAAAAAAGCAGGGGACAGTACAGAGAGATGGGGAGCGTCTCGGACAGAGAGCCTCTGTCACCCTTTATAATACGTAGAATCACAGAACTGGTAGGATGTGGCCACACTCATGAAACCTACTTGCTGGCAGGAATTCCTACATGTGTTTCTATTTTCCTTTCCTTTCACAGCTTTCTTGACGTGTAATTTACATACCATAAAATTCACCTGTTTTAAGTGTACGATGCAATGAATTCTAGTGAATGTACAGAGTTGTGCAACCTACATATGCTTTCCTACTATGTTTAAATACACTTGGTGGGGAGGCATAGCTCAGTGGTAGAGTGTGTGCCTAGCGTGCACAGAGGTCCTGGGTTCAATCCCCAGCACCTTCATTCAAATAAATAAATAAAAACCTTATTACCCGCCCCCAAATATATAAATAAAAGTATATTGAATTCGTAAAAAAAAATACACTTCAAATGACCATTAATTGTCCCTAGAAAGTAACTTTCCTGAATATCTATCTCTATCTCTCTAATTCCATCTCTACATCCACTACCATCCCTGTCTCCATCCCTTTCTATTTTTAAAACACACGGAGTGCAGGGAGGATTGGGCGGAGGGATGAAGTGCTCTGGAATGATTAAGGTAATTGATTTGAAACCCTTTTGGCCCACGTCTTCTGGGTCGAAAGTGTGCCTCTGCCCCTTCTTCTCTCTCCAGCATTCCAGAGGCCATCACCTGGCATCCTTCCTCTCTCCTCTCGAGTACCCCTTACAAGAATGCCAGTAAACCTAATTTGTGCATGTGGCAGAGGTGGGAATTTAAAGGGCTCCTCCTAAGAAGAAGGGTCTGGAGGGTCCGAAACTGAGTCAAAATTTACTTGTTTAAGGAGTTCCACTCCTCAGTGCTTGTTCCCTCCCATCCTTTCCAGCATGTGGTATGCATTAGGACCAGAGAGAAATGGGTAAGCAACAGAGGAGAAGTCCTAGTGCAGAAGTCTCTGTAAGGAAGCTGAGCTGTCTTGAGAGGAGAAACGAGGAGACAGTTATCAGGGTTTTTGTTTGTTTGTTTGTTTTTTTAAACCCTGCACAGCCCGGCACTAAATCCAGGATGGAAACAAAGCACCAGTGTTTGCATACCTGGAGAAAGACCTGCGGGTCCCCACACCTATCCTCACACAGCCAAGAGTCACATTTCCATTCCTTTCCTGAGCAAGAAAGGCCCTGTCTGGAAGACCTGCGACTTTTCCCCGATTCATACCGTGAGAGAGGGCTGGGAGGGGAAGCCAGCCCTGGAGTCAGAGAAATGCCACAAGCAATTCTGCAGGAACAAACTGCAACTGGGTAGGAGAAGCCCAAGGGCCACTGCACAGACGCCCAAGGAAAAGCGAGTATCTCCAACCTCCAGCCACCTCCAGCTTTACGATGTCCACCAGCAGAGTTTTGGGGACTGGATCACAGAGAACACACTACATGACAGCCCCACCAGCCTCTGCCTAGCATGGTATCTATCACATATGCTTTGTTATTCAGCTACTTTGAGGTCTCACGTTTGACGAAAATCATGCCCAAAGTCTCAATGGAGCCTCATTGTGTAGGAAGCCCACGACCACGACATAAAATTCAAATCTGCAAAGAACACTAGCATGTCAGTCAGAGATATGCACTCCAAATATGCCTGCTCCCAGACTGAACAAGGCTTCCCGCCAACCTTTTTTCTTTCTCTCTTGTTTCTCCCCCTCCCCCGACCAACTGAAGCGAGATAAACAGACCACAGTAGCGGGTTTTCTCCACATCATAGGAGGACGATGAAAACACGAACAGTGGGAAGCTGGCAAATCTCTGAGAAGTTCTGGGGCAGCTGGGAATTAATGGACAGGACTTTGCTTTTTAGCTTGGAGAGGAAGAAAGCAGCCTCGGGAAGTGCGTGGCGTTGCTAGGCAACCCCAAGCTACCCTCAGCACAAGTTCATTCTGCTGGTGGCCTTCCGAGGAGGTGATGCGTTGTGTTTGTAAAGTGCAAAGCCAGCTTCTGCTTAAGGGAAAACAAAACGTGGGAAGTAATTAGTCTGGAGGGCAAACGGGTATCAGGTGGCAGCCCTTCCCCCGGAGAGGAATCTACAACGGGAGTTGAATTGGGCTTTTGCGCTCAGACTTGGGGATCCAAGAGGTCTCCTGCAGGGCGTCCTCTGGATTTCCAGCCAGCTAGCACTGCTTCTTCCTTGAGTGCCTGCTCTGAGGCCACCGATACAGAAGGCCCTAAGGCACAGCTGTTGGGTTCTTTGTGCAGCTGGAGAGCCTTAGACCAGTGATTCTCAACTGAGGCAGTCTTGTCCCCCATCCCTCCCTCCAGGGGACATTTAGCAACGTCTGGAGACATTTGCGATGATCACCCCTTTGGAAGGATGCTACTGACATCTGATGGGTAGAGGTTGCATAGGACAAGTCCCGCAACAAAGGATGACACGGCCCCCAATGTCAGTAGTGCCGGGATCGAGAAACCCTGCCCTTGACCTGACCTGAAGCTGCATGAGATCTGAGACTCTCTAGGTTGCTGTTGGATCCCAGAGCCTGGCCCAACTTTAGGCACATCGTAGGTGCTTAAATGAATAGAAAACAATCAGGTGGGGCTAGATCATTTCAGCCTGGCCCTTGTCTACAGACTCTCCTGGGAGCTATGAGAAAACAGTGAGGACTCTCTCTCAAAGATCTAAGTCTTCTCCCCAGGGAGAACACTCAGGGCATCTGCGATATCTTGGGCTGGTCTTATCACACTTCCAGTGCCTTTGGTGGAGTGGAAATGGAATCGTCTCCAACACATTTCTATACATAGAATTCCAACCAGTAGGGAAAGAAAAATGCGCTGGCACAGTTACCAGGTACGCAGCCTTTTTACCTTAACAAAAATCAGAGCTGATGCAGAAATTGGGGTTTAAAAAATAAACGCCCCCCCCCCCCAAATAAAATACAACCAAATATACTGTTACATTCAGATGCCTCCTGAATCTTCAGCTCCAGTCCTCTGAACTCTGGACCTGGATCCCAACTTGCATCTCAGCATCTCCATCTGTTCACTTACAAGCATCTCAAACTCAACAGAATTCAGCTTCTTGATCTTGCCCTCCCAAACTCTGATTCCTTGATCAATGAATGGCACCGCCAGGTACCCCACTGCCCAAGTCTGAAACCTGGGAGTCACTGTTAATTACCCTCCCTGCTCCCACCTCTCTCCTCTCGTGTATCTACTCAACAACCAAGTCCTGCCTTAATTTTCCTCTTTACTATATGAAGCCCTGCTTTCCCTCCCTCCTAAATGTTCTCTGGAATCTGCCCTCCACTCCCACCGCTAATGCCACTGTATTGACCTGAGCCATCCTCATCTTTGGTCTGGACCCCAGTCCAAACCTTCTAACTGGTCTCCTGCCTCCAGCCTTGCAGCATCATCCATTTATCCCTGCTCTGGACGCCGCTGAAAACACTTCTGTAGCTTTTCATTGTCCCTGGGGGTAAAGTCTGAAGTCCGGAACCTGGCTTCCAGGTCTTACACGAACTGGTTCTCACCACATCCGCCTCTCTCAATACCACTTTAGGCTCTGTGTAGACTGAAGTCATTTAGCCTTTACTTTCTCGTCTAACTTCAACCCATCCTTCACCCAAGTCATCCCCAGGGAGCCTTTCCAAAGCTCCCCAACCCAGGCTAGCTACCACTGTCATGGTGCCTTTATCCCATCCTGCCCTGTTCTGCCCCACCTTACCCTGTCCCCTCCTACCCACCACCCCGAGTCACAGCTGCCTGGCTAGCAGCCCTTCCTGAAGACATTTTATTGTCACCTGCAGGAAGACTGTTGTCATAAACGTGCACATCGTCATTAACTACGGTTTGAACGGGGCCCCTAGAATTGTGCAGACATCTGGGCATTTCTGTTATGATGCAAACCTGTCAGGGCAGGGGCCAAGTCAGTCTTGTTCACTTTTGGATTGCCAGTACTCGACACATAGTCAGGGGATGAATGAATGTAGGATTTCCGACTGAAATCAGCATCTCTGATGCCCTTGGCAGAGCGGAAAAGGAACAGTTTCCAAGACTTTTCTACACAGAGAATTCCAAACACACACACACACACACACACACACACACAATCCGTCGACACAGTTACCAGGTAGGCAGGCTTTCTGCTTTAACAAAAATTAGGCAAGAGCCAAACGTTTGCAGCCCAGTAAAAAGGGGAGCCTGGATGTACTTGAAGCAAGCTATAATTACCATAAAAGGCTTTTCTAAAAAAGCATCCAGGAATGTTCTACCACATGCAGCCATTTCGAGGAAGAAATAAGTGGCTCATACTGTAAAAGGGATGTGGAAAAAGAAGCAGGATTTTACCATTCAACATCAGGCACACCTTAGAAAAGCAGCGAGGATCCGCCGAGATGGGAAGGCAAGGGAAAACCCAAAACAGGCCTCATGTCAATGCAGACAGATGACAAAGAAAGCCGCAGAAGCGACAGATCGGTCCCCACTTGGTTCAAGAGACCATCAGGGGAGCTGCCGCAGCCTGAGCTAAGCCCCTGTGCAAAGTCTTTTCTGAATCAAGAGGAAAACCTCGGCTTGGTTTGGACTCAGAGTTCTGAGATTAAAACCTGGCTCTGCCTCTTGACCTGGAACTGGTCGATTCATCTCTCACCCCCGTTCAAAAAACTGTATGTCTCGCTAATGAATCTTACTTATTGTCCTTCCCAATAGAATGCAACCCACACAAGAGCTAGGATTTTTGCCTCGTTTGTTCCCTGAGGTATCCTCAGAGCCTAGAAAAATAGCTGGCAGGTAAGAGACATGCAGCCAAGGTCTGTGAATGACTTTACAGGGAGGATAGTAACACTTCACTATATACAGAGATCAGAGGGGTTAAAGGAAATGATAAAAGGCTAAGATTTTAGTAGAGAGCTTGGCACGTCGTAAATGCTCCACAGATCGAACCCCTTCAGTTGCTCGTGTTGATTTAATTGTCGATGTTACAAATATTAAAACTAGCAGTAGCCTTTTTCTTTGGGGCATAGTTTGAAGGGCAAGGTCATTTCTTTTTGCCCAAGAGTCTACCCTATTTCAAATGAAAAAAACGGAGGTTTCTGGGGGTGTCCTGCGTGCGTGATTATATCACATCATAGGAAATCCTCATTCCTCTTTGCCTGCCCCGCTCCAGGAATCCAGCCATGCCACTACAAGTGTTTTCAGGAAACCCACTTATGCTAAAGGTGATTCTGTGGGGCTGGAGAGTTGAAAGTAAAATACGGGGTGGCCTTTTCTTTGGGGCAGCGTTGTACTTCTGCTTGTAAACTTAATTAGTGAACCCCCCTCCCCCGACTATTTTAAACATCACTATTTTCTGAGAGCTGTGCCTTGTTGGAATTATGGAGCAGACGAAGATTGGAAATACATCACAGAGACTGCCATTGCATTCCAGAACTCTTTTAGAGTTGAAAACAGCTGAGGTGCTGGGGACCAGGGATCACCAGGGCTTTGGTGGCCATTTATACTAAATAGCAGTGGCAAATGTTCAGAGAATTAATCTGGTGTTTCGAGACACTCTGGGGAAAAACTCCAGCTAATTTTAGGAGGCTGCCAAAGCAGCATTCTGGTCCCCAGAACACAGCAAGGCTTGTCCTCTTGCTCATCTGCGTGAGCAGGAGGGAGACTTGTTTCCAGGCACAAACTGGCGTGGACGCTCAGCCACGAACCTGAGCTGTAACAGCTGCCCCTGCTTTGTCAGAGAAGACTCGGAAAACCCGGGGGCAGATGTTCCTCATCGTTGCAGCCGTGTGTGTATGTATTTGAGGGTTTGCATAGGGGCGAGTATGCTGGGGAGGGCGGGCAAGGCCAGTGCTCCTTTCCGTTGTCAGCTGCTCCTTTTTTGCTCGTGAGGCAGAAATCATGCCCCTCCACCCCTGCAGCCACAGGAACAGCAGAGCTTCCATGAGGTGAGACGCATTTGGATCCAGGTATCAAGGCTGCATGTTTCCTGGATGCACCTGGATTCCCACTGATCAGCACCATTTCTGTCTGCCTGGGAAAAGGAAGGCAGTGGGGCTCAGCCTTGGCTTCAGAAAAAAATATAAATCTTATTTTATTTTTTACTGTTTTGGTGCTTCAAGTTCTTACGAATTTTTTTTAAAGTAGAAGATTACGAGGGGAGGAAACTGAGCGCCTAGGTAGCAGTAACTGGGAGGGAACTCCCACGTCAATTACTTAGAGAATTAGGACTGAATCACTGTCACCCGGTAGCACTGGGGTCCGACACAAGCCTGTGCTTTTCGCGGTGGGGCGCCTGCTTTCTTCCCCTGGAACATCACCCTTCTTTATCCAACTTCACCCAGTCAAAGGAGGGCGTTGTGGGTAGCGATGAGCGCATACTGGCGGGTTGCTAAGGCACACGCCAAGTGCAGCCACGCTGAAACCCGCTGAAGATATACCTCGGGTTTCTCCCCCTGCCTGAGATCACAGCAGTGCTTCTCAAGGTGTGTCCTGGCACCAGCAGCAGCAACGTCCCCTGGGAACTTGTCAGAAAAGTACATCCTTGGATGCCGTCCCAGACTCACGATGCAGGGCCTCTGGGGGGTGGGGCCCGGCAACATGCATTTTAACAAGCCCTCCAGCAGGTTCTGACGGCTGCTCTGTGAGAAGCACTGCTTTAGGATGAAGCCCTGACTCCCTAGAAGGACCTCCGAGGCCCTGTGCGACCTGCCCATCTCTCCCCTTCTCATCTGTCACTTGAGGTTCTGCTCTTGGACCTTCAGCCACGCTGCCCTGCTCTGTTCTAGAACGCAGCCTGGACCCTCCTCCTTTTGGGTTTTTGCACATCCCTCTCCCTAAACTCTGCTCCCTGCACTCACCTTGGCTTTCGTCAGCGCCTGTTCAGGGAAGGCTTGCTGACTCCCCAGCTCAGGGCTCCTCCCCCATCACATGACTTCACAGCACCGCCTACTCCTTTTAAAATGCTCACCATCTTTCTATTCATCCTTTGTTTACAGCAGTGGATGGGTCCCAACGTGACTGCATGTTAGAAACACCTGGGAGCCTTGAAAAATCTCCATGCTGGGCTGCACCCTGATCAGATCAGAGTCTTTGAGGTTGAGACCCAGGCATCAGTGTATTGATTTCTTGAGCTCCCCAAGTGGTTCCCATGAGCGGTTGAGGTTGAGAACCTGTGGGTAGATGCCCATCTTCCTAAAAGCCTCCAAGCCTCCTGAGGGCAAAGACTCTGACGCTGTTGTACAGGCTGCTTTCCCAGTGCCTGGCATGAAAGGTATTTGTGAAACAAACGCACAGATAAACCCTGTGTTGATCCCACTGCTCCACTGCGCTCTTGACTGGGCAGCCAGGTAAAGGGAAAAAGCTTCCCACAGACCACGTCCCCCAGCCCCGGGATGGACCACACCTCCCCCAGCAGAAGAAACAGCTGGTTTGCGGCACCGGGTCTGAAGCCAAGCTGGTGACGGCGGCTGTGGACAAGTGATACCCATGCCTTTTGACTTGCAGGCAGCTGATGCCTTCTGCCTGAAAGGGACAGGACGGAGCACCCAGTGAGGCAGAGGAGGGGCACGCTGGTAGATTAAGAGGGTGACAAGAGTTCCATAAAGGCAGGGATGACAATAATAAGAAAGCCCAGCGGTTTAATTTGGTTCTTGGAGGATAATCAAGTTGTAGCTCATGTGGCTTATTCCCACAGCTGTCCAGCAACTAATGAATGTGGTACCTGCTCGCTATGGAAATAGGGACAAAGGCACGACTTTGATTTCTTATTTGTTGTTTCTAACCATCCAATTTCTACACCCACTGAGCATCCGTATAGCCACAGGAGGGTCATAAAAATACAAATAACACCTAGGAGGCCTGTGGGCACGGACTTGTTACTTTCTACAGGGCTGACGGCTCTCTTTTAACTGGTGTAAAGCCAGGCCAATGATAAATTGCCGTATATATTCCTCTGTTGTTGCCGTTTCCAGCACAACGTTACAAAACGTAAGGAAATCACTAAATGTTTGTTTCTTATAGATGTTAAAAGCGCCGGGCAAAGAATCTGCCCCAGGACCGTAACTCTGGGTTTTAGGAAGCTTTTAATATAATGACAGCAATACATACAGACATGCCTGTGTGCCTGGCACTCTCTCATAGGCCTCCCATGCACTGGCGTATTTAATTGTTACAAGCACCCTATGGCGTAGGTGCTATTATTGTTCCCATTGTACAGGTGAGGAAGTGGAGGCACAGAGAGGTTAAGTAACTTGGCCAAAGTTGCACAGCTGGCCAGGGGTGGAGCCAGGATCCGACGTCAGGCATCAGACGGGCCTCCAGAGTTTCTGCTCTCAAAGAGGGGAGCCAACCATCCCTGTTTGCCCGGGACTGTCTTGGTTTTAGCACTGCAAGCTCTGAGTCCTGGGAACCCCTTCCGTCCCAGGCCGCCTGGGACATCACCAGGGACAGGGAGCGAGGACTGGGCTCTTCATGGGCGGTCATGGAGGTGAACAGCCCCCACCTCCCCGCCCCCGCCCAAGGGCAAGAGAGAGGGCACAGACTTTTATATCGAGCTACCTGTGGGGGTGTCGGGCCCCCCAGCAGTGCCTGCTGCCTGCTTGGGCCAAGGCCCCTGGGCAGCCCAGGAACCGCGCGGCCCTACAGAGGCGGAGGCAGTGGGCTCTGAATCCAGGCTGCCTGAGTTCAGTTCTCGGCTCCACCCCTTGGCTGCATAACCTTGGGCCCAAAATTGCAAGCTCTTTGTTCCCTTAGGTTCTTCATCTATGAAACCAGGGCAATAAGAGTATCTATCCTAGAAGGTTGTTGGAGTTTCAAAGAGAATACACGTCACACACTTAGCATGACTGTTAATGCGTACTGATGCACATAAAGCCAGCTGACGTGTGAACCACACGTACACACGCGCACAGTAAATGTCCCAGAACTGACAGCTCTTCTTACTACGGTTGTCATTAAAAGTAATCTCACATCGTAGCAGCAGGGTCTTGTGTGGCTTAGGAGAGCTTTTGGTTTGCACTTGAACTGGCGATGGATGGGGAGGGAGTATACATACACGAGACCGGCACAGGCAGCAGAGCACAGACCCCAGGAAGGAGCCCTCCAAAGACGGAGAGAGAAATGAGAAAAGCGAAGTCACTTCCCAAGAGCTCCATGAGGAAGACCGGCACGTACTGGGCGAGACACGTTATCTACAGACTCCCCCTTAAAACACAGGAGGCCTGTGAGAGGAAACGGAAGGGCCCCACGGCTCAGCCTTCTCATTCAGGCTCCAAAACAATGTGTGTCCACAGAGAGGAGGGGTCTGGCTGGGGTGTGGAAGGGGAGCCGCGGGGCAGGGGAGTGCCAGGTCCCCTCAGCAGTGAGCGCGCCCCGCCGGACCGGACCCCGTGCCACCTGCGCACGCAGACCAGGGGCTCAGCGCGTCACCTCCTCGTTATTCTAGGGGGCCATTTCAAGGGCCATATCAAGTATGACTGTGACCATCAGTTGTGGCTGAAAACTCCGAAGCTCAGAGAGGTTAATTAATTTGCCCAGGGTCATATTCATGGCAAACGGTGGCTTGAGGGTTTGAACCCAGGCCCGTCCAACTCTGAGCCCCTCTAACTGGGTACGGAGGAGCCTGCAGGGAGAAGGGGCCTCGGAACACCACACTCCTTGCTTTGACTCCTTGCTTCCTGGCCCATCTTCTGATTTTAACTTCATTTCCCACCGAGATTTCCCTTGAGGGGGAGAACACGCTGAGGTGGAGATGTGGGTTTTCTTAGTGTGGATTCATGAACAGCCATTTGGGGTTTACAGGGTTTCGAGTGTGAGGGAGTGTGTGAATACAGCCACGGTGGAGTCTCTGAAGCTGAGAAGTGGACAGTGTGCCATGAAGAAAATCCTGCTGCGTGCCCTCCTGCCTGAGGGGTTTGCAGGTCCCCAGGAGCGTGTGGCCCTGGGTCTCCTGCTTTACCCCCACCCTTGTGTCTAGTGTGTGGGAATCAGGGAATGAAAGGATTTCTACAGGAGAAATTCCAACCCAACAGCAAGTACCTGTGGAGTTGTTACAATATGCCAATTTCTGGAAGAAACTAATGAGTTCATTCTTTCATTCGTTCCATAACTATCTGCTGAGTCTCTACCAAATGCCAAGTACTTCCTAGACGCAGAACAGAAGAGACAAAGTCGTGTTCTCAAAGACCTTACAACCTATTCAGGGGAGATCCATAGAAAACAAGTGAGAAATTAACAGTGTGTCAGATGGTGATAATTGCTAGGTGGAAGAATAAGACGAGGAAGGGGGATCGTGATGGGGGTGGTGTGTGATGAGGATTGCTGTTGTGTATGGGGTGGTCAGGGAAGTTCTTGCTGATAAGGTGACGTTTGAGTGGAAAATCTTAAGGAAAGGAGTCGGGGATTCATGCCAATGTCTAGGGGAACCATAATCCAGGCAGAAGAAACTGTACGTGCAAAGGCCCTGAGGCAGAGAGTGCCTGGGGTACTGGAGGGACAGCAGGGTGGCTAGTGTGGCTGGAGCAGAGTGAACAAGGGGACAATGTGAGGACAGGGCAAGGGGTGGGGCCAGGTCCTTGTAGGACCTCACAGTTTACTCTGAGGATAATGGCTTTATTCCGAGTGAAAAGCGCCACTGGGGTATTTTGAGAAGAGGAGTGGCCTGACCTGACTTGAAGTTTTAAAAGATCCCTTTTTGCTGGGGATGGGGCAAGGGAAGACTCTGGGAGGCTGGCCAGGAGGAGGCCACAGGGATAGTCTTGGTAAGCCATGGTGGTGGTGGGGGCAGAGCACAGAGGTGACCGGCTACCACGGCTCCCTGCGGCATGGTTCATTCTCTAGGGGTGTAGGGTTCCCTACACATCCCTTCCAAGGAACGAATTCTAAGATACAAAAGCAGAGGATAAAATGCACTGCCCATAAAATAGTGCTCTGGTTAATGCAAAAAAATTAAACTTCTCATGGGAGTCAGCAAACAAATGGGGTTGAGGAGGCTGGATTTTGCCCTGATTCTACCCTCCTGTCCAAGTTGCTTTTCCTTATTAAAGATGACACGCAGAGGTAAAAGGAAAGGGCATCATGAGTGGAGGAGAGCAGAGAACCACGGGATCTCCCAGGCCCCGGCCCTCGGCTCCGGGTGGATGGTCTAAGGTGGAACAGCTCCAGCAAACGAACTTCCTGACTTTCTTAACATGATGACTTCAGACCGCAAGGCCGCACGCTTTCTGCCAGCTTTGTCTAGTTCATCTTGGCATCAAGACCTCTCTGGAACACCCCCAAGCACCCTCCCAGATTAGTACTCCTGGACTTTAAACCCCTTTGCATTCTGTTTATGGCTGTGGGTCAGCTTGATGCACCTGAATTGTGGCACTCAAACGCACTTAGAAAAAGCTACCTCCATCCACCCATCCATCCATGCATCCATCCGTCAGCTATCCATTATCTGTCTGTGTCTGTCTGTCTGTCTATCTATCTAATCTATCAATCAACCTATCTTTCTATTTGTTGATCTATCAAGACTCGCCTACCAAACAATCTCTCCAAAATCCCTGAAGGCTCATTCTCAAAACACTGCATATCAAATGACCTCATACAGTAACCGTATTTTATGTTGTTTTATGTTACTTTCTGCCTGGTACCAAAACAATGAAACCACTCCATCTCTTCTCCGCTCCTTCACCTCCTTCCTCTCCTCTGCTGACACAGCGTCTCCCAGCCCTGCCCTAACTCACGAATCCAGCGCCTCCGTCGTCGCCCCTTCCCATCCGCGTGGCCCAGGTAACCCTGAGTCGTCAGGGATGTATCAGGCTCTTCTGAAACCCTATCTGTGTGTAGTGTTCCAGCCCTTTTCTTAACACAGTTTTTAGCTGATCAAGGACTTGGCGGGTAGTCGCTGGGCACGGTAGGGTCTTTATCAAATTTTGCAGTCAGTCTGGATCCCTCAAAAGGTGCACTTATGTGTGGCGCGGTGTGAGGAATGCAGAGACTTCTTTTCTGAGAGGAGAGAAAGGTTGTCAGAATTGCAGCAATCTGGCCTCTGCTACTGTCAGCTGCTATTCTTCAGTTTTGCATAATGAGTGTGCCCTTAGGAAGGCAAGAGCTTCCTCTCGGAAATCCTCTCATTTACAGAGAAACAAAAATCCCTCCTTTCAAATGCATTTTAAACATGCAAAACAGCAGTGTGTTTCTGCTAAGTCACATCTCAGCTAAATGGATAATTGAATGGTGAATGGGAGTTGCTACTCAGCTGCTAACCTGCAGGGTTTCCACGCATACACACTCCCGAAGTGCAGCAGAGCAATCCCCGGGAGGCAGAAAGCATGACTGATTTTTCCAATAAAGCTCCAAAAATCGATAATCCTTGTAGATGGAACGCACACGTCTCTAACCATCTCAGAGTTTCATCTCCCTCTGCTCGTCCCCCTAAACAAGCCTCTGTCTTTACCCTGGCACATGTTCCCAATTCTGCGCCACCAGGATTTAGCCCGAGTTCTATTCAGTTCTGCTGAACGGACCTTTTAGTGAGGCCCTGCAATGCGTCTTGATTTAGAGATGCTTGGGTTTTAGGTGGCTCTGCGAAATGTTGTTTAGCTTTTCCGGAGCTCCAGTAAGTTCTGATGTATGGCTGTGCATGCCTGCATGATTAATGTCACACGCAAGGACTTGGAGCTTTCAGAGGTCACCCTGTGTGTACTGAATAATACAGCACAGATCCAAAAATACGCTTGGATGAGAAGCCTGGCTCCACACGAGTACAAGTGCATCGTCTGCTTTAGTCGACATTGCCTGAGACCCAGCACCTCTCACTGTGCTGCTGAGGACAGTCCCTTCTCCAAAACGCATCTTAAAGATAAAACAGTGTGAGTGAAAAATACTGCAAGCCATGTCAGTAAACAAAGAATGCTGAAGCCATCAAGTCATCAGCCGCTGCCACCACCCCCCCGCCGCAGTGAGGACCAGCCCACAGCCCCACCTCTGCAGCCTGAGGGGACTCAGAATAAGAAAAGGACAGGATACTGGCCCTAGGTAGCTAGGTGCTTGTCAAAGGAGTGAATTCAATGAGCCCAAATGCTTGCTTCCTCCCATACATAGAGTAGCGCTAAATTCTTTAACTTGAGATGCCTGGTTTTCTTTAGTCAACAAGTAATCTTTTCAAGTTCTGACTACCTGGTCTTTGCTGTAAAGCTCCTATATATCCTAGCTCCTCCCCTACCTCTTCGGAGCAGTCCCTCAGAGCCATCTGAGAGGCTGCCATCCCGGCTAGAGTCCTCCCGCCGAATAAAAATATAACTCTCAACTTTTAGGCTGTGCATTTATTTCAGTCGACAACAGGAACCATTTTGGTTTCTTGGTGATTTCTCTGAGAAATGTCACAGGTACCAGAATAAGTAAAAATGCTGGAAAAACTAGAAGGCTGCTATGCTAGTCCCTGACGGGCCTTCCACGTTGCAGGCAGCCAGACCACGGTGTGAAGCAAATTAAGCGTCCATGCAAAATATGCTATGGTGTGCAATGCTGTGGTTGAGAATTTCAATGCACCGAAGTCACACGATCCGAAACGATGGTTCCCACAGCAACTATAACTCAGCTCTCTGGTGAATACAAAATTAACTTTATTGCAAAACATGCTGTTCAATTTACGCCTTAATATAGTCGTGGCAGAGTTACAGTTGCTGTAAGAACGCTAACTCTGAATTGTTTTGAATAATTAATTTAATGAAAAGTTGGTGGAAATGTGAACTCTGACAGAAAGTCAACGGAAATTTAGGGAAGTTGGCCAATTACGCATGTGCTGGGGGGCAGTGAGTCACTTCTACAACCTGAGATAAGTGAGGGCGCCCTTTGGCCTGGGGGCACTGGTAAAGCCAAGAACCCCAAGCATACTAACGCCCCCCCAACCCCGGCCATCACTGAAGAGACGCTTCTGCAGGAGATGCCTTGACCAGTAGGTGAGGGGTGGCTCCCTGATGCATCACTCGCCTTCAGGTAACCCTCTTGCTGCAATTACTGGGGGTCAAAGCAGGTATCAAAACAGTGTAGTGGTTACGCCTGGTCTCTGTTAAGTAGCCCTGGGTTTAGAACTCACTTCCCCATCACTGACAGTGAGGACTTACTCTGATTGTTCAACTTCTCTGAGTCAGTTTTCTCACGTATACAATGCTGATGACAATGGGTTCCACCCCACAAAACTGATGTGAGGATTTTTTTTTCCAATTATTTCTACATTGATTTTTGTTTTTTTTTTTTGGTGGGGGAAGGTAATTAGGTTTGTTTGTTTGTTTATTTATTTAGAGGAGGTACTGGAGATTGAACCCAGGACCTTGTGGATGCTAAGAAAGCACTCTACCACTTGAGCTATACCCTCCCCCTGATGTGGGGATTTGATGACAGAGGATACGTTAAGAATTTAGCTCTGGGGTTGGCCAAGGTTATGGTCAGTGCTTGACAACTATTAGCTATGATCTGAAACAGGAATTCAGTCAGTCTGCAAATTCAAAGCATATATACATCATCAGCTATGTGGCCCGTCTCCTTATTTCAACCCAAACTGATTAAATGTAAGCCTCAGTCAGCGGGCAGTGGGCAGAGGGTAGGGGGTGGGGGATGAAGGCAGAAGCGGGAATTGGCAGAAAACTTCCTAAGCCACGTGCGTTCAGCAAAGATGCTTGAGGCCACTCCTACGGCGGTTCTAGAAACAAACCCATCCACTGTCTCTTCTACCAGAGAAACATTTCTCAGCTTTTTTTTTTTTTTTTCCGTATAAATTTTTTTTTAGAACTTTTCCTTCTAATTCCTCTCCCCATTATGAAATGTTAACACCACAGATACACTCTATAGATCTGTTTACTTACTGCATATGTATAAATACGTATCTGTGTTTTACACATACAGAGTAAGATTTTTTTCACACCCGCCCAAGGAGCCACTCTGCACTCTGTTGGGGGTGACTCTGCCCCAGTTCCAACGTATGTGCTAGATGGCAGGCCAGCAGGTCCCTGTGTTCAAGCCCTCATGCTCCGCAACTCAGGGGGAACCCTGCCTTCATTCCCTTTGCTTATTCCTCCTTTGAACCCAGCTCTCAGCTTCTAACAAACGGGCTGTTCTGACAGCTAAGCAACACAGTGTTTTTTAAGCTACTTCATGGTGGTTCCTCACTGTTGCCTCCCCAACTGTTCTCCTCGGGTGCGATGTGGCTTCTCTTCTGAAATGGCTGAGAGGGTCGCGCCCAGCGAATCCCAAGCCAGCCAGCCCCCACCGAACACCTGCTGGCTTCCTGCTCAAGGCAAGTGATCATTTCAGGCTCTTTCTAGTTAGCACTTTTGCTGCTGGCTGCCAGGGTTGACCAACCCAAAGGAACCCGCCCTGCTAGAGGGCATCTTTCTTGGGAACCACTGTCAGGGTTTTAATAAGAAGGGGTGAAGCCACAGCCTGGGAGGAAAAACAAACGAAAAGCAACCCCCCCAGCAATGTGCACTGCTAACTTCTGAAGTCATTCCCAATGTGGCTTTGACTTCCTTCTTTCTGTATCAGCCTTGTGCTGTTTTCAGGGACTCTGCCTCTTTTGCCTTGAAGTCTTGGCTGGTGGCTTTTTACCTCTCCGCAATCAGTAACATTTTAACGTCTCCTAAAAGACACGATTTTATAATACTGTAATCATTTGCTTTTACTGCTCAGAAAATATTTTAAAGTTGCATTACTTAGTGTAACCCCGTCTCCCTGGTGATGGGTGCAGAAATTTACATGCCAAGGTAAAGCCATCCCAGTAAACTGAGATCCATGAGATGCATAGAAAGTGCCCTGTTGGTCTGGCCGGGTATTAACTCAACCTGGAATTCCATCTCAGCTTCTTCTGAAACCTGAGCAGAAACTCCAGGGGGCTGAGCTCTCTGCTGACCAGTGCGTCTGCCCTCCTAAGCCTCCCTGAGTTGCACTGTTTGCCTTCAGGGGTCAATTTGACCAGAAGGCCAGTTCAGCCAGGTAGGCTCGAATTTGAGGGCAGACCCATGGTGACGATCACCTGTGCTGTCATTCTATGCACTGGACCACAGGGCACTTTGGGCTTTACAGGATGTCAGTGGCTACCCTGATTTTTCTGAACTTCTACAATATCACCCTGAGGCTTTTAAGACAGAAATGTCTCCAACATGGTACCCCTTTAGCTCCCCCAAAGGTATGTGTCTGTGTTCAAAAAATACAAATGATGATTTGTCTGGATGATATTTTGAGAGGCATTATGAATGGAGATAAAGAATAGCCTTGGCTAGAATTAAAATGGCCATCATTCAAAAGTCCACAAATGATAAATGCTGGAGAGGCTGTGGAGAAAAGGGAACCCTCCTACACTGCTGGTGGGAATGCAGTTTGGTGCAGCCACTGTGGAAAACAGTACGGAGATTCCTCAAAAGACGAGGACTAGACTTACCATATGACCCAGGAATCCCACTCCTGGGCATATATCCAGAAGGAACCCTACTTCAAAAAGACACATGCACCCCAGTGTTCATAGCAGCACTATTTACAATAGCCAAGACATGGAAACAGCCTAAATGTCCATCAATAGATGACTGGATAAAGAAGATGTGGGATATTTATACAATGGAATACTATTCAGCCATAAAAACCGACAACATAATGCCATTTGCAGCAACATGGATGTCCCTGGAGAATGTAATTCTAAGTGAAGTAAGCCAGAAAGAGAAAGAAAAATACCATATGAGATCACTCATATGTGGAATCTAAAAAAAAAGAACATAAATACAAAACAGAAACAGACTCATAGACATAGAACACAAACTTGTGGTTGTCAAGAGGGCGGGGGGTGGGAAGGGACAGACAGAGTTCAAAATTTGTAGATACTGACAGGCATATGTAGAATAGATAAACAAGATTATACTGTATAGCACAGGGAAATATATGCAAGATCTTGTGATAGCTGACAGTGAAAAAGAATGTGACAATGAATACATGTATGTTCACGTATAACTGAGAAATTGTGCTCTACACTGGAAATTGACACAACATTGTAAAAAGACTATAACTCAATAACAAAAAAAAAAGAAAAGAAAAAAGAACAGCCTTGGCTGACCTTTGCAAGTGTCCATTCTGAATAGCCACATGGAATGCAGAAGTCAATTTCTCCCAAGGCAGCAAAAAAGCCATTTCTTTATATGTTCAGCTGTACGCAGGTATATAAAGAAATCGCTCTTTTCTTCTACATACTTTAAACATATTCAGCATTGATTCTGACCTACTGGGACGAGCTACAACATCATAGTTAACGCGGGATGCTTAATCGACCGTGGCTCAGACTAGATGGACAAGGGATTTCCAGTGCTTTTCTGTGGGGTCTTTAAAATGTTCATCCCTGGAAAAGACGTTTTTTTTTGTTTGTTTGTTTGTTTTTTTTTGACTCTAAAGAAGAGTGCCCTGATTTGTAGGATCCGACGGGAAGCTGGTGGGTATGACAGCCCTTGTAGCTCCAATGTCAAATGAGCCTACTAGTCTCCCTCACACATGCATTTAAAATGGCCAGGTGTTCCTCTGGTTCCGCATCTGCCTCTGAAGGATGTTGATGGCATGCTCGCATGCAGAGAATGTGAATGATCGCAGCAGACTATCATGCCGGGAGCTGTTCCCAGGAATCAGTAGCCTGACTGGAGATCATTTGGAAGGAAGAGCAAGGCAATCTAGAAAATGCAGGATACTTGTGCTCTGCTGCCCTGGGGTAAAGATCAACAGGTTTACACTGCTGCACTGGAGTCTCCTCTCGGGGTCATGCCTGCAAAGCCCAGGGAACCCCCCTGAGTAGAGGCAGGACAGAGAGCGCACATGCCCACATATGTAGCCAGGGGGTGGGGGGAGAGGGGCTGGGCAGGGGGATGGTGTGGGACAGCCCTTGAACCAGTCACAGAGGAGAAATGATGACAGTGACAGAGCTCCACTCACTGCTGGTCAGTGTGACTTTCTTGGCTCTTCTCCCCCAGGCAACCCAGAGATCTCTGCACTGCTCTGGCCCTTGTCTCTGTCTTTCCCCGTTAATCCACTGTGGCCCAAGACAGGGCACGCACGCCAGCTCTGTAAGGAAGGACTTCTCCACCACTGCAATTCTATCAGACTAAGGAAGAGGAAGGGACACAGGGGCCCCAAGCAGCATGAATTACTTAGACACTGTTAGTAAAATACATGCCCTCCAGAATCCTGAAGATTCCCATTTGGAGTTTCTAGGTCTTGAGCATTTGCAAAAGTAACGTTTCAGAGCATGGCATCAGACCACTGACCACTGCAGAGACGTGCTGGCATGGGTGAGGATGTACCATGCTGGGCCTGCCGAGAAGTCAGATGGGCGCACGCACACGCATGCACACGCAGACGTGCACACACTCACACGCACGACAGGAGTTAGTTCCTAGCTCGGCTGGCCTGTCTCGTCGAGATCTGGGGCTGAGCTGGAGCAGATGGGAGGAAGATGAGCCAGAAAGGGCAGCAGAGGAGGCAGGAATGGATGCTCTGCCCACGTGCCTTAAATGCCGTACATGCCGATTGTGTAGACCATGGATTTAAACCAATGAGTCACCCTAGCTGCCTTGGGTAAAACACTTTCTGGTGCTACTCATTGTGCGTTTGGGGGCAATGGCCCCCTGCCTGCCTCACAGGCTTCTCAAGAGGTTGACTGAGGCAACACAAAGTCTTTTGAGCTCCTTGGAGAAAATTCACCATGTAAGTGCCAAGTGTCACCATTATATCATGGGAATGAGACTCCCATCAGTTTAAACCAGTCACCAGGAGAGTTGGGGCATCCAAGAAAAGCAGCCAAAGCTGTCCTCGTCTCAACCCAGGCAAATGATGTTTCCTCATTCAGCACTAACCTTGCACTGGAGGGGTCAGTGGCCACAGGTGGGTGCCCTGTTTGGCCCCTGGTCTTGTCTGAATGGCCTGCACATCATTTTCATACATTTTGACTTGCTTGCCAGTATTTCAAGGTTGGGAGAGCGTGCACAGCCATGCGGATCTCTGGCTTCCATAGAAGAATTGGAAAATTTGGCAAAACTAGGCTGGCACTTCTGCACCGCCACATTCAGCTGGCGGTGCGTCGTGTCTGCCCTCCATAGGTGGAACCTTCCCATTCCAGATTATTACCCCTCCCTGCTGTTTTACACCCTATTTAATGCCCTCACGTACACTGGCCTTGCCTCACCCACAGAGGGGTATTTGAGTTTACAACTCTTTCTACAGGTTTTGCCCTCCGTCCCCTTCCCACAGTCAACAAAGATGCTGAATTCACAGTGCCCTCATTATCCAAATCCAGGCTAACTCCCCCAACAGAGGAAAGGACCGTCTAACCAGCTCCTGCCAGGGAGAACTGAGAAGAGAACCTGGTTACTCCCACCCCCTCCCCTGACTAGTAATTCCACCTGAAAACCCCACGGTTTTCTTACTTAAGAGATGTCCAAGCAGTCATCCAACTAAATTAGATTATAAGCATCCAACGGTTTTCCCAATACATAAAAGTATAGACATTGCTACGAGAAGATGAGATTTAATTAATGAGTGTTATTTAAAGGAACAAGTTGTGCCTTAGACAGAGGATTAAAAGATAAAAAAGGATAGGAGGGAAAATCAAATTTTAATGAGTTGCCTTCTTCATTTGATTTGACTAAATGTCTTCTGTTGTTGAAAATATTAACACTTATGAGGGAGTCGTTTGAGTGTAGCCACATGGTTTGATACCTGACTGTTTTCTTTCATATAATTACATTGTGTTACAAAGGAATTTAAGCTACCACTTGAAGTTTAAAGCTTCCAACCTTACATGGATCTCCTTGGGAGGCTGTGAGCAAGGGATGGGGTTGAAAAGTAAATGTATATGAGAAATCGACACATTGTAACTGACTATACTTCAATTAAAAAAGGAAAAAAAGTAAACATAAAAACCATTGACAGAAACACCAGGAAGCGTGTCGCGTTAGGAAACGGCCAAGTTTCCTGCGACCACAAAGGCAGGGGAAGTCTGGAGTTCCTCAGGTGGTCGTCTGCCCCTCTGCAAATCAATTCTCTCTCACCTCGGCCGCCCCAGGGGCTCACCTGGAGGAGAGGAGGGGAAACTCCTGAGGCTGTCAGCATGCAGCAGGTGCTCCATAAATGTTTCATGAGGAATGAATGAATGAATGTGGTTGCCATTGCTCAGCTGGATCCAGAGAGAGGAAGTGTGGACCCCAGGCGTGGCCCGCGGTGATACACACGTGGCTCTCCTGTTTCCATGTCTAGCACCCTGCCGCGTTCCTGCAGCTGGCAGCCAGGTCCTCACTGGGCCTTTTCTAACTCCCTCCTTGCTTTTTACATGTGGTCCCTGCGTTCTCCCTTCTTTTTTTTTTCAATTGAAGTTTAGTTGATTTACAATGTTGTGTTAGTTTCTGGTGTACAACACAGTGATTCAATTATATATCTATATACTTATATATAGATATAAATATCTATAATAATATATATATTCATTTTCATTATAGGTTATTACAAGATATTGAATGGCGTTCCCTGTGTCATATATACATTAGGACCTTGTTGTTTATCTCCTTTATATATAGTAGTTTGTATCTGCTAACCCCAAACTCCTAATTTATTCCTCCCTCCCCCTTTTCCCTTTGGTAACCAAAAGTTTGTTTAAAGGATCAGAATTCAGGTGTCCCTGTAAGAGTGAAATAAGAAGATGGGCCCAGACACCTGGGTTAACACATGAGGTTTACTGCCCTAAATTCTGGGGGCTCCTTTCCATGCATAGTTGTAGACCACCTTACTGCTTCCTCAGCTGCTCATTCCGTGAAGACATGGTGTGGAAACTACAGGAAAGCCACAAAGATGTGGTGTCTGTGACTTTTAAACAAACATTCATGGAATATCAAGCACTGTGTTAAGTGCCTCATGTATAAGCGCAGCCCTCACAGCAGTAGGACAAGGGTATCATTACTCCCCATTTACAGATGGGAAAAACTGAGGCTCACTGGAGATACAGAGATTTCCAAAGGTCACACCCAGCTTGCAACGGATGGAGGCTGGATTTGAAGTCAGGCTTGTCTGATTCATGCATTCAATCCTTTTTCTGCGTATTTCCTTACACCAGCCCCACCCTGCGAATGCACGGTAACTACAACAGCAAAGCACAGCCGATGCGCGTTAACAGCAAAGAGGAAAGACGTTACATTCTATCGACAGAACGTGGGAGCTACTGTGAGTCTGGTGAGGGTGTTGATGTGTATTATGTGTTTCAAGCTGTTTAATTCTGGGTAGGCTGTTTTCGGGCGCGAGGGTTTTCAATGATATGATAACATTTCCTGTATCGGACCCCCAGAGAGCAGGTCTGGAAGTGAAAGGATCCAGATCTTTCTTGGCCCCATGAAATGGAAAGAAACAGTTAAATCAGTTCATATTCAAAGGATGGTGAGAGGTTGATAGCAACATGCTTCAGGGACCGACCTCGCCTTGCCCACACTCCCTGGATGAATAGGCAACAGCTAGTTTCTCTCACCACTTCTGTTGTCTTCAGTCTCTCTCTCCCTGTTTGTGTTCTCATCAATGACACTCGGCCTTCCTGGGCTCACATACACCTACCGTGGAGAAACAATCTCACTGTCTATCGCCAGGATGCTCTCTGCAAAGCCAAGCCACCACTTTGAGTTTTGTGTCATTAGAGAGCTTTGGAGGCAGCAGTGTGACCAGTGACCAACAGCTTGTTAATGTGTTGGAATCAAATCAGGTACAAATTGTCTCCTCTGTGTTTGTGAGGTGGTTATTTTACAATCTTTGGGGGCGTCTATCCCGCTGACACTATTTCTAGACAACCAGACAGGGCAGTCTGGCAATCCCTCTTGAAGTTAAAGCATAATTTTTAAAAATAAAGAAATTGAATTCACACTTACCAGAGCCCATCACTCTGCCTACAGCTTTAGACAGATGACCCTTCGGGGCCAAGCTCCAACCAGCGTCATTGCTAGTTTGACCAGGTGCCCCTGTGGCTAAACTTGCAAGTCATGGCCTGGGATTCCCAGCAATTTTAATTCCTCCTGGACAGCAGTTTTGTGGCGCTTTCTGTCTCTAGAACGTTGGTTAACCCTTCCTCTCTCTGGGGTCTGGCAGGCTGTGGTTTTTGTGATTTGGGCCACATGGTGCTGGGTATCTTGCATGATTAGAGTGACTTCCAAGAGCCATGGCAGAAACTTCTGGAAACCTGGAGTCTAGGGGATACAGAAGCAGCTCCCTCTCCATCCCTCCTGGGACACAATTATTATGAAGGTGGGAGGCCACAGAGGCTCTTTTCCTCGCAGTTGAGCTGAAAATGGAAGCAACCCTTAATCTCAATGAGCTTAACCTTAAAGAACCAGCTGTGTAGATGCTGGGGTCCCAAGGCTACACTGGGATTCAGAGCCTGGGTCTACAGAAGGTGTATGAGCATGAGGGGAGGTGAGGAAATGGCAAGGATCCTGTGGTCTGTTCTACAGCCCAGCCTGGGGACAAAACCTTGAGGTGAGGGAGAAGGGTTGTAGGCGAAGAATGAAGGGCTGTTTCCTCAAAGGAACACGTTACCAGCTGATAAAGCTCCCCAGGGTGCAATCTCTTCTTCTGTGTGGAGACTGGTGTAGCCATGGCATGAACCCCGGCAGGAGGGGAAGTCCTGAGGACTCCCCTTGACTGAATTTTGCAGGCAGCAGGCCTCACTGAGGGGACAAAGTTTGAAGAATCTGAATGCGCTAAAGAGGAGCCTGGGTGACACCCTTGGAAACTTCTAGAAATGTTTGGGGCGAGAGTGGGGAGTGGGCTTTGCAGTTGGGATGAGCCAGGAAGTTGGAGGAAGGATGTGAATGATTCCTTTCTGGTGAGACAGACTTGTAGGGCTCGGGGCAATGTGGGTTCTGTCAGGCTTGGAGCAGAACTCAGGAAGGGTTAGACCGTGACCCGGTTCTAACTGACACGTCTCATGTCAACTGCCAGTTTCATTTTGACTGTTACCCCAGCTCACCTGGAAAAGTATATACACGTCTGCTGAATTAATTTTTCCACTTGACACTTGCTGACCAAGAGGAGCCAACCACATCTTCAACCATCTAGGTGCAGAAAGGGGGTGATGCCGCCACGACCATGGAATCAGCTCATTTGTGGCGAATTCCATGGTGAAAGCTATGGCAGAAGCTGAGCAGGCTCCCTTAGGATCTTAATCATCAAAGAAACACTGGCTGGTAGCTTTTAATTTCTTTGCAGACATTGTGCCCTATCTTTGAGGACCAAGCAGGCCTCCCCCTGATTGATCACAATGAAAATATGTTCTTAAAAACAAACACTTTCCTTAAAACTAGAGATATTTTTTTAATTAGAGGAAAGATTAAGTAAATGCATTTTCTCTTATAATTTAATCCATTCTAATTACCCTGAGAATGTTTATGATGACAGACTTAACTTTCTCCTCGCTGCTGTTTCATGAGGTTTCTTTCTTTATTACTCATGAAGGGAAAAGCTCAGACATGGTCAATGGTCAGACAGCCTCTGCGGGTCTGATGATCACGATACACAGAAATGCAAGATGGAAAGGCCGGAGGAGAGCAATGATCCCCGACTTTGACTGGCAGGTTTTCAGAATGATGGTATCCTATTTCCAAAGGTAATAAAGGCAAGCACTTAAAAAAGAGCCTGTGAAATAGAGTGCTATGAAAGACGTGGGTTGGTATAAGATGGAACCCCATTAGGCAGGCAACTGGGGAGAAAATGCAAAATCTGTTTCTTAGGTGAACATCTGGGATCCCCTGTATGACTCCTGATAACCCAGGAGATGAGCCGGGGAATTGCAAAGAGTCCCCAGCTGTTACCCATGGGTCATGCTCCAAGGAGTCAAGCAAATGCAGCACGGAAGGAAGGCGGGCAGTCGTGAAGTTTATTGGGCTGAATAGGGACAGACAACCAGTGAGAGTCTTGATTCTTCAAAAGGCATGTGTGCTGCTCAAATGAGTCAAAGTCGAGCCTCCTGGGTTATTATTCTCTGATGCACAGAGCCAGGCAGATAGACCCTTGGAAACCAGAGTCATAAGGAATGAGAAGGAGTAAGAAAAAGTGAGACCAGGATGAGGTGTTCTAAGAGACACTGACCTGGCAGCATCCTCAAACGTGAGAAATGCCAGATTCCTTCCTAAAGTACAGATTCCTACCAAAGGCCTCAAGAACATGTCCGTGGTCCCTATTTGGAGAAACACTGGCTTAAAAGAACTAAAGTCTTATTCTATTCAACAATAACAGAATTCCATGCTAATACTTCAAAGGAAAAGTTTTTTTTTTCTTTTGTTTTGAACTGTCCTTATTAAAAAAAAAATCCCCAGAATTAAAAATATATTCTCATAGATCTCTTGGCTCCCCCAGGGTATGTCTGAAAGGTCTAGTTTGCAAAACTTTGGTTCACAGTAGTAAACCCCAATTTCACAATCAGGCTGTATTAACATTTCCAGATGTCTACTTCCACGTACATTTGGGCCGTTTGGTAAAACAAGCAGACTCAATGCCAGGTAAGAGAGGAAGTTTCTCTGTTAGCACCACATGCCAGCAAATTATAGAGCAAACCTCTGTTTGGGAGATGGATAGTGGGGTAGGTGTTATTTTTGACATGCTGTTAACTGCTTGATGGATTGGAGGCAGATGTGTGAGAGGGAGACTGGAGGTAGCAGAAATGCCTTAAAGAGGAGTTGGTTTAGACAACCGTCCATTGCCCTCTGTTTCACATGGGTACCAGACAACGATGATGAGGATGGGGGATGAGGATGGTGACGTTAGCTCACATTTATTGGGCTCTAACTTTGTAAGAGGCACTGAGCCCACTGCTTTACTTATAACCCAATGACGTAGGCCATATTTAGTGTTCTCATTTTACAGGTAAAGAAACTGAAGCACAAAGAGGTTAGGAAATCAGCTAGGATTTGATCTCAGGTAGACGGACACAAAACAGTGTGCTTTCAGCACTTCAGCATCATGCTCCCGTCTCCCCGAATCTAACACTATCTCTCTCTCTCTTTTTTTTTTTTTAATGAAGAAACAATAAATATAATGGATAGAGTCGAGCCTGATCATACAGGCTATGTAAGGAAGTTTCTCAAGGCCCAGAAGGATTCTCCAGGTAAACCAGACCTAAACTGGAGCTGAGATGAGCAATCAGACAGATTAACTAACAAAATCACCACCGACCACAACAATTCAACAACGTATCATCAGCTAAACCAACACTTGGCTGTATCACCCCTTTAATGTGAAGTGGAGATGACAGGAAAAAGCACCCAGAGACCCTCCCTGACCTTACAGAAGAGAGGAAGGTTGGATTGTGCCGGAGTGGACCATTCCATTTGACGCATATGATTTTGCATCAAAAGTAATAAATTTCTGGAGATAGACAGGTCCTCAGAGACCATCTCATCCAAGTGTGTTCTAAATTCAGTCAGTGACATATTGCATTTGTGATATTTGCAATATCTTCACTGTTATTTACTTAATATTTCTCTTCAAATGTACTCAAGCCTGATATCCCTACCTGCTCCTGCCACGTCCCTAAGCAATGATACCGGCATGGTCAGGAGTTTGACGAGCTAGTTAGGGCTTTTCCTAGTATTTCTTTTTAAAAGCCCTATGTAAACTATTCAATAAAATGTATTTGCACACCAAGAAGAAGCATCTCCTGTCTGTGGATCACACCCTAAAAAGCAATTATGCGATCCAACCCCCTCATTGGCAGCCAGGGGAAGAAACCAAGGCCAGGAAGGTGGGGCGACTTCTCAAGGACACCCGGAATGTTTGTGGCAGCGTCAAGCCTAGAACACACATCTCCCCGTCCTCCGTCAATTTATTCTTCATGACGCCACAATGAATCAGACAGCAAGTGACAAGAAAACGCCCGCCACGCATATCTAACGGAATCCATCTCTCTAGGGCCCTCTCTGCGCCCCGCTTCCCTTTAATGTAAAGTCGTGAGTGCATACTGTGGACTCCGGCAATCACAGACGCGGAGGAAACGTGGATTCTGTTAAAGCTCAAGCGACCAGCTCCTCACTATACGCACTAAGGGAGTGCATCCCATTTTTTTTTTCAACAGCTCTTACTCTTTGATGTCTTCCTTTGAATCTGGAATCTTCCTCCCGCTCACTCTCACCCACGGGTTTCTGTTCCAAGAGTTCCAAACTGTTCTTAGTTCTTCGCTCTTGCGAAGTCTGTACCACCTCGTATCAAGTTATCCGCTTGTTGGGTCTGGCTCATCCCTGTGGGCCACACGCTAGTACGTCACGAAGGGGACAGAACAAGGAATGTTCCAACTCACTGTGTCCCCACAGAAGAAAAACACCAAGACTCCTTCCCCTCTTTCCTTTTTTGATGGGAACCCCTTTTCTGATGGGCACATTTTACTAAATCACACAGGAAGCAATACCAAAAAAAAAAAAAAAAAATTCCATTTAGACTACAGGATGGTTGAGCCATGAAGTCAGGGCGAGCTTTGGGTCTGTCTGGTCTACCTTCCCCCCCGAAAAGCCGCTCTAAAACATCGAGGCCAAGAAGGTAAACACTTCTAGCAACGAGAATCTCACTACGTGTAAGGCAGGTTTTTTGTTTTTTTTTTTCCCTTTCATCTTATTTCACTTTTTGCAGTGAGCTGAAAATGTGTTCCTCTAACTTCTACCCCCAGGTCCTCGTTCTGAGTTTGGGTGGGACACCTGGGCAGACCCGCCTGACCCAGACTCACAGAGAACTTCTGGGCATGTGGCCATTCCTGATCTTCAGTGAAAAGGCTCACATTTTGGCCAATGTGCGGGGGGGAAGGCAGCAGTGGAACATCTTTTGCATTCTGCTAAAAGCCTGTCCACCACCCTAAACAGTGAAGGGCCATGACTCCAGGTGTTCACTTCAAAACAGTTGGAGATCCCCGGATAGGTTCCAATAAGAGTTCCCGGAGAAATAGGTTAATGAACCAATCAGAGAATTAGCTGTTTCCCACAGACCTGGTGGTAAGGATGGTCCACAGTGGCTAATTTTATCTCAACCTGGTATCTCATTGTAGAGTCACGAAAGCTCACATGTTGCAGGATAATAGCTACGAGGAAAAAAAGTTCCCGTAACTTAGAATAAAACTGGAATGAGATGCAGAAGCAGCTGGACTCAGCCTGAAGTTGGTTAATTTTGACAGTCGCTTTCTTCCCAGCTTGTTCCCTGTAGCTCTGAAGCTCTCTCCCGCTTGGACCGTGACCCTGTCTCCTCCTGGCGACAATCACTTAATCAGCCCATCAGACTGTTGCATGGCTGCTTTTACCTTGGGTAAAGATTCATTTTCCTTATTAACATCACAAGAACCTAGTTCTTTCCCCAACCAATTAAAGAGGAAAAATAGAAGGGCCCCAGTGCGGCGGAAGGAAAGGAAAACTGTTCTGACTTGTGGCACGGGGGCAGGCTTCTCAGCCCCACACGGTCCTGGGAATTGAACCCTCGTGATTCTGAAATGCAGCTGGAGGTCAAGACCACACAGACAGAATAAACGGGTTGGAATAACCATTGTAGACACTGCTCACTACCCAGATCTCAGATGGTTCACCTAGACTCGGAGCCTAGTGTTGGTGGATTTATTCTGCGTGTGTGTTAGTTTGTATTATTTGGAGTGGGTGTCTAGACAGCTGATATTCAAGACATAATAGCAACAATCCTCAGTTAGCGTTTTGCTTCCCTCCTCATAATCTCTGGCAAGAAGAACATTGGTCTCTCCCTGTATTTTGCCCAACCCTTCTGCTTGCAAAACATGTTAACATTTACTCTATTTCTTTTTAAGAGAAGCTTATCTGAGTTGACTATACTTCGTGGTGATTTCTGACCTATTCTATGGTTCCTTTATGCCCTGGTGTTAACAGCCTTTGAACTGCCTTCGGAAGTTCAATCCCCAGTATTAAGAAGGGATGGTGGGCGTGGTGGTGGGAGACAGGAACAACCGCCCATTTTAGGATTACGTTTAAAAGAATAAACCTATTCTGACCACACAATGTGCCTTCTGATTTATTCATAAGAGTAAACTGCAGCCTATTCAAATCATGCTAATATAGTTCAAAGGTACGCACGAATTGCGGGTGATCTGGATTCAATGTGTATTTCTCAGCTATGCAATTCTGCAGGTTTTAGCCATACTTTGTATTTAACTTTTTACAAAGATGTAGTCAGATCATTGCCGGGTAGAATCCAGTCTATTGGTAAGTTAGCTCTACCAGTTAATATTGAAATGTTATGCCTTATATTTAAATCTTTACCAATATGCGCTAAATTTCCAAATGTAAAGGAATCTGGTTGAAAAATTCCAGAAGTGCATTTGACCAGACATGGATGGATCCTGGTGAATCCTGATTAGGTTTTGGAAGTCTGTGCTTTTATCCTCCTCACCCCTTCCTGTACCACCCCCCACCCACCCCGCCCCACCTCTTCCTGCTTCCTTCAGTAAAATAAATGTGATACACAAGTGCAGCTGACTATTTTCAATGACCCTAAGAAAACCGCCTCACCATGACCTTTTGAAAACAGGTCACAGACGACCCAAGTACCCCAACCCCAAGCACCCACTGCTTTGCCTCACCCCCAAATCTCCCAGTGCTTTTTTTTTTTTTTTTTGGCAGACTATGTGCCATTTCATTCTCATGTATTTTCTATTTTCAAAATACAGCATTTGAGGCTCTGCTGGAGAAGGAGCGAAGGAAGAGCCTTTCTCTCCTTTCTGTCAGCATCCCTGAGGAGGACGACTGATTCTGGGCTTGTAAATCGTGGCACTGACTTAAAAGGAATTGACAGGAGTATCTGCTCAAAATAAAAGACTAAAACTCCATGAAACAGCTCTGGGGGCAGAGGTTGAAAAGCAAAAGGAGCAATTATGCGTGTATAAACACCTCTAGGTTTTGAACAGCAAATCTCACCAACCAAGGCAGGCTTGGCTTTTTTTTTTGAGCAAAGCGCAGTGAACAGAGCGAGGAGGAGACGGCACCAATCCTACCAATAAAACCACAGAGCCCTAATTTCTCGCCAGAAAAAAAAGTCTTTGGTGATAAAGATGTTTATAACTTACATAGTGCGAGCCGATGAAGGCATGACAGATCATAGTCCTGAACAACACGTTCCTGGAACGTCACTAGCTCTGCCAGGGTGTTTCACGTGGCATGCCCATCTGCACGTCCTCTGCCTCTCAGGAATTCATGGGGTGTGGAATTTGAATCAGACACTCCAGGTAGCAGAAACAGCTTTCTTGAATTCATCTCACCGCAAAGGCTAGCTAGACAGACTCATCTCCTGTGTCCTCCTGCTGGCCACATCCTTGCCACCTTCTGCTGAGACTAAAGTTGCCACCCTCCCACTGCATTTTCAAAGTGCCCAGAGACACTCCCGCTCGACAGCAACAGCTGTTTTCTCTCCCCTGACTCTAAGTGATGTCTGCGCCTCTCCATTTCTCTTGGTCCCTGACAGTCTTCACGTCACAACTGATGTCCTTCCCCTAAAGTGAATGTTGACTGACCCTCTTCTCTTTTCTCCTCTCTCTCCATCAAGACTTGCACAACTCTCCAGCTCAGGGGTTGTCGTCTGGCAGTTTTTGTACCAGACAACAAATGGATTTGTGGGCCATGTTGCAATCACTCAACGCCAAGATGCAGCGTGAAAGCTGATGATACCTCAACAGACGGGTATGGTCACCCTCGACTAGCGCTTGGTTTGATGGACACTGAAACTGGAATTTCACATAATTGTCATGGGTCAGGAAATATTTTTCTTTGTTTTTTTTTCTTTCCTCAACTCTTAAAAATTGTTATAACCATCCTTAGCTTGTAAGTCACAGGAAAGCAGGTAGCAGGCCAGATATGGCCCCCCACCCCCAGTTTTCCAGTCTCTGCTCTAATCCATCGGGGCTGCTATTCCCAGAGTAAAGCGAAGCCGTACAGGAGAGAGCCAGAGGGCGTCGCTGCGGACACTAAACCCTCGGCAGACGTGGGAAGGGAAGAGCAAAGGTGGGGGTGGGGTGAGGCTGGGCTGTGCGAAATGAGAGAAGGTGGGGTTTTCCCCTTAAGGTTATTGGCTGGCAAGAGCTCTTTTTTGGGAGGGAGGCTGGGGGCAGTGGAAGTATGAGGGTTGGGGAGAGTATTTAAATCACACTGGGCATGCAAAAATATATCAGGAAGAACACCCCTGAAGAGTGGGAGCTATTGGTAAGGATTTTAAACTGTCCTGGCTGAGCACACCCCTCCCTGGAAGGTCTTCTGAATTAACCCCCAGACTCTGCAGGGAACTGAAGATGAAAGCGGCCGCAGCGGGGAGCGGGATCTGAAGCATCATCGAGAGATCGCAGAAACAATTCACTGCCAACAGACTGTCCCGGCAGGGTCCCGGTGCTACGGTCGTGGCCTGGGTAGGCACGCTGCCCCTCGGATGCCCAATTAGACAGAAGTGGGGGAAATCTAAGGCAGAGTGCGCTTTGGCTCTGCTTGACCACCCAAATGAACAGCATGGGAAACTGAGTCCGAACTCATGAGTCAGCCCTGGAGAAGCTCCCGACCCCGTCTCTCACTCCAGGTGGCCGAACCAAAGGTAACTTTGAGGGGCCGAATCAGTAGCTTGGTTGGAGGCGTCTCTGAGAGTTTCCATGCAAGCCGGTGGATTCAGCCAACTTGGCATGACATCATCCCTAGACCTGAGTTAATCAAATAACAAGTGCAAAGCAAAAATAACGCTAAAATCCCAACTGTCTAAGAGATGTGGAAAACCAGAGGGCAATGGCTCCCATCTCCTCAATTAAAGGGATAATTGGGTCCATTCAGTCCAATATTGTCCTACCCCAAACCACAAAAAAATAACAAAAAACAAACAAAAACTAAACTGAAGAAACTTGAGAACTATTATTTCTTCTCAAATAAAAGGACTTTTAAAAAATATTCTCGGTCAAGAAGCTTACATAGAGAGGTGGCTGAGTGGGAATGAAATGGGACCAGAGGAGGTGACATTTAATGATGGTGGTGGTGATGGGGAGGGTCAGGAGCCCAAGGACGATGCCTTGTCTTGGGGCAATAAGAGGATGCTCAAACCTGTTCCAGTGGTACCTGGTTACCCAGGAAACCTGGAAGTCCTGCCTGCATCCAACCTGGTCTAAAAGAAGTGGGTTCAATTATTGCCAATGAGTGAACCCAGTGATCTAGCCAGCTGGGAGAGTATTCTAAAAGGGGGGGGGGACTTGCAGATCACAGTCCTCTGGGGTGCTTGAAACCTCCAGGCCCTGACAATTTCCCATGCGTGTGCATTTCTCCTTCCCCAAGATCAGTAATTTGGATGGGTTTTCTTATCTGACTCCACCCCTGTCCTCCCAATCTGGAATTCTGGAAAGAAGGGAAAGCCCGTTCCAGTCAGGACCTGGCTTTTCTTTTCCCTACACCCTTGAAGATTTGGAGAGGCAGCAGGAATGTCAGAGAGCACTCGTGTCCCTGAAGGAACAGCCGGTTGCAATGCACGACCATCACTATAGAGCTACGATTTATGAAAATAAAGCAATATGTGCCTGTTTCGGTGCCTGCCGTTTGCCTACCAATGGTGCAGTGTTCACCATTCCAGCCCTCTCGGCATTCACATTTGCCATCTTTACAGGTCCCGTGCTCAATGCAGCGGGGGTGGCACGCGCGCTGGTCGCAAGCTGCGCCTGTCCAGCCCTCTTCACAGCGGCAGGCTCCCCCGATGCAGACGCCGTGAGTGCCACAGTCTACTGAGCACACTTCTGGAAGAAAAACAATGATTACGGCTCAACACCACAGCTGGCCAAACCCTCCGCTGGAGGCCAGACCACACACATGGCCCGGGTCCCTGGAGCAGGCTTGAGGCCCGGAAGGTGTGTCGTCTTGGGCGGCTGGTCTCTCCCTGGCTGGGTAACCGTTCATTGCAATGTATTTTCTAGAGCAGTGTTCTCACGGTGGGGTCCCTGGACCGGCTGTCACCATCCCCTGGGAACTACTTAGAAATGCAACCTCTTATACGTTGCTTGGTCCTCTTGAGTTAGAGGCTTGGGGAGTGGGGCTCAGAAATTTGTTTTAACAAGTCTTCCAGGTGCTCCCGATGCACTCTACAGTGTGAGAACCACTGTTCTAGGGACCGAGGCCATCCCAAGGGAAGGTCAGACAGTGGCCATGCAGTTTGGCAAAGCTACCCAGGAGGTGCCCACCTGAAACGACCCCTGTGGATCCTGTCTCCCTAGCCGGCTTGGGATGTCTTTCCCTGTCGAGTGCCTGAACTGACCAGTGGCCAGTTAGGGACCCAGCGGCTCCCTCCTCACAGTGACCGCAGACCCAGCCGTCACCCAGATCGGCGCCCTGGTGGCAATGATGACCACTGTAATTGTGCTGCGTTACACAGCCTCTTTCTCAAAGGAGCTCAAAGTCTTTTGTGGTTGGGGAGGAGACAGACAGACAGATATGCACTCTCTGGCGTTCCAGACCTCTCACTCGAGGACAAGCACGTGCCAGACACTCATCCTTACAACAGACTGCTGAGGGGGGCGTGGCTCATCACGCCGGGGGGAGGGGAAGTCAGACCAGGAGGGTCAGTGACTCACTCAAAGTCACACAGCATGTCGGTAGCACAGCTGGGCTTTGGATCTAGGGCTCCCTCCTCCCCCACTCCTCTGCTGAGCTCGGCTGGGACCACCAACATCAGAGGTGAAGCCAGAGGCGAGTGGGCTGAGAAGACACCCCAAATAGTCCATTTTAACTGATTCTTTTTTTTTTTTTCTTTCTGGAACGAAATATTCATTTCTTTCCCATTGTAGCCAAGCTTCACAGAGATTCCCTTCCTGATTGCCATGGCAATCTGACAGCTGTCTCCCTACCCAGAGGAAGGGGGCAGAATGATGGTGGCTTGCTTGGCTAGGCACTTGTCAGCGTGAACGGAACCATTCTCGGGAAGGTGGGGACTGTTTTGAACTGCTGAACCGTCCCATGTTAAGGTCACTCGGGAGGTAAGACACATACTCTTAATTTTAGGAAAATCAAGTGAACAGCACAACTTCATTCCTTCCCTGTCACTGGAGTATTACAGAGCCTTCATAACATGTTCACCCAGCACCCAGAGGGAGCCTCTATTCTGTTTTATAGGACGTTCCATTCAGTTTGCCAGGGACTGAATTGTTCCATTTTGTTTTCTGGTACCTTTGGGGAGTGTACACAAGATACCGATAATGCAAATGGAAACATCCCTCCCGGGCCTCTCATCCATTTGCGGTGATGGAACCAATGAGGCACGAGAACCTACGAAGTGTTTTTTCGCTGTTTGTTTCTCAAGGATCGCAGACTTCACGACTGAGAAGACAGTAAGAGGCACGAGGCAACTGACCAAGCCCCTCCGTCCCAACTATCAAGAGTAGATTTCCATCTGTCAGGGCTCATGGCAGAACACGGGGCATGAGTGTCGGGGAAAGCGAGGGGACGCCCTCCTGGCTTACCGACGGAGCAGTCGGGACCCATCCAGTTGGGGTCGCAGCTGCAGAGGCCTGTGTCAGGGAGGTAAGTGCCATGCCCGCTGCACTGGTCCGGGCACTGGACCCTCGCCAGCTCACAGTTGAGACCACCCCAGCCAGGGCTGCAAAGGCATTCTCCGTTCACACAGACCCCATGGCTGGAGCAGGTAGGATCCAAGCAATCAACTGAAAAAAACAAAGAGGAGACGCATCGTTTACTCATGGGACATGGACCATGAGACACCAGTTTAGAGCGGAACGGACCAGTGGTCCACCAGTTCCTATCCGCTTGCAAGACAATGGAGCAGCCCAGGTAATTCTTACACGGCACCTTGAAGAATTCCCGTAAAGAATTAAAGACTTTTTATTTGTCAAAACACCAAATCTCATGCTTCAAGAGAATGGCAGAGAAAAGAGGGGATTTCTCAAGCAGAATTAGGAGGAATCAAATACAGAGATGTGTCATCCAACCTTGGGAACCCTGTACTTAACAACGCTAGTACCTTAACTGGACCATATCAAGGCTTCTGGGGCTGGAATGTGAATGCTGGTGATGTCTTTCCATGTATAACCAAACCCGGTCACCCCTCACTCCTGGAGACAAAAGTAGAGAGGCTCATTCTAACTTCACTCATACTTGATTTCAGAAGGTAACAAAAGATTAAAAAGAAAACCAATGAAACTCATATAGGAGTCACTGTCCTAAGGAAGTTTCACATAGGCTAAGTCTAAAATCAGTTTTCATCCTTTGAGCGTATAATCTACCGGAAGATGTGAGTCAATGTGCAGGACAGATGTGGTGAAGCTGGGTGTGGAAACGATCCAAAAAGGGTCACCCTCCTACACAGAATCATGGGTGGACTGGACGCGTGAGTCTCTGGCTGTGGCACTGAGCTTCCCCCAGACAGTCAATCAGACGAATTAACGGTCAGATTCTGATCACTGTTGTTCTCGCCAGTTTCATGGTCTGACCGCTCGGCCATCTTAGCAACCAGAGTGGATTTACATCCAGTAGTAACTTGAAGATTATTATTCCAGAATCAACTCAAAGTGAGGAGAGCAGTGAGCGGCAAAGGCGGGTCCTCGAGGACAAGACTATTTGTTTGAGAATGTGACCCCAAACCTTGGACAGCCAGCCAACCTAAGGGGAGATAAACAGGGCTTTTTAGAGGAAGAACAGCTTCCTTCCGTATTCCTAGAAAACGATGCCGTGGCATTTGGAGTAGAGGGCACTGCACACCAGGGGGTTTGAATGGCAAATGGGGGTCTTGCCTAGGGCTCAGATGTTGCTTTGTGGTTCAGAGGAACAGGAAGGTCTTATCACCCTATTTGACTAAGACATACATTTACCTCTAGGGAAATCAGGTCTGCTGGCCTAGATTAAAGCCTTTACTTCTGCCATCACAGCACAGCCAAACCTCATCTTGAGCTTTCTTGGACCATGCTTGTAGCGTGATTCAGTCCCTCGTATGAATGTGCTATCTCCTGCTTCAAATTCTCAGAAGAGATTTTGTTTTCTTTCTTCTTTTGCCAACGCCAAGACTGAAACAAGATTTTTTGTCCTCTAAATAGTTCACCACGACACTGAGACGGCAGCCCCTTGGGGGTTCCAGTGTTTGGAGTGCAACGTTTTCTTTTTCTGCCTTACAGTATACAAAATAATGGTGTGCTTTAAAACTGATGGTACATTGGCTCCAAATATGACATGATTTAGGTTATCCATGCCACGACGATTCCATTCTGGGGGACATCAGACTTGAGGAATCTGGCTTTAACGGAAATCACAACATTCCATGAAGTTCCCAGAGAACATCCTTGTCTTGAGGCAAAAATAAGGATTTTCTTGTTAAGAGATGTTTCTCAGGATCCCATTCGGATCTTCTCAGGAAGGTATTATTTGTAGAAACCAATTTAAAACCATTTGAGCCATGGGGAAACAAAAGCTGCCAATATTTTTTTTTTTTTAAATAGGAAATACTCTCTCAGAAAGGTACATTTCAGTGATTTGTAATTAGCTGGAGATGTTCATAGTCATGTTACTTGCTCAATCACTTTAATGTTGAATTCGTTGTCTTGGGGACTGTGAACCCTTTCTGATCTTTCAAAATTTGTTCCCTTCAGGAGAAGGGGAGCACATCCGGATGTAAAAGAACTGAAAAGTTCAAACACATGGAAGATATTCACTAAGAGGCTGGGCAATGCCTTTAATGTCTCATGCCTCGCACAATCAAGGGAATACAGTAGGTGCTCAATACGTGATTGCTGCAAGGGTGAATGGCAGACTTTGCTAGAAGCATTTGTCTTTGATGAGATCAATTTCCAGTGTGAAGAAAGAGAAAAGGGTGCTAACGACGTTTTGCTTTCGGGAAGAGTGCCCTGCAATTTGGAATCTGCAAAACACGGACTCATTCATTCAGAATCAATTTTGTCCATATTCTTCTCCTAAAAGAAGATTCCAAACCTCTGTTTTTTTTTTTTTTTAATTCTGTCCCCATTTTGAACGTAGCAAAATTAAAATAGACACAAAAATGCCTTGTGTGCTCAAAATGCCTCAAAAATCACTCTCCGTCTATAATTAGCCACTTAAAATGTTTGGTGAAGTGCCAACAGCTAGGAGCTTTCAAAAAATTAAAAAAATATATATATTGTAATCTTTTTCTTAAAAGGATGAAATAAAAATATACCAAAAAAAGAAAAAGAAAAAAAGAAAAAGCAAATGACACTTTTCTTCCAGAAGAATTAGCTTTCTCTTCTCTATCCTGAATTATAGTATGAAGGAAGGAGAAAAATCCACTGAGATTTATTAGCCCAAGAAGGGAATATCATAAAAAGAACCATTTATTGTGTCTAGAAATATGAGATAACCCTTTCTCTGGTCAGTGAAACCAGTAAATACGCCCTTCGTGCTGTATAATTACAGGAGCTGATGGAATCACTAAATTCAGACTTCAAGGGGAGTAGCTTCACTATGAATTTTAAATTTGGTTCCAGTTTCCTAAGATGATCTTGTGGCCACGTCCTTAGAGCCTTCAGCAGGCAGGAGGGACGCTGGCATTTTACCAAGCTTTATAAATAGAAACAGTGTTATACTTAAAAGGTGGGCAGTGGCCTTTACCAGCTAAGTACCAGGTGCCTTACAACACCAGCCCCCCTGGCAGCCGAAATCATTAGAACTCATTTAGTCCCGGGCCCTCTGTAGATTTGACAAAAGAGGGTAGTGAATGCAATTTTCATCCCTCAGGATAAAAAAGGAGGTCAAGGAGTTTTACAAACAATATGTACTATAAACCCCTGAAGAACCATGAATTACATTTATGAAGTTAAATGTCATTGAAAAATGACTCAACCATGAAACTGACATGAAAACACGGCAGACTTAAACTAATATGTCAATTTCTGTCTCGTCACCTTCCGACTCCCCCAGACATCACGGAGTGCAACCTCACAAATCCGCCTTTTCATTTTCTTGTGCAAATTTGTTAATAGTACGGCAATGTTTATGCAGCAAAAAAAAAAAAAACGGGGGAGGATGGCCAACTATTGATTTCGTTGCCAGGGCCACTTCAGGTAAATTGTTTGAACGCTATGACTATGATGAATATCAGAAATAAAAAAGCTAAATGGAAGAAAAAGCGCTGATCCGGGCTTTCTGGCTCCATTTCCTATTTTGAAAACAGCATATGAATCATCTTGGTTCATTCTTTTTTGGGGAGCAGAAACCAATAGAGGAGATTTCATCCTGTTATAATGATCCATGTTCCTTGTTTTGCTGGCTGGTTAATTCATTCTGAACATTTACATAAGACCAGTCGGGAGAGTAAGAAAGTTGAGAAATTCCACTCCTACAGATAACAGATAACGCACGATCTTTAGCGGACAGGAAAAAAAAAAAAAAACCCAGACGGGCAACGTCACGTTCTCTCACTTTCCTCTTGCCCAGTGATGTATGTAAAAGGTCGCTTTAACCTTTCTTGTCGTATTATTGGCCTCCCCCATGTTTTCAGCGAATGCAGCTTTGCCTCCTGCAATTCATTTATCTTTAAGAACTTTTAACCTTTCAAGCAGGGTTATTAAATCAGTACTTCCTCTATCCAAACTCCCAATTTGGTTTTATGATGCAGACAGAGGGAGGCTACCTTCTGCAATAGAGGGAAAAATAGAGAGCTGAGCAAGTGATGATCTGGGGGTCAGATTCCTGGGCCCCATTCAGGGCACCACCACTGATGTACTGGGAAATCTTAGAAGAATAATGTCATATGGAAGCTGACTGCAGCCATAGTTCTAAAAACTATGAAAGGTGAAATTTAGCAACGGAAGCATCTGTATGTGTATCTAAGGATAAGCCACTGCCACCACTTCGTGGTGAGGCTGTCATGGCTGGTTATTTTGCACAGAATCCTGGAGATCCAGATGCTGATGGGATGGGGGAACAGATCCACTTGCATCTGAGAACCTCACAGCCCCTGAGGTCCATTCTTATCAGCCTGGCAGTGAGAAGCTGAGAATGAAGATGCGCATCTGGCATCCCACTGGGTCTTTCCTGGGGGGACACTGGGCGGTCATCTCCAGCTGTCTCACACGGGGTGGGTAACAGGCTTCACCTCCTTCCTGAGTTTGCTGGGTGAGTTGACACTTCTTTTCCCTTTGGGAACAAGGTGGGGTTTGGGGGGTGTGGGAGAGCTGTCTGAGCTGCAGGGGGACATTTCACTGGGTGATGGACTTAGAGGAGAGTTGCTCAGCAGGAAGGCAAAGACTGAGCCGATTCAAAGACTAGAGCGGCAGGCTGAGAGTGTTAAAGAGAGTAGGCTCTTGCCTTGCACAGGGAAGAATTCAAGAGCAAAGCACAGTAAAGGGAAAGTCAGTTTATTCAGGGAGGTACCCCATAGGCAGAGTGTAGGTGGTCTCAGAAGGCAAGAGAGAGTGCCACCATGAGGTGTGGGGGTGTTAGTTTTCATGGGCTGGGTAATTTCATATGCTAACGAGTAGGAGGATTATTCCAACTATTTTGGGGGAGGGGTGGGGATTTCCAGGAATTGGGCCCCACTTTTTAGCCTTCAAGGTCAGCCTAGGAACCGTCATGGCGCCTGTGGGTGCGCCATGGGGCTCAAGGTCTCCTGGAGGTCGAGTCTTCCGCCATCTTGGTTCTAACCAGTTTGTCCTGACCTCAGTTGCTGTGTCCTTCCTTCAGTGGTTGTGCCCTGCCCCATTCCCTCCTGTCTCATGAGGAATTAGGTTTTTACCTTCCAACCAACTTGAGTTGATTCTTTATAAGGGGGAGAAGCAATAGATGAGCAAAGACAGACCATATTCTGGTCGGGCAAATACAGAGGGGAAGGCTGCCAGGCAGCTTGGCTGAATTCCATTGCTTTAGAAGTCCCAACAGCTTGGTACCAAATAACTTCTGAAAGCACTAACCAGAATAACTAAGACTAGTTAGAGCTGGCTCCTGAACATGCCCAGAGAGGGGCTCTTTCCCTGTCTTCCTCCCTCTCCTGTCACCAAGCCCGACCTCCCATCATGCTTCGTCAGACTGGACTCAGTTGGTTACATCCCTTGATTTCCCCCCACGTGTGCTGGAGGCCACCTCAAGGCAAGCTCGAGGGAGCTCTTCCGGACTCATCCAATCCCAGCCCTCTGGCTGCACACCCGCGCTCATTCTGTGTGATTGTAGGTAACTGGGATAACTTGCCTGAATGGTATCGCTAAGTGACATGGGAACTGACAGTCTCTCAAGCCTGACTGCCTTCTATTGATATTAATTTTGGCTGAAATATTTACACAGACATATATGGGTCTGAGATTAGCAGGAACAGCTTTTTAAAAAGAGCTTCAGGGAAGGGACGGGTATTCAGGATTCTTGTTTCTGGTTTCTGGATAGCGGAATTCCCAATTCAGAGGACTTGAAATTAAGCAGAAGAAAAGAGGAAGGCAGGGGGGAAGGGGAAGGAAGAAAAAGGACAAGAAGGAGCAGGAAGTGGGGGAGGAAAAACAGAGGGAAGAAGACAGGAAAACAAAGGACAAAGAGAGAAACAATTAACATAAAGAAGGGGGACACAAAACCCGCCTTCCAGAACCACTGGCAAGCCTTCTGTGCTCTACAACTTATGAAATCCATCAAAGCTGAGGGATCTGAAGCGCAAAATGTTGACTCTTCCTTTGCAAAAAGGGGGAGCCAGGACTGGGCTCTCTAGCCAAGGGCCAGGCCTGCAGGTGCCCCCCGCCCCCACCCCGCCCAGCCCGCCTGGCAGCGCTCACCTTCCTCACAGTGCTCGCCCTTGTAGCCAGCAGAGCAGACGCAGTTCCCATCAATGCAGGAGCCGTGGCCCCCGCAGGAAGGATCGATGCACTGGTTCAAGGGCACGTCGCACTCGGCGCCTTTCCAGCCGCTGTAGCACTGGCACGTCCCCTTGGAGTACTGGCCGTTCCCGCTGCACAGGACGGGGCAGGCGGCTGCGGAGAACAGAGACAGGGCACGCGGTCACGGGGGCCGCGCCAGGCCAAGGGGGGCAGAGCCCGCCGGGCAGCTCAGCTTTGCCGGCAGGGTTCCAGGCTGGGGACTTCGGCCATGGAGGTGCAGAGCCGTCCCCAAAGAAGCCATAACCACGACAATGGAAATGCCACTAACAACGGCAGTCACCACCCACTGAATGCTTATCACATGCTGGGCGCGGCATAGGAGGCTTGATTGTCATGATCACCCTACGAGGTAGAGGCTCGAATCACCTCGAATCGTGAGCCCACTTTACAGGTGAGGCTCAGGTTGGTGAAGTTACTTTGCCAAAGCCACAACGCTCAGGTCAGGGAGCCCCACTGCAACCCAGGTTGCTGTGGCCGTAACGAAGCTACCTGAACGCAGTGTTGTCGCTGTTGCTGGTAACGGGGATCAGAATCCATTTTGCTGAATACTGTACCCTCAGGCGAGTCGGCTCCTATTCCTAATAAGTTTATCCCCTTTAAGAAGAAAGGGATGGGCCACAGTTGAGACGCTAATCTCTCTACACCTCAGTTTCCTCATGTAGACCTTGAAGAGATAAGTGTAACTAACGTGTGATGAAGTGTAAGGATAAAATCTGCCTGGCCTACAACAGGCACATGGAAAGATGCTCAGTGTTGCTAATTACCAGAGAAATGCAAATCAAAACTACAACGAGGTATCACCTCACACCAGTCAGAATGGCCATCATTCAAAAGTCCACAAACAATAAATGCTGGAGAGAGTGTGGAGAAAAGGGAGCCCTCCTACACCGCTGGTGGGAATGCAGTTTGGTGCAGCCATTATGGAAAACAGTATGAGAGTTACCATATGATCCAGCGATCCCGCTTCTGGGCATCCAACTGGAGAAAACTCCAATTTGAAAAAAATACCTACACCCCAATGTTCATAGCAGCACTATTTACAATAGCCAAGATGTGGAAGCAACCTAAACGTCCATCCACAGATGACTGGATAAAGAAGCTGCAGTATATTTATATAGTGGAATACTACTCTGTCATAAAAAAGAATGAAATAATGTCATTTGCAGCAACATGGATGAACCTAGAGATTATCATACTAGTGAAGTTAGTTAAAGACAAATATCATATGATATCACTTATGTGTGGAATCTAAAAAATGACACAAATGAACTTATTTACAAAACAGACTCACAGACATAGAAAACAAATCTAAGGTTACCAAATGGCGGGGAGTATAAATTAGTCGTTTGGGATTAGCAGATACAAAACACTATATACAAAACAGATAAACAACAAGGTCCTGACTCTTCAGCACAGGGAACTATATTCAAGAGCTTGTAATAACCTATAATGAAAAAAAAATATTTATGTATAATCGAATCACTATGCTGTGTGGTCACCTTCAGGCTTTGGACTTTTCACTTTGGGATCCGTTTGTGAAAAACCTACATTTCCAACCAGGCTTCCAGCATGAGCCTAAAATGAGGATACAGCTGCAGGTTATGGAACTGGCATCCAGAGACCGTCAGAAATGCCCCACAGAGGTGTTTCAGAGATTCCTGGTTTACCTGCGTTTGGAATACACAGGCTCCAAGAATTCTCTAGGCACACAGGCATACACCAGAATGGTCTCCCCATCTCATGAAGTGATTACATGTCTAGTCAGCTCACTCTCTAGTAATGATTCCAACCACCTTATCCCTCCCTCCCCCCCCCCTTTTTTGTTGTGGGGGGAGGTATTTAGGTTTATTCATTGATTTATTCTTAGAGGAGGCACTGGGGATTGAACCTAGGACCTCATGTATGCTAAGCATGAGCTCTGCCACTTGAGCTAAACCCTCCCCCTCATCCATCCCCTTTTGTTGTCATGTTTTATTTAGTTTGTATAGTAATTAATTCTTCTCCTGTGAGTGTCTAATTTCCCAAAGATACAGTAAACTAACAATGGTTATCACTGTTGATTTCCTTCCAGTGTTGCATTTATCAATGTCGGCTCGATTGGGTAAATGTTTCTGTTATGTTCCTGAAATTCCAGGATTCCCAAGTGGTAGTAGGGGTGTGAGCAAACATAAAATGGTCATTTTTGAAAGATAGGGAAAGAACAATTCGAGAGTGGACCTCATGTTGCACATACAAAGCCTTTTTCTGGGGCAGTGCTTGCTGATCGTAATTGACCATAATTGTAAACTGACCTGAAACAAAAACATCTCAACAGTTGACGTGTGACTGAGGGGCTATTCCTCAAAGTGCTTTATAATAGAATAGTTGTAAAAATGACTCGGAGCACACAGCATTTCCAGTAGAATTCTTACCCTGCTGAGTCTACCAGAGAAGAAGAATGAGTTCCAAGGTGAGAACATCAAAGCTACATGTTAAATTTAGACGAACTGTCTCTAAAAGTAGGAAGCATGCCTTCTATTTTCAAGAGACTTGAGGAAAGAGATTGGAACCCAGAGTGCTCGAGATTCAAATTAGAGACTGTGCAAATATAATCCAACAATCCCATTCCTGGGCATATATTCAGAGGGAACCTTAATTCAACAAGATACATGCACGCCAATGTTCACAGCAGCACTATTTACAATAGCCAAGACATGGAAACAACCTAAATGTCCACTGACAGGTGACTGGATAAAGAAGCTGTGGTATATTTACGCAGTGGAATACTACTCAGCCATAAAAAAGAATAAAATAATGCCATTTACAGCAACATGGATGGGCCTGGAGAATGTCATTCTAAGTGAAGTAAGCCAGAAAGAGAAAAAAAAATACCATATGATATCACTTATATGTAGAATCTAAAAAAAAAAAAAAAGACGAACAAACTTATTTACAAAACAGAAACAGACTCACAGACATAGAAAACAAACTTATGGTTATCCGCAGGGAAAGGGGGGTGAGAAAGGATAAACTGGGAGTTCGAGATTTGGAGATATTGACTACTATACATAAAATAGATAAATGACAAGTTTATACTGTAGAGCACAGGGAACTGTATTCAATATCTTGTAGCAACTTATGGTTAAAAAGAATATGAAAACGAATAAATGTATGTTCCTATATGACTGAAGTATTGTGTTGCACACCTGAGATTGACACAATGCTGTAAACTAACTATACTTCAGTAAAAATGTATTTAAAAAAAACCCAACCCCCACCACCTTGAAAAACATAAAAAAATATGAACGAGTCTGAGAAATGATGGGCTTTCTCAAAGTATTGAGGGGGTTCTGAGGACAAAGTAAATTCGTTCCATGTCAGTGCCTCATGAGACTCATGCTAAGCTCTAGGTCAGGGATGGCAAACGAGTGGTTCATGAGCGGCTGTTCTCCCTTCCTGCACCTCCGCAGGGGTGGATCACAGCATCTTGTCCTCCTGAGCCTAGAAGGAGCCTGAAAACCTTCAATGCTGGAGCCTGGGAGCAGGTGGAGTTGGTGATCAAGAGAAAACTTGCCACTTGTGATCCAGGTAACACTGAAGAGATCTCCTGGTGGGAAGACTAGAATCAGTGTCAGTTCTTACCCCACCACCATCCTTGCACAGTGAAACGGGGAAACAGTGAGAAGCGTGGCTACCCATATCTAGCGAGGTGAGCTTCCAAAGGCTGTTTCTGTCTGACCTGAGGGTTACATAGTGACCCTGTCATGGATGGCAGTTACAACAAATCACCACCAAGGGGCTCGCATCAAACCTTCCTTCCGTCCAAAAGGTGGAAGACGGCAGAAAGTAGGAGCAAACAATTATTGTCTTTATTGATAAAATGCAGTAAGGATTATTTTCTTTATTCATATTGAAACTGTTTCTCTTCTGCCTAAACGCCAAGTGGTAAAAAAAAAAAAAATTGGATTGTCTAGGAGGTAAGAATGGATTTTATTTAAAATCCCAGGTGTCTGGGAAATCAAATTTAAAAAGTGACCTACTTCAATTACTCAGGGGAAAAAAAATGGAAAAGAGTCAGGTCAGAGAGTTCTCCACATTCTAAATGCAGCCTTCTTTCAATATGTTTGCTGCATGCTTCCCGGGAGTGTGGTTAAAAAATGCAAAACACTGGGATGTTCTCTGGAAAGCAGGGCAGCCAATGGGCTGGGCTGATGTCGCATTAAAAAAAAAAAAAAAAAGGCAGAAGGCAGGTTAAAGAAGAGTGAAGCTCTCTAGTAACTCATCTGCCATGGGGTGGAGTGCAACGGCCAGATGGGCGCCCTCCAGTGGTCGGTGGGCTGACCTGCATGAAGAACTCCTTCCCTCAGGGAAACTGACTCATTCTCAGACATAACTCAACCCAGAGCATCCCAGTATGTAAGTCTCAGCCTGACCCTCATCTAAAAGGGGGACCCCCCTGCATTAATAACAGACTTTTATTATCACTAAGTCTCCATGATTTTTTTTTATGGCACTTTATAGGAAAATCAATTCTGACTCCACCTACTGGGAAGTAGTATGGAACAGAAGTGCAAAGGACAAGGCTTTTGATGCCAGAAAGACGTAGGTTCAAATCCATCACTTCCCAGCTGTGGGATTTTGACAAGATAACTGTACTTCTCTGAGACCCACTCTCCCGGTCAAAAAACAGTCCCTCACAGTTGATGGGAACATTACATGTGATGCCATGTGCCAGGACTCAAAACAGGAGCTGACACCAGGTTTGTAATTAATAGCTGTTCCCTTGTGAAATTCCAAACCGAATCTCCAAACTGATTTCAAGAGTTAATAAAATAAAAAATGCACACACACCACCACCGCCACCACCACAGAAGAGTATCAAATAACACTAATAGAAAGATACCATCTTTTTCTCTCTCTGGTCTTCTCTGGTTGTGGGTGGGAGGGAGTTATAGAATCACACGTGGGAAGTTTTATGTCCCAATCTTTTCCTCTCTCCTCTTCCCAAGGCTTGACAGGAGCAGAGCATTCATTGTACATTCAAGCTTCTATTTAAAATTAATCAGAATGTTTGTACAAAGTGACTATTCCTGTTTTACTAAATCTAGTAAATGGAAGTTCTAAGACTTGCACGGAAGAAAAATAAATTACCACTGCCACTGATGACTGGCAAGTTAACAGGCTGACGACAAAAGAATGACACACTTTGGATTCGTTGTAAAGCTCATTTTAATGATCGAGCTGAAGCTTGTTTTTCCTCCCCTCAAAGTTGTCTCTGAGGGATGAAATGAATTACCAGTGTTCTTTACTCAGTGGGAAGTGACAGGACAAGCCACCGTGTCTGCTGTTTTGAGTATAACAAGTCCTGTCTACTTGGAGCTTGTAGCACAGAGACCACTGGGAGACAAGGCAGAGATGGCTGAAGAGGTCCAGACAGACAGACAGACAGACAGACAGAGGGAAGACGCCTGCATCTTGACAAGTCACTTGTGGGCTGGGCTAGATGTGCAGAGGGAATTTCAAATAACGTGTCTTTAAAAAAAATGATGGGAAGTCTGATTGAAATCGCTCTGGAAAAGAGCCTTGAGAACACCTGAATCTAGTACTCCAGGTAGACTGTCAAAATATTACTAACAATTGGTTGCCTCCCATCCCAGGTAGTCAATAAACACTTAGGACTAACCTAGTATGTGCTAAGAGCTGGGTCAAGTGGTAGGAAAAAGGGATGGAGAAATAAAGATGCCTCGATTTTCCCGAAGCAAGTGAGGATCTAATATTTGCATCACGGAGGTGAAGCAAACAAAATTCAGTGTCTCTGAAACCAATGCTCGTGTCCCAGTGTCTGTTGAGACTGTGGACTGGACTGGGTGCTGAGCAGAAGTCAGGGAAGATGAGCTTCGCTTCTTGTCAGATCCCTGCAATTGGCAATCTACTTGGTAGACAACAAAGTCTGACCTCTACTGCACATGATGCTCAGGAATAAATCTGACATAGGTTAAAGATCCAAATAGATGAAAATCTACAAAAGTGTTTGAAAAAGTACTGAGGACTAATTTTAGTTTCTTAAGAGGTAGATATGTGAGAGAGACAAAATTCCAGAAACCAAGAAGGAAAAGAAGAAAGATCATATTTGATTGCTTAAATGTAAATCTTCTAGGTGACAAAGAATGCCCTAAACAAAAACTGAGGGATGTGCAACACTGGTGAAAAATATTTTTAAACATATTTTACAGAATAAAGCTTGGTATCAGAAATACACAAAGAGCTCTTACAAATAAATAGAGACAAATGAATTGACAGATGACTGGATAAAGAAGTTGTGGTATATTTATACAATGGAATACTACTTAGCCTTAAAAAAGAATAAAATATTGCCATTTGCAGCAACAGGGATGGACCTGGAGATCATCATTTTAAGTGAAGTTAGTCAAAAGGAGAAAGAAAAATACCATATGATAACATTCATATGTAGAATCCAAAAAAAAAAAAAAGAAAGAAAGAAAGAAAGAAGGAGGACACAAATGAACTTATTTACAAAACAGAAACAGACTCACAGACATAGTAAACAATCTTATGGCTACCAGGGGAAAGGGGGCGGGAAGGGATAAACTGGGGAGTTTGAGATTTGCAAATGTTAGCCACTATATATAAAAATAGATAAAAAACAAATTTCTTCTGTATAGCACAGGGAACTATATTCAATATCTTGTAATAACCTTTAATGAGAAAAAATATGAGAACGAATGTATGTGTGTGTATGCATGGCTGGGACACTATGCTGTACATCAGAAATGGACACATTGTAACTGACTATACTTCAATTAAAAAAAACACAAACGAATGAAAACCTGGACAAAGGACATACCAACATAAACATAAACTGCCAATAAAAATATAAAACGATTCTCAGCTCCATTAGCAATAAGCATAGATAAAGAAATGAGAAGTAATCCCTGACTTAGCAGATTGAAAAAAAAAACATCTAAAAGATCAATAACCCCTCGTGCTGCCACGGCTGAGGGGAAATGGCTGTCACGGTGGATGGGGGCAGAAATGCAAACTCACTTTTAGGGGGACCAGGTTTCCCTAGCTGAAGAGCTCCCCGGCTCACTGTACCCAGCCGGGAAGCCTGTTGACATCGGTGCCTCAGTTTCCCCTCCCTGTTAAATGAGTAGGGCGAGAAAGGACCGGTTTTGTAGGAAGAGTGAGGAGGTTGGAAAGCAGAACTGAGACGCAATTACGAGTACAAAAGCAAAGCTCACCAGCCGTTCTGATCGCGACCATCACCTCTGACCCCGACAGCAGCCAACCTCCCTGCCTGGAGCACTGAGTCACTCTAGTTGGGAGGAAGTCCAGCAGGACCCCCGTGAAGAGAGGGAAGCAGAGGATGCTTCTGACAGTCGGGGGCAGAGTTCCCGGCTCAGAGGACCAAAGTTCAGGCGCACCCACTTCCTCATTTCTGTTCTGTCAAACGGTACATTAATAAGCAAGAGAGTGATTCAGGGAAGAATTTCCAGAAGGACGAAAAACTCATCAGGTGTGTCAGATCTCTGACATTCAGGAGCCATGTGGGGAAAGAAGCACACGCTGACTTAAGCACGAAAGTATGGATGCTTTAATTAATCCGGGGTGAATTTAATTGCTTTAGTTAAGTGGAAATCGGGTTAAAAATGATGCAGAGCATGCTGGGGTGTGTTAAAAACATGACATATGAGTTGGATGACTCGATAAATTAAAAGTGCACAGATGTTTTAATTAAACCCAGGGAAGTTAACGAAGATCGCAAGAGACTTTTAAGCCTATGATTAATTCAATTCATTTAAAATACCTGTAGAGATATGGGGATGCCTCCATTTTGAGAGTTATAAAAGTTCTCAATCGATAAGTGCTTAAGCTGTTCTTAAAAAATGTCTTAAGTTTTGTGTATGTGTGAGACTGAGCAGCATTAATTACATAATGAATATTTAAATTCTTCAGAGTACACAGGAAGCTTTTTTTGCAGCTCAAGTCCAGACCGAGGTAGCTTTTCATTCCTGTTGCGATGCAGGCAGTGAAAAGAGCTTGCCGACGATGGGTGTCCAGTTCTCCGCAAGCAGGGCAGCACCCTGAAGACATGAAGGTCTGTTTATTCCCTGCTGTCTCTCCAGCAGGGAGAATGGCACCTGGCAGTGTAGGCTTCTGAGTTAGACAGCCTGAATTCTTCCCCCCCCCCTTTTTTTTTTACCAGCTGTGTGACTATGGACATTTTACTTTCAGCCTCAATTTCTTCATCTTTAAATGGGACAAGAATTCTGGATTATGTAACCTATAGCGTTTTTAAGAGGATGAAATGAGATGGTGCCTGGTGTAGTAGGAAATCCACAGATGTGGTTTTTTTCTTTTTAGGGAGGCAATGGGGATTGGACCCAGGACCTTGTGAATGCTAAGCACGCGCTCTACCACTGAGCTGTACCCAACCCCCAATATAGACAGGATATAGACACGATTATATTATCTCCATTTGTATTAGGAGAAAATTGTTTCAAGTTATCATATCGTAAAGAAACAGGAGAGAGGGAAGCCCTCTTTTCCCCATCACCTGCCCCAGCCGACCTCCTCTCTGAAGACGGGTTTATTTCCCGACAAGGAAGTGTTTTTCTAAAGCCAGAGTACTTCCCCAGCTCCGGTGGCATCACGCCTACGGCAAGTCTCCCCAGGATGAGGCGCTCTCCTTGCTAAAACGGCTCTGCAACTCATCTAGCAGTTTACAAAGGAAAAAAAAAAAGAAAAGGAAAGAAAAGTTCTTCAGTCTCAGAGGCAATCTGACTCGGGGCAGGGCTGACTGAGGTAAGCCCTGCAAAGTGACTTCTGTTTGGTAATGTACCAAGAGTCAGATGCAGCAGGCACGGCCACTCCTGGAGGCAGGGACTCGCATGCGGGCCCTGAATAAAGGGCTCTGCAGCTTCCCAACCGGGGAGCCAGGCGTCGTCCACGCCTGCTTGGCAAGCCGGGGAGAAGGGAAGGTCAGCGTGGTATTGATGCTTCTGTTCCGTCGTCTCCAGACAGTCTGAGCAGAGTCCAAGGGCAATGTTATCTAGACTCAGACCTGAATGTGCACATGAGTCATCTGGGGATGCTGTTAGAATGAGATTCTGATTCAGAAGGTCTGGCGTGGAGCCTGAGGGTTTGGATGTTTAACAAGAGCCCCCGGCTGATGCCAGGACCCCAGACCCACTGAACCAGAAACCCTGGGGGATGCCGGCCGGCTGTGTGTTAACTGGTGGTTCTGGTGAGCAGGGTTCTAAAGCCAGACCTGGGTGAGTACCTTAACTTCTCTGAGCCTCAGTTGCCTTAGCTGTGAAATGGGGATGGTAAGGTTATATGCTGTGAAGATGAAATGAGATCATTCACGTAAAGCCCTTCCCACAGTGCCTGGCACGCACTGTGTTCAACATGCGCGGAGGTTCTTACACTTTGCCAAGTGTGGCTACTCAGCTCCTTTCTGCAAAACATGAACCAAGCGCACGACTTGAAGCCCCACCTCCCGGGTCCTTGCAGCCAAGGAATTCTGGCGTGTCTTCTTAGGTCGAGGGTGGGAGGAGGGGGAGGTGGGGTGCAGCCTCGGACTGCAGAGGGCTGTGGAAGGGCCCCTGCCTGTCTGCATCAAAGGGGACTGTAGGGGGAGCGGGAGTGGCAGAGGGAGACAGGTGTGAAAGAAAGAGGATCTGTGGGGACACCCGTGGTTGTTCCAGGAAGGACAGGTGGGACCGGAAGGACAGGAAGACGGGTCATCTTTCACTGGGAGAGGTGAGGCCAGCTGTGGAAGGGGGAGGAGCTTCTTTGCCAAGGGAGCCCTGAGGGATGCATTTCTTGGGGGGGTGGGGAGGACCCCTAACACCACTGGTCAGGGTGAAGGGGCTTGTCACTCCTCTCCTGAGAGCAGACATCCTCTAAGGGGAGACAGGAAAGCAGGTCAGGAGAGTCAGACGGCTGGGCTGTCCATGGGGCTTTGACAGTGAGTGGTCACTGTCCCCCCCACCCCTCCTTTCAGGCAGGAAGACAAAGTTAGGGCCACAGGCTTCAAAGTCAGCCGGCCATGGTCTCAAAATCTAGCCCACAGTGTGACCTTGGGCAAGGAGCTTGCTTTCTCTAAGTCTCTGCTTCTCTAGTAAAACAAGGCTAACAACGATTTCAAAGCCTTGTGATGACTAATGCTGGGTAAGATTTATGGAGCATAAAATACACGCCAAGCACGGTTCTATGTGCTGGACCCGCGTTTACTTTGTTGCGCTCACAGGGAGTACGGCTACTGCCCCCATTTTATAGATGGGAAAACAAAGGCCCAGGGAAGTTAAGTAATTTTCTAAAATGGGTACACTTCACTAGAGGAGCATGGATTCAACTGAACAAATTCGAACTCTCCGGCTTCCATTTTTCATCACTTCACTCTTCTGAGACAGTGCAGATAAACTGCAGACTAAACGCTGTTTCTCTTTGGCACACGTTTGTTCCTTCTGATTTTCATTCCTCTTCCCTCCACTCCCACTTGCTGTCTCCCTTCCTTCATTTAAGTTTACGCCTCGATGCTGGCTGCTTTATCCCTGCATGATAAATCCAACAAATCGGAACCTTGTTTTCTAGCATTCACTTTGTCTTGCACGCTTTCCAGCCATGTTTTCCTCTGTCTGATCCTTGACCTGCAAATTCAAGCCTCCGGACATTTAGAGAGCACGTACTCTTCTCCGAGTGGCAGACTAGGTGTAGGGAGGTCCAAGGACAACTGTTGGACGCTTGTGATCCAGCAGGAGAAACAGAGGTAACCACTCAACGAGCACATGGCATGGCCTGAGGGGCCACTGCCAAGGTGTCACCAAGTCCCACGTGAAGGCAGGTCTTCTTGGTGGGAGCATCAGGGAGGTGTTGGCCTGTGAGCTTGGTCCTCAAGGAGCAGCAGCACTCTCATAGGAAAGGTTGGGCTGGATGAGAACAGTCCAGCCAAGAAAACAGCATGGATGCAGAGGAGGTGGCAGGGCCGTCGTGTTGAGGAGGAACAAGCTGGAATATACAGTGGGAGATGCTGCCAGATGACCTTGGAGCATGGAAGACCTTGAACTTCATTCTAAGAAGTCCATTCTTTAGTCTCAGAATATAGCTCCTGACCACCTGCATCGGAGCCCTCCGGGAGGATAACTAAAAATGCACCTGTCTGAGCTGCGCACCTGTCCGAGGGATTCAGACCTGGTTGGCGTGGGGGAAGAGCCTGGGAGTGTGCACTTTTGACAATTTCCCTGCATTCACGTCTTTAAAACAAAGTTCGATAACCATCGTGAGAAGCAACTGGGAGCCACTGAGGGTGCTTGAGGAGAGTAGCGCCATGTTCCTAAGAGCTCCGGGAGAAGGCTGGAGGTGATGAGGAGGAGGAATGCCGTCAGGGAGAAGCTGCTGGCTGGGTGAACAGCGCAACGGCTGTGAAGATTGGAAAACTCGAGCACAGTGTGGTGAAGGTCGATGAGAGTTGCTGGCAGACGATGAGATGAGGGAGGCGATGGAGCGGACCTGGGGGCTGGGAGGAGAATGGTTCAGAGCAGCAGGCTCTGAAGTCAGATGGACTTTGTTTCAAATGCTGGCTTTGCCACTTTCTGCCTCGTAAACCCTAGTTCCCTCCCCTGAAGTTTTCTTGCGTTCAGATCCAAATCCTAGGGTGCAACTGCCACTCAAACTGCTTGCAAAGCACATCATCCTTACACCTCACATCTTCTGAGGTTATTCAATCTCATGGCGGGTCTGGCATTGAGAATCCAGGCCAGTTGGCTGGGTTTGAATCCTAGCAATACCACTTATTAGCTGAGTGATCTTGAGTAAGTTACTTAACCTCTCTGTGCTTCACTTCCCCCATCTTTAAAAGGGGGTAACCGTCATCTGTGAAGCAGGATGATTAATGATTAAATGAGATAATTACGCAGTTGCTCACTGCCGTGGTTGGCACATAGTAAGAGCTCAATAAATGTCAGCGATGGTGACAATGATGATGATTTGACTTTAATGCTAGAACTTGGCCGAGAGGGACTGGGTAGCGGGTACATTTGCCAGTTAACAGCAGAAGCATGGCATGATCCCCAGTCTTTTTCCAAGGCTCCGCAGAAACTGGGTAGGAGCTGAGACCAACCCCCAGAGAGAAGACTTCATGTTCCCACGGTGGGGGAGTTTCCAGGCCTCCCCTGACAGCTGTTCAGCAGCAGGCGTTGTCATTTCGAATAGCAATTAAACACACATTACCTAGCATGTAAGGCTCCAGCGTGTTAAGTTTGTGTTGCAGGTTGGGACCTAAAGCTCAGAACCAAACAAGCCCACCTGAGAAGCCATCGTTCGAAAAAAAAAAAAAAATCAGAAGCCTTGGAACTCTTCTGAAAGGCAAGACTGCTTTACATGCAACACAAGGAAGCATCTTAAGTCCACGAAAGGCTTTCAAATAAAAGTGAATGAAAGAAAAAGGAATCATAGTTAAAAAAAAAATCCAGCCCACAACAAAGAGGGTAAAAGTAGAAAAAAAAGTAGAAAAAAAACAAGAGAAAGTCACTCCAGGGGATCAGTAATACTAGAAGGAACCATAAACTAGACAATCCCTGAATAATACACAATTCTAGCTGGATAGGAGACGTATCTGATGGAAAATGGTACAAGTTATTGGGAAAGAAATGCAAATTCTCCTCAGGCTCTGAATCTGAACCTCTTTTTTTTTTTAACCACATTAAACAATGACAGGGAGCTATATTCGATATCTTGCAGTAACTTACGGTGAAAAAGAATATGAAAACGAATATATGTGTGTTCACATATGACTGAAGCATGTGCTGTACACCAGAAATTGACACAACATTGTAAACTGACTATACTTCAGTAAAAAAAAAAACAAAAAAAACTCTATATATACAAAAAAGAAAAAAAACAATGAAATGCTATACTGGAAGACGCTATTCAGTGTATTTCCTTTCCTAGACTCTTCCTTCCTCCATGGAATTTTCTCCACATTCCCTGATACTAATTGGCTGTTTTCACAGATCCATGCTTTACTGCTTCACCGACTTCCTTATCTTTTCCTTAATGATGTCTATAGCATTTAAAGTCCACATCCCAGCATTTTGGACTTAACGCTGACGTTTCCCACTGGCGTATCACGTGCACCCCTCAAACTGGAAGCCCTCAGAAGGCAGGGCCCTGGCATTCTTGCCCATCAGTGCATTTCTGGCACTGAGTGCAGTACCTGGCTGATGGCAGGCAGGTAATAAGCATTTGCTGGATGCACAAAATAAATTCAGTCCCCTTCAGCTGACTCAGACAATGTGTTAGGACCCTTATACCTTCTTTTGCAGTGAAGGTCAGTTCCATTTCGACTTCTGAGCCCCTCAGAGCCCTCAGATGGGTGTTGGGGAGGGTGGGTGCTGTGGAATGAATGCTCTGTAGATTCACGTGGACTGATTCCTCCATTCACTGCAAGCATGTCTTCAGATGCCTGATGCAGACTGGCAGGTTGATCAGAAGACCAGGGGCTGCCGTCTGCACTGCACATCTGAGGGCATGGGAGTCACAGTGTGAGGCCAGGAGAGTAAATCTGTATTTCTGTCACTTGGACACACACCCGGCCGCCCGGATGTGATGGGAATCTCGCTTGCTAACGTGGCAAATTCTCCCCCTGGCAGGAGGGACTGAGTGTGCCGGCTGCCAGCAGGGGCAGAAACTGGCAGCCTCCAGGCATCCTGGGCGCAGCTGTCAGTGATGGAGAAAAGGTGAAGGCGAGGACCTGGGCTCGGGCTTTTATCAAGAAAGAAGGGACACGATCCGGGGCCACAGCTGGGAGATGGCATGCACCATCCAGGGAAGCAGGACGGAGGACCAGCTGTCCTCTCTGCACTTGCTAGCATGATGACCTCACCCTGCCTGCTCCAGGTTCCTCCCTGCTCACTCCTAGGAGCTTCATGGGCTCAAAAGTTGTTTGTGAGTGGCAATTTGTCATGGTCACTGACAGATGGTGCAGGACCAATGAGATACAGCCTCCCAAGCGTCCCTGCCTCATGGGTAAGGGGTACACACACCCTTATATCCACAACCACACACACCCTCACACACACACAACCACATTTTAATCTTTTTCTTATTAAAGATCAGAAGCGTACCTTTGATAGGAATCACTGGGGAGGGGACAGTGTTTCGTGAAACATGCATAACCTCAATCTAATCATGAGAAAACATCAGACAAACCGACACGGAGGGACGAGCTAAAAGACACGTGACCAGAACACGAGACGGTCAAGATCACGAAACACAAGGAGAAGGGTGAGCAGCCCTCACAGATTGGAGGGGACTAAGGACACGTGACAACCAAACACGATGCGGGATCTGGACCAGAAAGAAGAGGGCAAAATTAGGAACAAGTGTGTAAATTAGTCAACAGCACTGACCAATGTGAACTGCCTGGTTTTGACAACTGAACTTTGATAACGAAAAATGTTGACACCGGGGGAATCTGGGTGGACTCTCGGAACTGTTTCTGTAACTTGTCTGCAAGACTAAAACGATTTCAACACAAAAAGCTTAAAATTTTGGGAGGGAGGTAGTAGTTAAACTAGGATTTATCTCAATTGCGAGGAGAACCGAAAAGATACTATGTTCCAAGTGCTTTACACAATGCCTGGTACATATTTAATACTTAAAAATGATTAGTTATTATTAAAAAGCTACCGGAAGTGGAGACTTCACACACCACAAGTAAATCATTAGATTTACCCGTTGGAAGCTGGCAGAGTGAAATCTGTACGCCTGTTTTGACTGCTTTCTCACTTTACCACACGGCTGTAGGTGGCGATTTTTGTTATTTTCAGGAGCCTATACTTGGGAGACGAACTGCTCAAGGCTTGAATTTCCCTAGAAGCCAGGCTGGCTCGCACGTGCTCAGGCTGGCTCGCACGTGCTCAGGCCGACTTTTGGGGATCCTTGGAGATCCCTGCAATGAACGTGTGAGAAGCAGACTTGGCTTGAATGCTCAGGGCAGTGAAAATACTCCTTTCTCGATGGGGTTAAAGGCGGCACTGACATTTCCTACTTATTGCCATCGATTCTACTTTTTTTTTTTTTTAACTTTTGATTTGGACACTGTTCCTTTTCAAATAAATGTATCTATGTGAACCTAATGAGGAGACTTAACGAAATATGTAAAGTGAATCAAAACACTGATGGCACAGGAGTTTGGCAAAAGTCATAAAGATGGTACATAAAAGAGCAAAGTTTGGGAAATGAGGGTTTTTTAAAACCTTTTTATTTATTAAAAATATTTCATTATATTTATTGGTTCTGTTTATTTTTGGGGGGAGGTAATTAGGTTTCTTTATTTACCTATTTATTTTAACGGAGGCACTGGGGATTGAACTCAGGACCTTGTGCACGCCAGTCACGCGCTCTGCCACTGAGCTATACCTTCCCCCGAAATTAGGGTCTGAAGCGATTATCCACACTGCTGTTATAAACGAAGTAGCTTGCACTGTGCCCATTTCAAAAATGCTAAGGAAGAAACATCTTTAGCACAAAGAGGTTGACGCTTAGTCCTAACATCCTGAAGCCGACTTTGCCAAGGAGAAAGCCATTCTGTTCTTTAAACGCTTCCATTTTGTTCACTGCGGGCATCAACAGCTGAATTAAAATATACAGCAAGTTCAAAGGCCGATTTCAGGAACGGCTCCTGAGTGTGCAGGAGTCACTACTCCGAACAGCCACTCAATATCTGTTTCGTAAGGATCAATTATCTAGCAGGGCTAATGCACGCTTGGAGTGTGCGCCCTGCCACAGCGCAGGTGGTGAATGCAAAACACACACCGAGAGGCCTTTTAAGCAGCTGAATGCACACCCCATCACGGATCCGTAATGCAGGACGGACGCTCAGCTACAGATGGATTTACAGCGAGGAGTTCTTAAATGGCTGGGCTACTCAGGGCTGAAAGGCCAGTCACTGGATGTGCAGCCGGAGCACACGCGGTTTTTAGGATGAATAATACATCGATGTGTGTCAGGCTTAATATACACTTACAGCTCGCAGGCTGGCGGCTGCGGGTTCAGCCCATTTGCAGCCGCCTAGCAAAGGACTATTCCATTCTTCCTCTCGTTAATGCCTTCACTCCTAGGAAAATTAGATTACACAGAAGAAGTCATTCAAATGCTACTGAGGTTGTTCCTCCTTTAAAGTCTTCTCTAGGAAAGGTATTCAGCAGCACATCCGCCTCCTGCCTCCACTAGGGCCCCTCAGAACTGGGGCGCAGGCTGACCGGTAGGAGCCCCGGACTCTGCTGTCTGCTTGGAGTTGCGCCCACCCTGCCACTGGGCTGAGTCCCCGAAGGTGGAGAGCAGCCAAGAGAATGGGCCGGTGGCTTCTTGCTCTCTTTTCCTTTGGTATCTGACAGGTTGACCAGACCTCCCACGTGACTGTGTGAAAGCGGGTATAAACGCAGGTGGTACCGCTTCGGAATTAGTCTCGCACACATGCAGCCAAATCCAGAATTTTAGGTGCAAAAAAGTCCTATTCACATACCAGTCAGCATTCAGAAGGGTGGAAATAGCAGATCTACGAAATACTGTGAATATGCGAAATGCAATTTTTTCCCCAAGCAATGGCGGCGGCGGGGTGGGGGGAGGGGGTGGGGTGGGGTAATAGTATTGAACATTTATAGGGCGGCTTTATTAAGGATTGCCTCATTCTCAGAACGTCAAGGCAGGATGGTCTTTTAATGAAGAGCACATTAAAGAATGAAAATATTTTATGAGTACATAAATAAATATAATATGAAACATACAAGTAAAAGATGGTAAAAATAAACCCTCTGAGGGCTCACGATGTGTTCTGCTATGAGCTTTGGGTGCGTTCTCTCATTCCCTTCTCAGAATGACCTTGGGAAGGGATTACACACTTTTCCAGAGGAGGAAGCTGAGATTCAGAAATGTGAGATCAGATGCTCACGGTAACAGAGATACTGAACGGCACAGCCTGGGATTGGAACCCAGGAATGCCTGACTCTTGAGCAAGGAGAATTTTTCAGACCCATTAGTGGGTGGGTAATCAGTGTATTTCATTAAAAAAATATATGGACAGGATAGAAAAGAAACATCAAGTGTTGTTTTGTGAAAGTCTTATTTTAATTTTATGGCCGTCATGATCTAGAATGTACACTTGTGTGCCCGGGAGTGTGGACCACATCTAAAACATGTCAGAGCTCTGCTCTGCACTCCACTTGCCTGCGATAGCACCACCTGAAGGTCATGTTCAAGGTCTCAGGCTAGCTCTGTATGCCGCCCCTAAGTCCCCTGTTCTGGGAGAGTCGTTTTCTTTCTTATAATACCTTTCCCCCAAGAATCCCAGGGCCTGAGTCATTCCGTGCAAAGCAGTGTAGATAAATTAATAATACAATTTAAAACCGATTCTACCAAGATAAATAGCGCTTCCTAGATTAAGAGCCTAGCTGGCCAGAATGAATGAAATTTACTAACCCTGAGACGCTTTATCTTCCATTACACAGAAGTTAATGATTATAAGAAAGGAGTGATGGTAATTCACTTCTGCTTTTACAGGAAATCTAACCATCTCATTTTTAGCAAATCTTTCTTCTCAGCACACCTCAGCGCCAAGGATAACTGCCCTGCTCTTCTAGGTATATTGGCCAATTGTCATATATCAACGCCTACTCTTTGCCAAAAGGTTAGGATTTCTAGCATGCACAGGCTTACAAGCTCTCCCAGTGGGATTTGGTGGGGAGGCTACTTGGGCGCCCCATCTCCCACCCCTTCTGAGAGGCCTATTTGCTGTTTTCCAATCAGCGCAGGGCGGCACATACCTTTAGCACAGTCTGCTCCTAGAAACCCTGGGAAGCAGTGACACAGCCCAGACACACATTCGCCATTTCCATGGCAGTTACGTGGACAGTCCTGCACTGAATCTGAAAAAGAGAGAAATTTAGCGATGACTTTTCCCCTTCTGTCTGCTGGTGGAGCAACTTAATCATCAGCCATCCACCGTTGTTCCGGAGTCATGATCTCAGATCCCAGCAGAGGAACGGCAGGGGGGAGCAAGCGAGGTAGGAGAGAATAGGGGGTGGTGTGGACTCGGGCAACCTGGACAACGCATAGATGGGACTGCTGCTCTCCACCTGACTAGCCCAGGCAGGAATGCGGGGCTGGTGTGACTGCCATTTTTGCTTTTCCAAAAGAAATGACTTATTTGGATTTAAAAACTGAAATTTCCCACGTCTGAATGCTGGCAAGTTTTTCAACACTGTAAGCCCCACTCCCACCCCCATCCCCATTATCATCCAATTAATCTGAGATTTGGTCTGACATGCGGGGTGGGGCATCAGCTTTTAGCATCAGGTAGAGAGAGTGGGTCTCCCAGTGACAGTGGTGGCTCTCAGGATTTTAGACCAAACAAATTCCCTGTGTTAAGGAAAGAAAAGTCTAAATATGTAAGACCGATCAGCTGTGGTATAATTTGGGATTCATTAAATAGTAGGTTTGGGGTGATACAAAAGTCCTTTTATGCCTAGCTCTTACAGATCTTTTCATGAAAATCAGTTATTTCACCCTTATTCTAACCTGTACCGCCATCTCATTTCATGATTTACCTTGTTCTGTGTACTCTTAAGTCGTGCCTTCAAAGGGCTCATTTGGGAACTTTTTCATGTTGACTTGGGTATGCACAGAAATAGACATAGTCTTTTAAAATTAAGATTATTATTCTCATTTTGCCTTACATTCAAATAAATACATGTAGACTTTCAGGCTCTAAATTACTAAGATGATGAAAAGCCACCGTGCTCCAAAGATGACACGCCACCGTCCTTGGGGAGTTGGGGACACTGGCTTGGTGACGTGCATGAAAGACTACGAAGGCTAGTTGTCCCTAACGGAGTCACCTGCGAGTGGGAAAGGAGGTTTTCCTCTAAACCGAACCTCTCATTTATTCCCACTCTGGGCTGAAAAAGCAAACCACGCTGCTGCGCTTTCTTCCTGCGGCGTTTCACTTCCGAGCTCGCTTCGTCCAGAACCAGGCTGTGGTGGGTTTCTGGCACAAGGAGAACTCCTTCAGCCTATCTGCTTTTTCAAAATCAGGTGTCAAGTCGAGTTCTTCATTGTCTAACAATGAACCCTTCAGGCTGACCTCCTTGAGGCTGGCTCTGTAAAGGTGGGCTGAGAAGCATCCAAGTGACTGATTTGTTTCAGCTAACAAATCCTTCTTTTCTTTCCTTCCTCCAAGAAGCATCAGGCTGAATCATTAGAAGGAGCTGCTTTTGCAGATCAAAAGTGAGCAGTTTCACACGATGTTTGGAGACAATCCGCCATGGGTCTCTTGGGTTGCTGAATGTCTTATGAGCCTGCCTGAGCTCTGGACTGTCTTTTTAAGGTTGTCCCTACAGTGCAAAGCCTTGGGAGACAGAGATACTGTCTGTCCCCAGAGCAGAGGGCAGGTTCAGTCACTGTCCAGTAGAATAAAGACAGCGCCTCCCTTGGGGGAGAAGAACGAGCAAGCTCACTGCCTATTCGGAGACTCGGTGACAGTAGACCCTCGGTTTCTCTCCTGTAATGCAACCCACTGCGTGTGTGGGCATCACCTGGCCCTGTTTGTGTTGCCCTGTGGGAACTGGGGCTTGGGGCTTGGGGAGCCAGCACATCTGCTGACCGTCTGGATATTACACAGTTCTGAGAAATAAAGTCCTTTGTCTCTGACCCAGGAGTTTCATGTTTTCTGATAACATCTATGAAACCGTGGCTGGCTGATGTGTTAGCTTACGATTAGGGTGAGACCTCAGACCTGCCATGGCCCTTGACATTGGGTTTCTTTTATGAACTGAGTACCTATAAGATGCAAGACACTCTACACGGCACTGGTAAATACAGTGGTGGCTAAGACAGACACAGTCCTTGCCCTCACGGAACTTTCCCAGTTGCAGAGAATATAGGCTACAAAAAAAATCATCAAATGAATAAAAACTGTGATATGTGCTCTGAAGAGAATAGGATACTGTGAGCGGGAGTAAGAGGAGGATGGCCAGGGAGGGACTGTCTAATCTATGAAGGTGACATGTAAGTTGAGCTGGAACAGCTGAGCGAAGAGCTAGGACAGGAGTATTCCAGGCAGGAGGGATAGCTTATGCAAAGGCCCTGAGGTGGAAAAGAGCAGAACGGAAGCCAGCGCGGCTGGAGGGTAGCAAAAACGAAGAGGAAACTCAGATCATCCAGGGCCCTGGAGGCCATGTGGATGCGATGGACTTTATTCTGGGAACAAGGGGCACAAATGAACAGTTTTAACCACAGTAATGGCATCAGCCAGCTCACGTTTTTAGAAGCCACCCCTCCAGCAACGTAGAGCTTGCTTCTCACTGAGCATGCATCTGGGTCTGGGGACAGTTTGGTGGAAACTGACATTGCTGAGGTCACAGCTCCGTGTTCTCAGACCTAACATCCTCAGAGACAGAGCAGTGCTCTCTGACAGAGGAAGCTCTCTGCTACCACGGTCCCAGGGAAAAGGACCATGGTCTTCGCACAGGCTCTTTGCTGAGCTGGAGGGCCTCCCTGCCCTCTAGCTGAGGCATTTATCCTGAAGTCTCGGTTTAGAAAACATTTAGTTTCTAGGATCTTCCTTCCCCATTTCCCTTAACCTGGGTTTTGTACCCTTTCCCCTGTGTTCCCTTAATTCCTATAATTGCCTTTTTTTAACCTATGTGTCTACTTCCATCAAGCTCTACAAGGAAGAGACCAGATCTGAACTGTGCACTGAGGCAGTCTCACTGAGTTGTTGAAGTGTGTGAGTGTGTGTGTGTGTATATATGTGTGTGTGTGCACCTGCATCTCGGATGGTAGGAGAATCCAAAATAAGCAAAAACTGCAGTAAAGAGTCTTTTTCATTGATTTCTCCCAAGATCTTATCTTTGAAGCATTTCCACAGTTTTCAAGGGAAGAAACAATCACGAGGTCCTGAAGAAACAGAGACGGAGCCCACCCCTCCCCCTCCCCCAACACTCAATTAAATGTTACTCTTGAAATCTTATCGCCTTTCCTTTCTGTCCACCTGGCTGAAACTCTGTGGAGGAGACAAAGGCAGGGGATGAGAGTCAGCCCAGGAAATGGGATTTTTTTTTTTACAAAGGTGGAGGCTGGCCTCCCTGAGATCTGCACTGGGCTTCGGGAATGCCGCTCTGTTGTCCCTTGAGATGAAACTCATTTCTGAAAGCAGGCTGCTTCTTTCCAAAACACATCAAAAGACTTCTCGGAGTCAAAGGGACATGTAGCATGATGGCTGGTTGACACCCATCTGAGACCCTTCCTTCTGTTTCATATCACAGGGGCTTTGGGCGCTCCTGGCTGCTCCTGATGGAGAATGCTCTGATGACAGATATGTGTGCGAGAGTCTCTGAGCCAAATAAAGCACTGTTCTGTTCCCTAGATTTCAGGCCAATTACTATCATTGCTCTATCAAGATGTCTGCCCGACTATTAGGCTGATTACCTCTGACTTTCTCTTTGAGCTACGGTCCAGACCAGAGAAATCCTCTGGGGAGAACTGCCATTCCCAGCTCTGACAGGCGAATGAGGGTAATGGCCTGGGGGAAGGACATCTCACTAGCGCCGTCTGTGTCCGTGCGGATAACGGTGACGGAGGCAGAAGCCATCATTAGATAATGGCCCCCAGACAACTTGCTGCACAGGAGGGGAAAGGAATTTATTTGGCTAGAATCCAGTGCGATCCAGTGGTTAAGAGCAAAGGCTCAGAGAGTCCGAATCCTGATCCACCTCCTACTAGCTGCGTGTGACCTTGGGCCGGTCCTTTAACTTGTCCAAGTCTGGGCTTCCTGAATTGGAAAACAGAACATTGGCAGTACCGACCTTATATAGCTACTCCGTGGGGTGACTGAGCCAGGCTCCAAAAGAGACAAGTCCAGGGGCTGGCTTGTGGTCAACCCTCGACAGATGTGTAGCTGTTACGGTTTTTGAAATTAACCATTCCACGGGCTCCAGCTAAGCCCGCGGCTGTGCGCGCGGTGGGCCGTTACGTGCATCAAGCCTTTTGAGTTTAAACACCAGGCAATGAAAAGGATGTCATTTCTCATCGTGTTCTTAAGCAAGAGATTGCTTTTTTATCTCAAATTAGTTCCTTTTTTACCTCAAATTAGTTCCAAATGTGTGGCCAGTTTCTTTCTTTTGTGATCTGGTTTTCATCCTTTTAATTTTTTTTCCTCCCATTGTTACCTCACCCAATCCCAGAAATTTTTCCTAACTGAGGAAGACTTCTCCGGTGACTTTCATGATAACCAAGTTTATGCTATTAGGGTGGAGCAGGTTGGCAAACTTTTCCCGTAAAGTGACAGATAATAAATATTTGGGCTTTGTGGGCCAAACTGTCTCTGTGGCAACCACTCAACTCTGTTGTTACAGCCGCCCCAGACGGTATGTCAACAGATGAACATGGCCGTGGTCCAATAAAACTTTATTTATAAAAATAGGCAGTGGGCCAGACTCAGCCCATGGGCTCTCGTGCCAAGCACTGCTGCAGAGCATCTGGCTAACCTGGGGAGAACCAATCTTTCCTGAGCAGAGGGAATAAGCAGTAACTTCAATGCTGTGGTGAACACCAAATCTTATCTGATTTTGTGCCATTCGGAAGTTGTGGCCACTGATGAGGGACTTCCACCTGAAGTTCAGGTTGGCATGAATAGCTCCTTCAAGAATCGGGGAAGCCCTCGGAGCAATCCGTGAAACCACTAGAGAAGTTCTTAACATGCAGTCAGTCGAAAAAACAGCTGTACAAGGTGTGTTCTTCAGAAATCATCAGCTCTCATGGGTGACTCCCAACTCCGTCCCAGACAGGGTCCACACGTGACATCACAGCATCCCTCCCATCAGGGGTGTGGTCACTGCCTGTCCACAAAGGATGAACCTGAGGCTCAGGGACGTCGGTGACTTTCCCAGTTAGGATGTGGGAAAGCTGGGATTTAATCCAGGATCAACCAGAACTTTCCTCATGAAACCATCTTATCTAAGCTTCTCCGGTGAACCTTGAGATCCACAAGTAAATACTGTTGGGACAACACATGCACTGCAGAAAGGCAACGAACAAGGCCCAGAAGCCCATGCCATTTCCACCATTCCCACATCCTGGGACCTTGAAGGACTCAGTTTCCTGAACCTCAGTTTATTCCTCTGTGAAATGGGACTAACAATCTGCCTTGATTCAGAGAGGTTCCACCCAGGATCAGTTATTCTCATGAGTAAGAAGATTTAAACCTGATGACAAAATTAATTTAATGAATATATCTGTAGCTGATATGATTATCAAAATTCTTAGGGTTTGCTTTAGAAAACCTCAGGAAATACTCTCAAACGAATGGCCTGTTTAGGGGTTTGTATGCATATACAGGGTGATATTTTGGATCAAACCTTCGTGTTTCCCCAATAACTACTACAAAGCAAGGCCAAAACATGCCCCAAAGGACAAGTACTTAATTAAAACTTTTTGACATTTACCTACTTGGGAACAAAGACATGATTTTTTTCTTAATTTAAAAAAAAATTTAAGTTAGAGCTTTCCCTGATTTTTAAGAGCAATTCTAACCTGACATGAATGGTCAGTATTTATTGGCTCTGTGACATATTTAGAGGTTTATGTATGTACTTTATTTTATTTAAACCTCACAATAGCCCTACGAGGTGGGCGCTGGCTAGTTGTATATTACCAGGAGGACACTGAGGCTTAGCCAAGTCTACTGATTTGCCTAGATCGTGTGGCCAGGACTCAAGCCAGGTGGTGGGCCCCAACGTCTTCACCACAGCTCCATCCCCGGGACTCACTGCGGCTCCTTCACGATTTCAGCAGCATGTGCATTTTAATCAGGGCTAGTTTTAGGTGGGTGATACTAGGTGGCCTGAGTGAAGGATTGTGGATCGGCACCCCACCCAGTAGAACGACATAGGGTGATGGGCCTTTAACAGAGAAGCCAGAAGGTTTCCCTCCTTCCCTTGGTGGCCTGTCCCCGCAGAGACCCCACACCTACCTAAGACCACGGTGTTGAAGGAAACCATCTCTTTGTCTTTGCCATCGTTGTAGAAGGCCAGGTGCCAGAGGCCCACATCCAGGTACTGGACGAACACGGCTTCGTTCTGGACCAGGGTCTGTATGCTCCGCCGCTCCCTGGGCGACTCCACCACGCTCCACTTCTCCTTCCCATCCAGACGCTCCATGAAGTCATACTAGGGAAAGCAGAGAGTGTGACGCGCGTGACACGGGGCGCAGACCTGGTCCCATGACCAGCACCTGCCCCTCCCCCCCACCCCCCAACCGGGGGATACTTCTGAGTACATTGCCCTGGAAGTGCATTTTATTGCAAGTAAAACAAGAGTGATAAAAGTTGTAACCATCACAGTCACCACCCATGATGCTTAGAGTAATTGTTAGTAGTTTTATGACTCTAGGTTACAATTTCTTTTCTGCAGTTTGAAATCCAAAAAGCTTTAAAATCCAAACTTTCATGTTTTTTTCTTGTCTGTGTATGTCTCTGTGTGTGTGTGTGTCTGTGTGTGTGTGTGTGTGTGTGTGTGTGTGTGTGTGTGTGTGTGTGTGAGAAAGAGAGAGAGACAGGTTACTGCTGCAGTCCCCCCTGGGGTGTTACACCATACACAGTCTGACCAGTATAACTTTTTTATAATTCCCCAGATGCTGAATTCCAAAATGCATCTGGCTCCCCAAGAGTTTCCGGAAGGGAATGTTGGATCTGTGTTAGCAGAGACCATTCACTGCTCGTTCACTGAGGGAAGCGGGGGAGAGCAGGGTAGTTAAGAAAGAGGGCTGAAGGGTCAGACTACCTGGGAGAGAATCTGGCACTTATTAGCTTTCCCTGTCCATGCCTCAGTTTCCCCATCTGCAAAACTGAAAGTAACAGTACCTATGTTATAGGTTGTTGTGAGAAATAAGATGAGATTCAGAACAGCACCTGGCACAGAGCAAACACAAAATACACGTGACCTACCATCACCATCACCATTATCACCGTCATTTCATTCAGTTATTGCAAAACCCCTATCAGATCGGTACTTACTTTACGGAGAAGAAAACCGAGCCTCTGAGAAGTCAAGCAGCACATCAAAAGTCACACGGTGACAAAGTGGAGAGGCAAAAATGTGAACCTAGGTCTGTTCAGGTAAGATGCCCACGCCCTCAGAACGGCCTGGCTTCTGTGCTGACGAATCAGCAATTAAATACAAAACTGTTTCAGTGGAAACCAGGCTCAGAGCTAGAAGCCGTCAGCGAGAGACGGAGTGCTGGGCGAAGACCACCAGGAATGGGGTGGGGGAAACAGGAGAGAAAATATGCCCCAAGGGGGCCTGTCCTGGGGAATATTAAAATCCTGCGGCTGGCAAGTGGGAGCCATGGAAGATCCTTGAGCAGTGACTGACATGATGGAAGGAAGGTTCTAAGAAATTCATTTGCAGGCAGCATGTGAGATGTTCCAGAGGAGGGAAGGAAGACAAGTGAAAAGACCAGTTAGCAAGAGATTGCAGAAACCCAAGCGTGAGGGGACAGGGGTCTTGGTTAGGACAGTAAAAGAGAAAAGCAGACAACTTTGCAGGGATGTTTCTAGGGAAAAGAGGACAGGGCTTGACCATGGGCTGAACAGAGAGGATGAAGGAAAAGGCAAAGAGGATGCCAACATTTCTTACTTGACCAGAAAATCATAAGACCCCCAGTAGAAAAGGGCTCATCTTGTGAACTCTCAAAATCATTGCAGAGGATAAGTCTCAGGATTGTGGAGTGCAGAATTGGATTCTGCTTTTATTTAAAATGTTGATATTGTCTTCATCATGGATATTTTAGATTAAATATTAAATATTGCATGAAATATTAAAAAAAAATCATTGCATCGGAACGTCATTTGCACTGTGACTTCCAGAGAACATTCCAAGTGTAGCTCTTTAGCAGATAAAAACCGCCACTGTGGGATTATGCTCTCTCTCACCACTTTCCCCGCCACAAAAAGGTTTTTATAGGTTCCTAACATCATCTCTAACCCTTTTTTGCGAACTTCGTAAGAATGAAGCTCCAGGAGTCTACTAATGTGACTTCTCCATCAGCAGAATTGCCGGTTTTTCCCGTCTGAAATGTGATAATTGAAAACAAAAGAGTCTGTAATCTTAGGTACAAAGGTTTTTGCTGTCAGACAGACCTGGGTTTGAATTCTGACCCTGCCATTTGCTGTTGCCTGAAGTTAGGTGAATCTCTTGCCCTCTTCCTGGTCTGCACGCGCGGGGATAATGACACCCACCTTTCGGGGATGGTGTAAGAATGACACGAGGTAATGCTTAGGGCAGAGCCTGGAAGATAATACTCATTTTATTAAGTACCTTGTGACTCTGAGGCACTTATTTGCAAATCATAAGGATTATAGGGGAGAAGCACATGGTTTTACTTTTTACACTTGGGAGGCTGGAGGGGCTGGTTGCTTAGAAAATAGAAATGAACTCTCTCTCTCAGGAAACGAATGTTCGTATTTAGCTTCCCTCTATCCTGAAACCCACTGGTCGCAGCTGTCTTTATGGGATAAAATAAATGATTGGAAGTGATATGACAAACTGATGTTGCTTTCAAAGACCTTTGTAACCAAAGACTTTGTTCCTTAGCAACTTCGTAAATGCCCAACTACCCAGACCTGTGTCTTCAAATTGCTGCCAGCCAGAGGGATGAGCGTAACTTCCTTGGTGCCCAGGTGAGGAGGACAGACTTCATTCGGGGTCCAGGCTATCACCCCCATGAGGAAAACTTCAGGAAAGGTGATTACTTGCATGGGGCCATTGCTCATTATTAATTTGGGCATCAGTCATCTCTGGCTGAACTGGCTGACCAGCCAAGGGGCACAGAAATGGCTTAGGACAAGCGGCCGTGCTCGCTGGCCAACCAAATTACTCTGGGAGAAAGCATGTGTCAGAGGAGAGAGAGGACAGCTATTTTGGCTGGCTCCTCAGAGTCCCTCCACAGAAGCGTGGAGGGCTGCTTCCATTTAAGGAAGACTCTGTGAGCCAGGGGCACCGGGACATGCAGGTGTGGTACCATACGGTGTCTGATGTATCCCAACCCTGTATCTCTTTAAGTGTCCTTTATTTTCTTCAAAGCACCCATCGCCCTCTAAAATGATACAATCTGTTTTTATGTCTACTGTCAGTCTACTCAGAGGAACAGAAACTCCAAGAGGGCAGGGATTTCATTTACCTGCTAGAGTGGTTAAGAGTGAGGGATTCAGAGCTTAAGACCGCCTGGATAAGACAGAGTCCAAGCTCTTCCCCGTGCTTGCTGTGACACTTGCACAAGCTATTTAAATGCTCCGTGCCTCAGTCTCCTTATCTTTAAAATGGGCATAATAATAAGATCAAAACATAATAATAATTAAGCAAAACACTGTTGTAAGGATTAAATGAGTCAAACCATGAAAAGGGCTCGGAATAGTGAGTACTCTGTATTTGGGAAGCATGCCGTAAACGTTTCTGCTACCATGACTTTAATTCACTGCTGCATCCAACTCATCTTGAGCAGATTCTGATCAATACATGTTTGTGAAATATCAAACGATAAAATACTGAATTGGTAAACGAATTCCACTGAAAAGAAACTAAGTTGGAACGTACTCGAGGCTTTGTCTCCGATAACAATCACTTGCCCTCCCTTGTCTTCTAATGTGCTTTCTCGCATAGGAGAGAAACGGGGAGAGCTGGGGAGAGTTACAGGCAGCCAGCCTCCGTCATGCACACCCAGCACAGAACTTGCACATGATGGGACACCGTGGCCCGGTGTTTGTGCATTCATGTCCATCATCAAGATTTGAGAGCTGACTTTAGACGGCCATTGTGACCTCCCCTTTCCAGTTCTCAGTGGGATGATGTCCCATGTGTGTTTTCTTCTTCTGGACTTTCTTGGCTCCTTCTCTTGTCTTCCTCCCTCTTCCCCCTTTGACATCGTTCCTGAGTAACCACTGTGCCAGAGGTTGCTGGTCATTGTCTACATCAGGGTCTTGCTCCTTTCCAGCTTCCTTGCCACTGGGTGGGAGCTTGTGATGGTGGTCTGGTCAATGCGACATAAGGTGTGGGATGTACTTTGACTCACAGATTCTGGCATAAAATGGTGCCATCTCCTACGTGCTCTCTTGCCATGCCTACCTGCCTCTGGAGAGAGGCGGGGTACTCTTACAGCCCAAGATGGTGGAGCCACAAGACAGGAGTGGGCCCTAAATGAGCGCTTGGAGGAAAGCCTGAAGTGGCGATGCAAGCAAGCGATGAACACTTAATAAATTAGACCACTGAGAGCCGCGTAGTGGTTACCAGAGGGGAATGGGGCTGCGGGGAGGTTAAAATGGGTGAAACGGGGTCAAGAGTATGGTGATGGTTAGAAACAAAACCTTTGGTGATGGGCACGCTGTAGTGTGTACAGAAGTTGAAATACAATGCTGTACACATGAAAAAAAAAAAAAAAGTCAAGCCACTGAAATGTTGATGCCTTCAAGGTTTTTCTCCCTAATCCTTCTCTTTTTCCCTCGTTGACTCCCCAAGATGGCAGTAAGTTCTAGCATGCTTTCCATTTCTTAAGGGTGGCAGAAGTAAGTCGCCCAGGGCAGCATCTCTCGTTGGTCAAGTCCCAGCCTATTAGGCGGAGGGTGTCCATCGGTCCCGGCTTGCCCAGGAGCGTCCTAGTTTATAGCTCTTGCCCCTCCTTTCACCCACAAAAGTGCTCCAGTTTGGACTGTGTGGTTCCCCTGCCCATAGGTTAACACACACCAAGCAGCATCACTCAGGGCTGCTGCCACTTGCGGAGGCTTGGAGGCTAGGAATACGAGGTGGATCAGCGAGCCAAATGCAGAGGCTGCTCTCCGGCGCAGGGAGAGCAGGCGCGTGGGAAAGAGCTGCCCTGCGAGGAGGCCATCTGGTTGGGCAGCACCTCGGCTCTCCAGGAATCCCAGACGGCGGTCTGGCCAGCGTGCCTGGCAGCCCTGCTCACGCTAGGAGGAGGCCACTATCCAGAAACTCAGGCGCTGGCCAGCGCTGCTTTCTTGTGCCCCAGCACTGGGGGTTGACAGCTCGGGCTTAGTACCAGGGACATCTGTCTCCTCCCTTCCAGGACCCCGTCACGATCAGCCCCACATACAGGGCTGCCCAGGGGACCGTGCTGGGCTCGGCTGACAAAGAAGGTTGCTTCATAGCACGTTCTCTCTGATAGATCTGCAGAAGCCCTGGAAGAGGGTTAGAAGGCACGTGACCCAGTTCCAACAGGGAGAGGTACACGCTCACGGGGGACCTGTGGGAGGAAGTCTGCCTCCCAAGACAGCTGGTCTCTCCGGACTCGGCAATGAGGCCGCCCAGAGGGCGACAGCACCAGAACCTCAAGTAAACACCCCCTCCTTCCCAAGGTCTCTCTCTTCCCCTTGACCTTTGAGAAACAGCCCACGCTGGCATGCAGTGTGAGGGCTGCGCCTGAGTCATCAGTCACACCCCGAAGTGGCCTGAAAATGCAACTTTTACGAGCACTCGAGAGGCAGAGAAATAAACCACCGCAAATATCTGACTGATCCAATTATAAATCTCCCCCACTTCTTGGCAAAGACCAGGGAGGAATGGTAATTAAGATAACTTCGTGGGCTTCCCGCGGAGCTGGAGGAGAGAGCAGAGGGGGCTGCACCGCTGGGGGGTGGGGGTGGGGGCTGTCACTTTCCCAGGAGGGAGCGTGTCCACAGGCAGGGAGCACGCAGCTGGGAGATGCTTCTGGAAGCCACGCCGATACACACCTGCCAAGGAGGGCAAGGTTAAAGACAGACGCGTTGCCCTTCGGGAGGCTGGGCAAGGGGAAGGGCGTAGATAACTTTGGACCGTCTGCTCGCGGAGGGTCCGCGTGGACGAGCGAAGCAGCGAACGCTGACATTCCCCACGGAGAGCCCGCCGCTCCTGGCTCTGCGCTGGCAGCGTCCCCAAGCCTCCCGACGCCTGATGTCGATTCTGCCTCAGAGGGCAGGGCACGCACAGCAGTTGGCAGGATTGCAGGGAGGCAGCATTTGTGAGTGAGGGCTGCTTGAAGCCACATGACCACGGAGTCTCCTGTGGCATCCAGTGGCGGTGGTGGGTCACTCCTGGGGGCCTGAGCATCTCTTTCTGCCCCCAGCCAGGCCTGTGGCAGAGTGCGTCTGGCTGATCCCTCATTAAAGCTCCACACAGCCTCTCTTCTCTCCTTCAAAGGGCTGAGAGCTCGGTAAGCACGGGAGGATGAGAGCACAGGTGGGTGATGCTCCGGGGGCTGCCTTCCCTCTGCATGGGCCCGCCTGTCTTTTTCAGTTCCTACATCCAGTGTCCAAGTCACTTAACCAGGTGCCGACTGGCCCAGTGTGGGCGCTGTGGCCATTTGTCTACCAGCCATGAGAATGAGCCCCTAAGCTTGCAGACGGGAAACAGCACCTGTATTTGCAGACTGTAACCACCACTGTGCCAGGTTCCACAGGTGAGAACCAAGCAGCCCCAAGGTAGAGAAGAACCAAACACAGTTCCTTACAACATTAGGAGTGGGGGAGAATACATTTGCACAGGTACAATTATTACTAGTCTTTTCAATGGAGGTACTAGGGATTGAACCCAGGACCTCGTGCATGCTAAGCATGCGCTCTACCACTGAGCTATGCCCACCACTCCTACACAGCTACAATTCTTGATTCTTCCATCAAATGTCCTCTTGCAGCCGTGGAAAGTGTCATCATCAAAAATAAGAAGTACATATTTTTTTGTTTTCCCTAGGCACTTGCTATGTGCCAGGCATGAAGGCAAAAGCTTATGTGTGTTATCACATTTCATCCTCCCCTAAACCCTATTCTCATCCCCACTTCGCAGGAGAGAACAAAGGCTGCTAGAAAAATTAAGCAACATACCCAGGGCCACTGGCTGTGGCTGGTGGCCAAGCGAGGACTTGAACTTGGATTTGTATGAGTCTTAACTGTGGGAGGTTGCCTGAATTTTCTCAAGAACCTGGCGGTAGCTGCCAGTGTATCTGGTGGCTGGCTTGGTTTGTAAGTCGCCTTGGGATGCTTACAGTGAGCTGAGAAGGGGTTAGGAAGGCAGAGCCCAGCAGTGCTAGGGTCAGGCTTGAGCAGAAGCAGGTTGGGCATCTGAGGACAGGGAGATGTCTTACTGGAGAAGATGCAAAAAGATGCCAAGAAAGATCTGGATGGCTTGGCGGGGTGTTGGCTGTCCCTGGCCCATAATCTCCTTTTACCCACCTCCAAACTTATCTCTCCTTGTGTTCCATTCACACTGCTCTTCTTGCCGTTCCTGGAACATGCCAAGCGCATTCCAGCCTCAGGGCCTTTGCACAAGCTAGTCCCTCTGCCTGGTCTGCTCTTCCTCCGGATCTGACAGCTGTCTGCTTCTTGCCGACTGACCATGCCTACCTGAAACATCATGACCCGAGAAAGGGCGTCCCTAACCGCCCCCATCCTAGCACACCTCTAACACTTCTTCCTTTCTGTCCTCAGCAAAAACTCATCACTCTTCCAAAAAAACCTTGTCACTTATCTACTAACTTACAGTCCAACTCGCCAACTTCTTAAGACTGGGAGCCCTTACGATAACACTAAATGGACTACAATCTTTAAAAAATTGTGCATTACTATGTTGTACGCCTGAAACTTACATAACACTGTAAATCAAGTACACTTCAAGTAAACAAACAAACAAACAAATAAATGTTAACCAGCTCTGAACCCAGAGAAAAACTAAACTTAAAAAATAGAGTGGGTGGCTTGTCTGTTTTTCTCAACACGGCATCCCAGCGCCTAGAGCAGCATACGACACGTAGTAGGTCCTCAGTAAAGATCTCGAGTGAATGAATGAAAAGAAAACTTTTAGGCCCAAAGGAAACAATGCCCAGAGTGAAGTGCACACCAACGCAGTTGAGCTCTGCGATACAACTACTGGAAAGACACACAACTCTTTAGGAAAAGTTCTTCGGAAATTTTAGTCAACGCTACGCAGTTTTCCTGATTTTTGATTGCTAGCTGCTCAGATGATGCGACGAGGTAACACTGAATGAGGCCAGGCCCTGTTGGAAGTGATTAGCATGTACTGTCTGATTGGATGCTTATATTAGCTTTTCTGACCACGAGTCATTATCCCCACTTTGCGTAGGAGGAAACTGAGGCCCAGAAAGGTTACAGAACTTACTGGAATTGTTAAGTGGTAGGACTGGGATTTGCACCCAAGCAGCCAGCTTCAGAGCGTGCGCCCCAAATCCGCCACATTCCAGGCCCCTCCGTACGCCAGACACATAGGAGCCAGAGCTTGGAGTTGCTTGGCCTCGCCCATGGGGGGAGGTCCAGGTTTTATTCACCCGGCTTTGGGAAGAAGAACCTACACTCTGGGTCAGGGCAGGAGGGCCTCTGATGACAGACAGGGCCCCTGACGTAGCCGGCAGGCCTGCAACAGAGCCATACTCAGGACACAGCTTGCTGCGGGTTTGGGACCCCGTTTCTTCCCTCCCGTGAGGCTGTGGCGGTAATACAAAGGCCGGGGTGCCTGTGGTTCGGGGGGTACCCTGCCCACGTGTGATCAGACGGAACTGTGTTACTCATCTCATGGGTGTAAAACTGTCCTCTGACAAACTTCTTAGAGTAGAAAGTAAGAAACCAAGGAGCTTGGGTGCGAGCGGGACTTTCCCAGAAAAGATGAAGCAAGACTTTTTGATCACTGGAAAAAGGGAGGGAGCTAGAGGGAGGCCAAGGGAGGGGAGGGGAGAGCAGCATGATGTTGGGGACCACCCAGGCCATGGCGTGGCCCTTTCCTGTGACTCCCAAATCCAAGGGAAAAAAGGGAGAAAACGAAAGGCAACTGTTAAGAGGCTTCATGTGACCAAATTTCCTATGGAAACCAGCAAAGAGAGAGTGAGCAGCATTCCGGGACATCACGGGGAGGAGGGCGGGGTGACAGGGTGCAGACACACTGAGCAGTGAGCAGGGAGCCCCGGCCAACAGCCGGCTTCACTTGGAAGGCCTAAAGGTCTCTAGATGGGGTTCAGAGGGAAGAAAGATCGGACGCACAGCTCGAAAGCCTGTGTCTTGTCCAGGCCTTCTGTTACAGGGGGAAAGAATGTAAGACTATTGGTCCAAGCAACAAATATTAAGCCCTTACTGTGTGCCTGGCCCTGCTCTGGGGATACAGCCATGAATCCTATGGGTGAGGTTCCTCCTGCCTTCCAGGGACTGACATTGCTAGCAGGGAACAGAATGTCAGGAGTGATGAGGGCTCTGAATAAAAATGAGAGCAAACCCAAGACAACCCAAATGTCCATCAGCAAGTGAATGGACAAGAGAGTACCTCCATCCAACTGCAAGTCTACTCAGTAAAAAAAGCAATGAGTCACTGACACTCACAACAACATGCATGAATCTCTCTGATGTTATGCCGAGTGAGAGGCGGGACACGAATGAGCACAGGATACCCTGTTTATGAGACCCTAGGGAGGACACATTTGGCCTCTAGGGAAGAACACAGACCAGCAGGGGGCTGGGATGAGGCTGGCATGGGGCTGGCATGGGGCCCATGGGAGCTTTTGAGGGGTGGCCACGTTTTAGACCATGAATTTTCACATCTTAGGAATTAAACTGTACACGTAAAATGTGTGCACTGGGTGGCTTGAGAACTAAATCAAGCTGACGTAAGCTAAATAAAGCAGAGTCCGGGGATAAAGTATAAAGGACCGTCTAGTTTTAGATGCCCTGGTCAGGAAAGGGCTCACGGCAAGCTCACTGCAAGTTTGGGCAGAGGCCCGACAGAAGCCAGGAAGGAGCCACTTGAAAATCAGGGAGGAATGCTCCAGAAAGAGGGACCAGCCAGGGCAAAAGCTACCAGACGGAACGAGCTTGGAGTGACTGGTGGAGAGCGCGCGGGCCAGCGCGGCGGAGTCAGGGAGTGAGGGAGAGGTCGCTGGCCGGCCGGCCGGCCCGCAGAGGGAGCCAGCGGCCGCGGTGACCGGCTGCCCGCCAGGGACCAGCCCTGCTGTGATGTGGGGGACGCAGCAGGGGGCCCCACTGTCTCTGACCCCGGAGAGCTGGCATTCTAGAACGACTTCCGATTTTCCCTCCAGTGTGATGGGAGGCCAGCGGAAGGTTTGCAGAGACGAATGCTGTGACGAACGGTGCTAAAGATGAGACTGGACCCTTTTTCGTTTTAAGAGGAGAGCTTCTCATCTGCTGTGTTCATGGCGTGCCTGGTTCCTGTGAGGGCCCTCTGGGCTTGGCAGTGGCTCTGCTGGTTTGCTGGATGAAGATAAGCAGATCATGGGTCCTGCCAAACTCCCCTGGCCCTCTCATCAAGCCTAAATTTGTGGTTCTCACATTTCAAAGGAGTACGTTTTGAACATCTGGTATGGGATGAGGGCAATGTAGGGGGAGTGAAAGGATCAGTGGTTACTGGTCAAGAGTCAGCGAGCACTGTCACTCCCAGTACAGTGAGCGCGCCAGCACCCCTCCTTCTCAGAGCTGTTTCAGAGAAAGATTCCCACGAGAAACAGGGAGACAGGCCAGGACGAGGCAGAGACAAGGCATTCCCTGGTGGGCGGCACTTCCTGGGAATTCTTGGAGGGGCCTTAATGCCAGTATCCACAAGCCACATGAGGGCCAGCTCTGCCTTGTTCACTGCTGTAGCTCTATGACACATGGCACATGGTAGTTGCTCAATTAAATGTTGGTGGAGTCCAAGGTTCCAGCCCACCTCTGGCAGAATGATGTATCCATCAAGGGTCTCCTGGGGAGACTGTTAACCCTCTCACATGCAATTTTTAAACACACACACACACACACGTATATAAAATTTCTTTTCCATTACGGGTCATTGCAAGAAATTTAATATAGTTCCCTGTTGTTTATCTATTTTATATATAGCAATGTATATCTGTTAACCCTCTATTCCTAATCTATCCTTCCCTCCCTACCTTTCCTCTCTGATAATCATGGTTGGTTTTCTAAAATTCTTGTGTGTGCATGTGTGCGTGTGTGAGTGTGGCAGTCATTAGGTTTACTTATTTATTTTACCGGAGGTACAGGGGATTGAACCCAGGACCTTGTGCATGCTAGGCACCCACTCTACCACTGAGCTATCCCCTTCCCGGGGCTCATATGCAGTTTTTGAGAACAGGCAGAAACAGTTGAACACCCTAAGTCCTGATCTCCTATTTTCGAGACTTTCCCTCAGTACAGAGAAGCGTGCGTGCCCAGTTTCAAGGGAAATTCATAGCTTCGTGGTGTCGACCACTTTTTCCTTTCATTTCACGTGTGTTCCTAGCGGGCGCTGTGTACACAGCTGTAAATCTGCAAGAACTCAGCACAGGGTCACAGCCGCTAAACCTCCGAGGGGCAGCCCTCCTCAGTCACTCCTGGCCTTGTAAGAGCCGGTTCTGAAAGGAAAAGCTATGTCCTCGTTGGTGAGTGATGGCTAAAGAAAAGCACATTTTCTAAAAAAGAGGGCCACCTTTATAAGAAGCTTTAACACAGCCGCACAACAAGGGGGATCTTCTCTGCCCTCTGCAGGGACGATCTTCCCCTCTTTCTTTTATCGGCTTAACTCGTCTTCCAAGAGTCAGCTCGGGTAGCAGCTCCCTCAGGAAGCTGCCCCCAAACCCTGCACAGATTAGAACTGGTGGCCTGTTTTATGCTTTCACACCTCCAGTACCCAACTCTTTAGGAAATGATCATAGCTAACATTTGATCCGTTTACTGTGCAAGGGACAGGAACCAATTCCATAGATGATACACGGTGTTGACTTCAAAAAATGTACACCAGGACAGTGCTTGCAGGACACCTGCCGTCTACCCCTCTCCCAGCTCGCAGAGAGCGGTGCTTGGACTGGACACAGCTGGACACACTGGACGCTGCGTCCCAGGAGAGGCTCTTCGATCCCCTGCCACCTCACATATTTATAAAAGGATTGACAGGAGACAGGAATCACTTGGCCAAGACGGAAGACCCTGATCTTTGCAATCCGGATTAGAGTCTTGAAGACGACCAGTGAAAACTCAGTTTGTATACCAGCCCTGGTTTCTGCCAGAGGCCTTGCCACCTTCCCTGCAGAGACCTCCGGTTGCTAGGTTACCTGCGAGTGAGCGGCAAGGGCCGTGGACCAGCCAGACTGATTGATTCATCTCCACGGGGTGCTCACTATTTCCCAGGCATTATCTCATTTATTCTCACAACAAGCTGATGAGGTCTGGTCCTCATCTTTTGCATGGGGAAACCGAGTCTAGAGAGTCCTGTGCACAAACCTCCAGCTACTACAGAGCAGAGATGAGATTCACACCCAGGCCAGGCTGATTCTAGCACATCAGTGCTCATCTTCCACCCGGGACTGCATCTCACAACTCTCCTGACGCGATGCTGCCACCGCGGCTTAACTTGTCAGGTCCCTGTCTTTTTAAAATGCCTTTCATCTCTGTATCCCCAGTACAGACACTCAGTGAATGTTTGTCGAGCGCACGAATGGACTGATTTCACATTTCGTCTTCCAACAAGGTGATGCCCTCACCACGCTGCCTTTTGATTCAGCCCAGGGGAAGGGTGGAAGGCACTGCTCTGAAGACCAAGTCAGCCACAGTGTTGGGGTCAGGGTCAGTAAGACTGATGAACATCTCAATGCGATTCCATGAGGCACCAAAACTCTACCACGAGGTCAGAAGAATAGAGGTTTTTCCCTCTCAGTGCCTGGCCAGTGTGACTTCTTATTTCCTGTACATTCCCCTCCAATTGTCTTTAGCCAGTGGTTTATCAAAAATGCCACATCTGGCTCCTTGCCCTCCCAAGATCAATAGGAGGGTCTTATGTGGGCTGCTTGTGAAAATAAATCAAATATATCACGGAGGAGAGGGAGTAAGCTGGGAACGTGCCCAGTCTCAGAACAACTTCCCAAGCACCACAGAGGACCAGAATCACGGGCTGGGGGCTTTTCCCAGAGCCTGGCCTGAGCCTTTCGCCAGGCAGCACTGTGACCTTGGCCAAGGGACCTGGACCCTCTGAGTCTCCACTCTCTGATCCCCAAGAGGAGGTTAGTAAGATTTCCTACCTCTGAGGGTGACTGTGAGCCCGGCCCAGCTCTCAGAAGGCACTGGATCAGTGTCAGCTATCCTTACGGCTACTGTGACCGTTACAGAAGTTTGACATATTGTAACTCCTTCGTGCTGCGCAATTCTGCTCTTAAGAATTCGTCATAAGGGAATTATTAAAAAATAAATGAGCATAAACCAGCAAGGATGTTTACTGCAGAATGACTACAATGTTGAAGAAGGGAGCTTGGTTAAAGAATTTTAATCTATAGAATGAATTATTTTGAGGCATTTAAAATGACTTTGTGGAAGACTATTCAGATTTAGAAAGATGTTCCCTACGTATTACTATGCAAAGAATCAGGGTAAAAATGGTACATATGGTATGACCCTCTATTTGTAAAAATGATTATGTAAACAGAAAATAGACTAAAACAGACTCAAAATGTTAATGTTTTCTCTTTTTTCCTATCATCATCGTATATTGCTTTTACAATGAGAAAACCACAAATACAAGTTATCTTTTAATAAAGTAAATGAAATTTGTTTTGTTTTGTCTGCGGGCTTGTCGCGTTTCCATTACGGATGCTTTGATAAACAGGATAATGATAGCTTATACCGTTTCTTTGTGCCGGCACAGTTTTAAGTGCCTTATACAGATTACCTCGTTTACATCTCCTAACAATGCTATGAATGCATAATATTACTCTCTCCATTTTACAGATGAAGTAACCAAGGCACAGAGAGGCTGAGGGACTTGCCCAAGCTCACACAGCGTGGAAAAACTGGAGGCTGAAATTTAAGATCAGGCCATGGGGACTGGCCGACGTACACCATTATGCCCATGTTTACCTATGTCTGGACCAGCTGCATAGGCATGACACAGAATGTTTATTTAAACTTTACTTTTATTTCTGTATTTATAGGTTTTAAAATTTTATTTTATTTATTTTGGGAAGGTAATTTGGTTTGTCTGTTTGTTTGTTTGTTTAAATGGTGATACTGGGGATTGAACCCAGGACCTCATACAGGCAAAACACACATTCTATCACTGAGCTATATCCTTCCCACTAAAAACTGTATTTGTATTTAAATACCCACACCATCTTGGCATAACAATGGGATCTAGTTATCTGAGGATATTTGGAGTTAATAAAAGGCCACTTAAAAGGAATGTCCTTAACAAATGGGAAAATGATTGATGAGGAATTTATCTTGAAAAATAAAACTGTAATTAGATTATCAGAGAAATGCAAATCAAAACTACAATGAGGTGTCACCTCACACCAGTCAGAATGTCCATCATTCAAAAGTCCACAAATGACAAATGCTAGAGAGACTGTGGAGAAAGTGGAACCCTCCTACACTGCTGGTGGGAATGCAGTTTGGTGCAGCCACTGTGGAAAACAGTATGGAGATTCCTCAAAAGACTAGGAATAGACTTACTGTATGACCCAGGAATCCCGCTCCTGGGCATATGTCCAGAAGGAACCCTGCTTCAAAATGACACCTGCACTCCAATGTTCATAGCAGCACTATTTACAATAGCTAAGACATGGAGACAGCCTAAATGTCCATCAACAAATGACTGGATAAAGAAGACGTGGAATATTTATACAATGGAATACTACTCAGCCATAAAAACTGACAACATAACGCCATTTGCAGCAACATGGATGCTCCTGCAGAATGTCATTCTAAGTGAAGTAAGCCGGAAAGAGAAAGAAAAATACCATATGAGATCGCTCATATGTGGAATCTAAACAAACAAACAAACAAACAAAACATAAATACAAAACAGAAACAGACTCACAGACAGAATACAAACTTGTGGTTGCCAAGGGGGCGGGGGGTGGGAAGGGACAGACTGGGATTTCAAAATGTAGAATAGATAAACAAGATTATACTGTATAGCACAGGGAAATATATACAGGATCTTGTGGTAGCTCACAGAGAAAAAAAATGTGACAATGAATTATATATGTTCATGTATAACTGAGAAGTTGTGCTGTACACTGGAATTTGACACAACATTGTGAAATGATTATAAATCAACAAAAAATGTTAAAAAATAAAGTAAGTAAAAATAAATAAATTAAAAGAAGAAAAAGAAAACTGTAATTAGGAAAGTTTTTCTTTTTTTAAATCCTGTATTAGGAATATTCAGGTTATATGTGCAACTCCACTTTAATTGTTAGGTTGAACCCTGAGCTTCCATACACGTACAAACACGTGACACGACACATTTCATTGTCTCTCAGCTTCATCGATTGCAAAGTGCCTCCTGTTTTCAGAGATGTCAAAAGAGGAACACTGCGTGCATCTCAGAATCGATGAAATACACAGGAACAGCGCAGCACCACTGTCATCTGACTGAGGCAGCACAATCCAAAGGGACATTTCTGTCAACATACTGCTTATCAGATTCTCAAGGACCTCTCTTTACGTTATTATAATCACCCTCTTGGAAGTGTTGATCCTGGCACCTTCCTTTTTACCTCTCTCTGCCCCAGGATTTAACTGCGCTCCCTCAGCCAGCCCCACATTTACCAAGGCTTCCACCTGGCTCTTCGAAGCAGACCTCCAGAATCACTTCCATTGACTTACTGAACTTCTCGTTTGGGGCTTGAGCCATAATTTCATTCTGTCAACGATCATGTTTACCTTGCGCCGCAGATGCTCCTGGAAATGACAGCCCACGGACAGGAGAAAAGGGACGTGTCTGACCGCTATGTCCAGGGCGTGCTTTGTGACCCTCAACTCTGACTCAGTTATTTCTTGTGTAAAATGGGGCTGCCCCTAATAGTGCCTATTTCACGGGGTGGTTGTGAAGATAAAATAATTCACGTGAAACAGTCCTTGGCACAGTGTAGCCCTCAAAGATTGCTGACTATTATTATTAAAACTATTATTAAATGGGGGAGGGACCTTTGACTGGAGAGTGTTTTTATAAGGCATCAGATGATCAGTGGTTATTTTTGTCTTATAACAACTTTTGCTTCCCTACAAAACATCCCTACTCAGAGGGGCTTCAATTCACATTTTAAAAGCTGTTAATTTTTGTGCAGCTCTTGCAATAAAGCTTTTCCTAATATCTCTTGCCATGGATTTAAACTTCTGTTACTCTGTCGTTTATTAGGAAGCTTTAAGATCTGCAGTGGGCTTTCTTTGAACCCATCTGATGTGTGCCTGCTCAGATAAAGCTGTATAAAGCAACTGCACTGGTGATCTGTTCAACCAAATGCCAGGCAGAGCAGAGGTATGATCGGTGTCAGGAAGTGAAAGCAGGAATGCAATTTCACGCGAACATGTAGCTGCACCCCAGTGTTCACAGCAGCATTATTTACAACTGCCAAGACATGGGAGCAACCCACGTGTCGAGCAATAGATGAATGAATAAAGAAGATGTGGTGTATATACATATGATGGAATATTACTCAGCCATAAAAAAGAATGAAACGTTGCCCTTTGCAGCAACGTTTTTATTTATTTTTTAAATAAAGAGAGTCTCACAGCTTTTTTTAAGTTTGGGGTACAACCTCTTTACTTTTGTATCTAAGGCAAGGGATGAGAGTAGTTAGATGTTTTAAGTGATTTAACCTTGAAACGATTATTTTCTATCGCTCCTCTTTCAAGCTGTGGATCAATTTAATTGAAGACTAGCCAGGGCCTGTAAGGCAACCGATGAAAGAAAATCCAGGTGCTATTTGCAACTCCGTATGTATATTCATTGGGATGTTTCTCGGAACCGTGCAAACAAAACAAAGTACAGAAATAAGTTGACTCCTGAGAGAGATGCGAGATTAGAGTCATCATCTCTAATCTCTCAATGCTTGTTTTACTCAAAACTGACTCAAGCCTGTTACAGATTCACTTTTCTTGGAAAGAGAGAGATTACTGAAATTAAGAAAAGCGTAGAGAATATGGTGACGAATTACCCATATTTCAACCACTCAAATGAATATATGTTAACACTGTGTCATATTTATTTTCAGTCTTTGTAAGTGGGCATGCGTGTGTGTGTGAGTGTGAGTGTGTGTGTGTGTGTGTGTGTGTGTGTGTGTGTTGGAGATGGCAAGGGACCCGCCTTACCCTTAATACTTTATTATGGATACAAACAAGTACTTTTTAGATCTATTCTCAGTATCGCTCTCCTCACCTATTCCTACAGGTGACCAACCTTGTGAGTTTAGTTTCTCTCTCTGTGTCTCTATTAATATATGTATAGCTACACACACACACGTACGTACAATAAACACATGTATACAGAGGTTAAAACATTACAATAATAAATATGGATTTGAATTACAGACCATGCTTATGCTAATAAAGCTGCCACGCTGATCTGTGTTATATATGGGGTTCTACAGAAGATTTCACTTGAAGATAAAGGTCTTTGCCTAGAAAATTTGCACACCCTTGAATCACAGCACCTCTGAGACTCTGCTCAGTCAAAACATGTGATTCAGTGCTGCCCCCTCTTACACATCCCTGCCTTCTCTGCTTCCGACTTTCTCCCCGAGTTCTGAGTATTCAGTCATCGCCCTTTCTGAAAAGCATCCAAAGTGCCCTCCCCGTGTACCCGCCGCAGTAGCAGGTCCCTTGTAAAATTCAAGCATCTCCTGAGATTCCTCCTGCTCCGTGGCTGCCGAGGAGGGCACCCGCTGATCTAAGTAGCAGTTTCCGTTCCTGTCAGGAGGCTTCCCGATAATCACAAGGGGTCTCTCAAGAAAGACCTTTCACAAAGCATATTTAGTCCGATACAGAAGAAACCAAGGTTCTCTTGGCTTCACAGAAACTTTCTCCACACCTCAAGCTCTTTCAGAGAGGAAGGGTCTGGAAAACATGCCTGTAAACATATGCTTCCCTCCAAACTGAAATTAAATTGCTACATGACTTGTTTTGCAAGCTGACAGCCAAACCCTGGTATCCTCTCCCCAATAAGCCCCCAGGGCGCAGCTCCTCCTGCGGAGGAGAGGTGAGGGCCAGGGAGGGCCCTTCTGTCTGGGTAACGGGCGCTGGACGGTGGCACGGCGACAGAACCAGGGCGGCTCAGAACACACGGGTGTCCCGGTGTCCCGGGGATCCAGTCAGCTCTGCCTCTAGTGGAAGCCGTGTGCAGTGCATTTACTTGGGCAAGAGGGATGGGGACGAGGAAAGAGTGAGTTCATTTTCAAGTAAGGCTCTGACCTGGAAAGGGCTAAACCGAGCGGGCAAAAGCTAACACCACTCATCTCCATCTATAAATTTGCTTTTAAAAAATGTCATTTAGGGGAATTCTGCCGATGAGAACAAATAGGAATGTTTGCTCAGCTCATCTGATCTGGGTCTGGGCATGCTCCACCTGCTGTATTCGCATTGATGTGGTGCGATCGTGGGGCAATTCGTGGTGTCTTAAACAGCTCCCTCCTGCCGCTCAGTGTGTTTAATGTGTGGATGGGTTTGCTTCCTATCCTGCAGACACATCTCAGGGTAAAGCACTCGGGTTTGACAGCATCTGCTTCCATCTTAGCGTCATTTCATCCCCGCTACCTCCCTGTAATCAACCCGCTGGAGCCGTGAGCCCACCCTACGCTTCCCAGTTGCCTCTGGAAGCCACTGGGCTCACGGCTCCATCAGTCTGAGTGATGAAATAGGCGTTTTTAATATTTGCTAAACAGGATTGTGGAGAAGGTGAAGTCCCGGCAGGGCTTCCAAGCGCTAACTGCGTCCTGTTGTCTCCGGTTAATCATGTACCTAATTTGCCGATTATTGACTTGTTCTCACACAGGATTTTACTTGGCTTGACAGACCAGCCGCAATCAGCGATGAACTGTCAGGCAGACGTGCTCACTTGCCTTCACCACCCAGGAGCCTCCCTTGTAGCTACAGCTTCTGAGATTTCCTTTGATGCCTAGCACGGCAGCCGGCTCAGATGATCACTGGTATTTTTAACGTCTTGTCTCTTTCCTTTCCAGAACTGGGGTCACGCAAACCCGACAGGGTCTGTAGGACTTCGGATACTTGGCAAGACGGGCTAGGCTACCTTCCACTATCCCCGTGAGAACCCACGTGGGTGTACAGCAAAGTGATTCAGTTACACATACCTCTATATCCATACTCTTTTTATACCTGAAATGTAAGTCAACTATCCCTTAATAAAAAAATGAATAAATAAAAAAGAAACCTAACAGAGAAAAAAACCCCCCAAACCCCAAAACAAACAAGAAAAGAATTCGAGCTGGTAGTTTGAGAATGGTTTAGATTGACTCTTTCTGTTTTGTCTTTTTTTAGCATAGTTCTTAAAAAATGCAATGCAGAGTATAAAAATGCTCCATTGAAAAGACAATCTAATATCTCCCTTTCAAATTCACAAGGATTAGACAATAGTATCTAGTTTCTGCAAGAGTTCAAGCAGAGAAAATGGGCACTTCCATTCTATTGCTGGTGGGTAGGAGCGTAGGGAGGGTAACTGGTATCAACTTTCAAAAGGACCATTTGGCAATTTGTATAAAATCCTTACAGGGTTACTTTCAGGGTAAAAATTAAGGGTGGACACAAAGACTAGCCACGAGGACAGGTGCCCAAACATTTGTTATAAGCCAGAAGAGCCTCTCACCGGTATTTCATTGGTATGTCAGGCGTTTCTTCACCCACAGGGGCATCAGAGGACCATACTTCCTGCTCACGGAAGTCAGGATATGACTCGCTTTGTCCACATGAGAAGGGCTTAAAGGATCTGTAACACCTCCAAGCAGAAGTTTTTGGGGGACTGGTGCATAATTCACCATCTTCTCCTTCCTTTGCTTGGGGTACTAGTCATGGAGGTTCCACAGCTCTGTGCCCTTGAATGAGGCTGACACTGAGCAAAGTCCAGTGTCACCTGAAACGAACACGTGAAGCAGGGGTTCCCAACCTCAGTGTCTTTGACATTTGGGGCTGGATAACTCTTTGTTGTGGGGGCGCTCCTGTGCGTGTTTACCAGCATTCCCAGCTGCCACTCCCAGTCAGTGGCAACCTCTTTCCAGGGTGACACCCAAAAATATTTCCAGGCATTGCTAAATGTCTCTGGGGTGGGGGCAGAACTGCCCCTGGTTGAGAAACACAGATACAGACCATAAACAAGAAACAGCCTCTGTTGTTTTAAGCCACCCAGATTCTGAGTGTTTCTGTCTTATTTTTTTTTAAACTGCTACTGATAGTTTTTTTTTAACAGCAAAAACACTATCTAAATATTTAGCAAAAGGGGACTGCTTCCAACTATGGGTGTTTTTACTTCCTTCTGTTTTTCTGTGCTTTTACAAATTTTCTGCAACGAAAACAGTTTGTCTTTTGATAAGAAGAAAAAACTAGAAAATTAATTTTGCTTTAAAATTCTATATTTACATCACTGCTTATCTACAGTCTTTGCTAGGGCCCCACAGGATTTCCAAGTACAGTGAAACACTTGTGCACCATAGCTTTATAATGTGCTTCTGTTTGCAGAGTGTTTTCCCGTCCTCTTTTTGTTGTGGTGGTGGTGGGATTACAGCAACACTGTGAGGCAGGGGAAACTGGGGCTAAGAGAGGTGAAGGTGTGTGTCCCAGGGTCCCTGGCTAATACGGAGCAAAGCCTCCATCCTCAGTTTTCCCTCTAATTTCAGGACGTTCTCCCCTATGCCGCGCTGCCTCTGTATCTCTGTAGAAAGCCACTTTCAAGAAGTCATCTGGGAGAGACTCTGATTCTTGGGATATTTAAACAGGTAAGAAAGGATTCTCCTCTGTATCTAATATCCTTGGACAAGGATACTAAACCATGCAGATACTTGGTCAGAGCATAATACTCAATAAAATTTAAGCACAGGCATTTTATGCAATGCAGCCAATGGAATTTCGTGTTCTCCCCGCTCCCCACTTCTTTCTTTTTCTTTCTTTTCAGCTCAGATGAGTCACCTTGGCTAGACTGCCAATCCCCACAGAACTTATGTTCCTTGATAGGATATGCCGATAGAAATGAGAAATTCTATAATGGTTTGAGACGTGAGTTAGTCACCTGTCCCTGCGAGGAGCTAAGCGCTGTCTCCTCCAGGAAATGTAAGCTCATCAAATGGACACGAACGCTCGTAAGGACAGCCAACGGACGGGAGACCGTGTAGGAGCTGTTTTTCCCTCCCTTTCTTTTTGAAAGAAGCGCCCCTATACTGTATCTGTCAACTGCACTGCGTCTCGCTTATGTGACCCTCCAACACACAGCAAACTCCCAGACTGGCAGCTGGACTGAAACCCTCAGCGCGCGGCAGCCCCTATGCCTTTTCATTTCCCTCCCCTTGACACGTGACGCGGCCGTCCCTGGAGTGGAGCTGTTTTGAGAGGACGATCGCTAGAACAATCACCGGCTTGGCAGGAGATGGACAGTGTGGGAGAGCCACAAAAGAAGGAGAGACATTGTCACTGAGGGTGTGCATCCTGAATGCCACAGCAGCAGGGACGCTGGGTGGTTTCCACCTGCTGCCCACCATCCCTCAGTTTCAGAGCGTTACCACCTCGACTGGCCGTTGATTGTTGGCCCTCCTATGATCCGCATTGCTCAGAGCATTCAAGTGAAGGGGGGGTCACCGTGCTTTGGAACAATGTCAGGAAGGAACGCTTTTCTCCAGCAAAGCTCCTGGCATCCAACTGGCCCAGAGGAAAGTTACGCTTGGCTGCGCCCAGAGGTACGTTCTTACTTCCTCGAATGATGCCAACAAGCAGATTTCAGTGCTGTCAGCCCTTCATTATGTGTCAGTAGAAACAGTGGCGCCTGAAGGCCGGGGAGACCACCTAACAACGTGCGCAACTTCCCAGACCAGCACAAGTTACAGAAACGTGTCAGGGACTCCTCTGAGCTGAAGTCCTCTCTTTCTCTTGATAAGAATCTCTTGGAAAAGCAGGTGGGGTTTTTATATCGGGAGTTCTGCTTCGTCAGGGGCTAACTCGTCTCTGGATAATCAGCACCTAGACCAGTCAATGCTTATCTATATGGATGAATGGGGGACTTACACAGTATGGGCTGTGTATGTAATACACACCCACACAGCCCGCCCTGCTCAAAAAAGAAGTAGTCCTTTTAGTCCCTTAGATCGGTCACTCCCGGCTGCAAGGATGGGACTGCAAATGAATTTCCTCTGGGGAGTCAACACTGGTCAATTGCTGGTGGCTGCCTTGAGGGTTCTCTTGGAGGTACCTGTGCACTGAGTCTAGTGAGCAAAAAGTGCGGTCATCGATTAGCAATGTCTGCATGAGCTAAAGACAAAGAAATGGTGGCCTGACTGCTTTGCATTCGCTAATGGGTTTAAAGCTTTAAATTCTTCCAATTGAATTTTCTAGATGAATACCTTTCCAGCACTTTTTAAAGTCAGCTTGGACTGGATGAAATGGGTGGTTAAGGGTATTTTTCCCTCCACTGGTGTATTTTCCTCATGTATTTCTTTATATACTTGCTGGATTTGAAAGCAAATGAGGCGGGAAAACACTACTTGGTTTTCCTTAGGATGTAAAGTTCTTCCTGGAAAAGAAACCAAGCTAGTATATTTGCTGTGTGGTGCGACCATCACAGCGATCTAATTTCAGAGCATTTAAACCACCCCTAAAAGAACCGCATGCCTATTAGCAGGCAGCCCCATTTCCCTCCTTTTCACCCTTGGCAACATCTAATCTCTTTTTTGTCTCTATGGATTTGCCTCTTCCAGACAATATAAGTGGAATCATACAATATGTGGCCTTTTGTATCCAGCTTCTTTCACTTGACAAAATATTTCCAAGATTCATCCATGTTATAGCCTGTCATAATATTTCATTCCCTTTTGTGTTTGAATAATGTTGCACTGTATGTAACATATCCCATTTTGTCTCTCCATTCATCAGCTGATGGACATTTGGGTTGTTTCCACTTTTTGGCTATTGTGAATAATGCTACTATGAACATCTGTGCCTATTTTTAATGAGAAATAATGTTCTCCATCCTCTGTAGGAATATACCTAGCAGTGAAATTGCTGGATCATATTGTAATCCCATGTTTAATTTTTTTGGAGAACTAGTGAACTTCTGTCCACAGTGACCACTCCATTTTGCATTCCCATAAACCATGTGTGAGGGTTCCAATTTTTCCACATCTCTGCCAACACTTGTTACTGTTTGTCCTTTGATTATAGCCATCCTAGTGCGTGTGAAGTGGTAGTTTTTGGGGTTTTTTGGTTTTTTTTTTAAACTCATGGCTCTATGATGCATGCTCATACCTGGGCGTGAGACGGCGGAAGTCCTCTTCTTATGTAGACACCGAAGAGAGCATCCTTCCCGAGGGAGATGTTGAACTTCAAGAACTGGGGCTGGCTGATGTGAATCTGTGACCTCCAAAACACGCCCGGGGGGACCTCCTGGGTCACCCGCCGACCAACTTCTGCTTCGCCGCTGTCTATGCTGCTATTCTTCAAGGACCAGGAAACTGGAAAACAGGAATCGAAATCAAGTCCGTGACATTTATGCATATTAGCTGGCTCTACGCTTCTGTTTGATTAGATGCCAGGATTTAAAAAAATATATGACGATTAAACTCACAGCAAACTTCTCTTTAGGTCAGAGCTTAAAACATTTCAGTTTAAAATAACAAACCTATAAACTCATACCCCAGAGCATCTGAAATATTGGCACAAGGCTGCCTGCAACTTCTGGGATTGCTCTTTCCCGATAAACTATCGTAAGAGCTGGAGTCTGATAAGTACGTGTAAAGCTTCCAACAACCCCACGTATGCCTGGGACATAAAACGATCAGCAGGGGAGGGGAGAGTGATATTAATTTGGCACCAAATTTAATTCTTGCAGCCTTGAATTATTCTTTCCAGCCACAAACAAGTCCAATATACTCTGACATCTTCATAAATTAAAAAAAAAAGAAAAAGAAAAAGCAGCAGTGAACAAAAATCAGTCCAAAGTAAATAAAGTAACTCAACAGAAAAAGCTGACTTGCTCTCAGGCTGACCCAGTACTGGGTGTGACCCCTTCCTTGCCAGAGGGAAGGACTTAGGAACCATGTAGAAACCACACCCCTCTCCCCATGACACTGGTGAACCTCCGCTGCATGACTTGAAATCACTTATACAGAAACCAGTGGTTGCCCACACTCAGCATCCTTCAGAACTTAAAAAATAGGAGCTCCACGTAGTAGCCTTTAATGAGGAAGAGTGTGGAAATGGATATATGTATGTATACACATGACTGGGACATCGGGCTGTATACCAGAAATTGACACCTTGTAACTGACTATACTTCAATTAAAAAAGAAAAAGTTTATGCTACTTAAAAAAAAAAATAGAAGTTCCAGAAATTCCTATTTTAAACAGAGGATTTCTTAATAACAACAAACCAGCCAGTGTCTCCTACACTTCTGAGGGTGGTTTCCTTTACACATACAGAATTAAGGAAAAGCTGGGAATTACACGTAGTTGCCCGAGAAAAACAAGTTAATTGCTCTCTCAGAACCTCATTATCCTCCTCTCTAAAATGGGAATGAAACCTTGCTGGAAGCCAGTTTTACACAGGTCATTTGCGATTCCTTCAGATGGATTCTGAACTTGAAAGAAAACACAAAATCACAATCTCTTATCTTCCTGAGAACTTCTAACCCAGTTGAAACCAAATACAGAAAGAATCGAAGACATGTTGGTTTGGAGGGTCTCCCCACTTTCTCATGGCTCACTCTGGTGGTCTTGTGGATCTGGAAACTTCTTCAGCCTGATGGGCAAAGGATGGGTAGCAAGCTCCCTTCCTGCATAATGGAAGGACGCTTCTGAAAATGTTTATCTGTATTTGGCCACAAAACATCGCCGAAGTATTGGTCAGGAGAGGTCATAAGGTTTCAGAGCTTGCAGGAAAGGTGAGAGAGGCATTCCGACTTAGCCGACCTGGCTCTGTGACTGTCTGGCCACTGCCTCAAGGCAAGACTCACCAATGACCTCAGTGCCAGTTTTCCCAATCATAAAGTGGAGAGGCAACATTCTTGGATCCCTAAAGGTTTTCCGTATCTAAAGTATAAAAGAAAACCACAGAGTGACTTGGGGGTATAAAGTTATTTTTTCCCCTTTATTTAGCTCAATAGTGGATCAAATATAAAGTAAACAGGGGCTTAAAACAGAGTAGGAGACACCTGGGTTTGGACCTTAAGAAGAAACGGTTGACTTCCAGGATAGGTAGCAGGCTCCTCAGGGAAATTTGGAAGCTTCCTTCACAGAACATTGTTAAGAAGAAAAGAAAACTCCTGTGTGGTTCAGCTCTTCAGAGGGGGACAATGGTTTGCTCCCCAAACATTTTTTTTTAAATGGAGGTACTGGGGACTGAACCCAGGACCTTGTGCATGCTAAGCAGGCACTCTACCACTGAGCTATACTCCGCCACACCCCCCACCAAACATTTTTATGTGGCCTGGTGGACGTGAAGTATTTTCCTGAGGGGAGGAATACGGCATGGCACCTGAGAGCACAGACTCTGGGCTGGGACTGTCTGAGCTCAGATCCCAGCTTTGACGCACGCTAAGTGCACCCATATTCTCTGTGCTTCCGTTCCCTCACCTGTGTAACTGGGACACTGTTGTTATTTATTTCACTGGGTTGTTACGGGAATTTAATGAGTTAACCCACGCAAAGCTCTTAGAGTAGTTTTTGACACAAAATAAGCACCGAATAAAAATTAGCTATCAGGGTAATTCTCGGTGAGGCTCTAAGCCTAAATCGAGTGTTGTTCATCTTGCTGAAATGATGGCATGTCCAGGGGGAACCACTTGTTATCACCAGTTGATGATTATAAATTAAAAACTAATTTGCACTTAAAAATGCTGCTTTCGACAGGCTCTCCCTCCCCCCAAGTTAAAGATTTTTGGGGGAAGGGATATAATAAAAAAGGGATGTAGTTGGAAAAAAAAAACCTGGGGAAGAATAGTTTAGGAGCCTCTGACTGAGACCTAAAGTAACCCCAACCATCAGACGTGTGACAAGTGCATTAAGAATAAAAGCGAATTTTAACGAAATTATTCATCTTTAAACTTAATAAGATAAGCTTTCCTACGCGTCTGCTGGGCTTTCAGGGGTTGCTGGGTTAATGACAGGATATGAACGAGAAACAGGAAATCAGCACCCACGAGCCTGCTAATCTGCTGTCGAAACCTACGCAGGTTTCGGTAACGTGGAGCCAGACGAGGACGCCAGAGATGGGGAAGGGGGCCGACTTCCAGAGAGTGGCTGCTCGGGAGACATGCAGCCAACGAGCCTCAGGGATGTGGTTCTTAGCATAGTAGGGTCCCCCTCCTTTCAGTGGATGCCACCATCAGGACACTGATGAGCAGTATGTTGGCAGCCCAAGCTGCCTTCTCAGAGCCACACTTGCCCCTACGGTTTCAGATGCTCCGCTCTTTCCTGTCCCATCTGCTCAAGGAGGCAGTGCACCTGGGTGCTGACGTACAGGTTTTGCAGCCAGACGGAACTGGGTTCAAATCCTGGCTCTGGTTCTATCTTGCTGTGTGACCTCCAGCAATTTGCTAAACCTCTCTGGACCTTCATTCTCTTTTTGTTCAAGTGGGAATGATAAGAGTAACTATCTCACAGGGCAGGAGTAACAAATGGAAGTACACAAAGAAGGGCTTAGCACAGTGCCGAGCACATAATAATTGCAAAATAAATGCTAGTGACGCTGAATTAAATAAAAAGAGTGAAAAACTATGATGGACAGCATCTGGCTTTCTTTAAAGAGTAAAGAATTTTTGAAAGGACAGTGTGTGTATACATGATATGTATGTGTATATATATGTGCCTACACGTGTACATATATGTATTTGTCCATCTAGCTATCTATCTAGAGAGAGAGGAGAGTCGAATTCTTCTGGAATAGACTAAACTACGGGGACAAGCTTAAAACTGGGAGTCAGGATCTATTTCCGTTACCGATTTTGGCGGGGGGGGGGGGACTTCCAGAAGCCAGTTTGGTTATTTTACTGATTGGCTTTTACTTTCTTAATAAACCTGCTCCACTTAGTAACACTGAAATTAAGGTCCGGTCAATGGTACCTTCACACTAAACCTTTTTTTCCCTTTATGTCCCGCCTCCCACTAGATAAACAGGCTCTTTCTCTGAGTCTCCACGGCACTTAGGCTGAGCCGTCCCGCAGCACTGTTGCTGGGGATTGTGTTGCCCTGCTTGCCTTCCCGGGTCTCTCCTGTCAGACACTGCACTCCCTGAGGTCAGGCAGGGCCGCAGATCCACCTCTGGGTTCTCTGTGGCTTGTGCCTGACAACCATGGGTAATCTATAGATGCCTGGTGAACTGAATGAAGCTTTACCTGCCCTTCCGAGGGGGTATTTTTAACACAACCCCTTTGACTACCGGCTGAAATGGCCTTAAGGAAGATTTACTTTGGAAAGTTGCACGTAAACTGACTTAAAAAAAAAAAATTCTCTTCTGAAAAGCTCTCTGGGCAAATATACTATCGAAAGAAAACGTCCTTACGAATCCTTTTGAAAAATCATGAGTCAACTCTTAATTTATCTTCTGTATAAAATCTTATAAGCAAACACACGAGCCAGGGGAGCTGGAGTCTAGTGGAGAGGTCCTTGGAGCAACAACCAAAAGGTAAGGGTCTTAATCCTGATGGTTTATGAAGCTGAACTTTTTGTGGAAGGAATCGGGGTGTCAATGAACTGTTCTGGTGAACTCTCATCCTTGTGAGTAAGTAGCTGGCTAATTCTAGGCAGGTCGGCTCTCCAGGTCTTTTTGTCCTTATCTACGTAAGAGTGGTTTGGACCCAAAGATGCCTTAAGGGGCACTTCACTCTAGTCTACTGTGGTCAACAGAGCGAGCCAGGAGGGTTATCTCCGGGTACGTGCTACAAAGCGTATATGTGTGTGACGTCCACAGCGGGAGGGGTTATTAGAAAGTGAAGGTGACGTTGCTTTGAGCAAACTAGTGACTGCTTTCAAACTAAACCTTCCAGATGTGCAACTGAGTTATGCTTTTGCCAAGAGGGGGTTTTCACTTTTCCCTCATATTAAAAAAATATATATATATATATACAATTTTCACTTTGAAATAATTTCAGATTTACAGAAAAATTTCAAAAAATGGTACAAAGTTTCCTACGTGTCCTTCACCCAGATTCCGTAAATGTATACACACTTGTGTGTTCTAATTTTTTCCCTAAAACATTGAGAGTTAAGCTATAGACAGGTTGCTCCTTTACCTCTAAATATTTCCACGTGGTTTTCCTTAAACAAAGCCGTTCTTTTACAGAACCACAGTACAGTTATCAAAAACAGAAAATTAACATTGCTACTATGCTGTTAACTGTCTTATGGCTCTTCCTCAAATGTGCCGATTGTTACACTAACATTTTATAGCCAAGGGATCAAGAAGAGAGGAATTTAACACCATTCGGTAACCACTCTGCGAGAATCTGGCCACTGTGCTTGGGTTATAGGTAATGACTGAGCATGGCTGTCCTGACCAGCAGGATAGAGTCCAGCGTCCATCTCCCAGAGCTGGGGCTCCCACGTCTAACTTCTCTCCCTATCTATGAGCTGCCCAGTGAAAGGTGGAGATGATGATGGTTTTGCCCTAAGAAGCAGATGCTTAAGACACAGTGGTTCTGGCTGGTTCATTTCCAGCCTGAGATGAGATTTCGGGGATTTCAGAGGTAGCACTCTAATGATCAATTTTACAGGACGGTTCACCTCTATAACTCCACGGAAGATTGATCATGGAAATGTGAAGCGCTTGCCTATTTCAGAAACATGCACCTAAAATTCCAACCAGTTAAATAAGACTGATGTCGAGCAAAACGACAGCCTTCCACAGCCCCATTAGAAGCTAATCATTTCAGAAAATGTTGCCATAATTCATTTACCGAAACAGCGAGACTACTCCCCAAACAAGTGATAAAGAGAATGGACTCAGTCATACCGGGGAAATGAAGCCTCGTATTAATACTTCCCAAACTTAAACTGAACTCTGGAGGCACCTTGGCATAAATCTGCCTTGCAGATTATTCTGCCTCACATAGTTTTATCTATTGCAAATAAAGTTGAATTCAGAAGATTGCTTCAGTCATTACACCTCGTTTCCATTTATTTGGGAATCAGGACAACCATCTGCGGGTTCTGTTTAACCAAGAGATAGGCGAAAAGACTCTCTGAAGGAAATCGGATTCACTAGAGCTCGGCTGAGACACCAGCAGCCTGCTGTTGGCTGCCTACTCTAGGGGAAAAGACGTCCATCCCGCGCGTCCACGGCGCCTGTGACGGTATTCACAACATCACGCAGCAACGGTGATTTCTATAAAATCCTCCAGCACTCAGGACTACCCGTGGCCTTTACATCTTTTGAAACCTCGATTTGTCACCTTAGATAAAAATGGCCAACTCTCTGCCACTCAGAGTGTTAACAGATATTTGTACATCTGACTGTCCAGGTGAACGTACGTCTCCATCAGCATGCAGTTCAGCTGATCAGCATTATTTATAGCAGCTGAAGTTTACTCAGTGGTCACTGCTTACCATGTAATCTCCTGATTCCTTTATCATTTTTTATTTTTCCTGCTTTTCGGATGAAAGGACCGAAACAGTGACTTGCCTTACGGCTACACAGCTCTTAAGGGGTGGAGCTGGGAACAAAAGCCATGTCTGACGGATTCTGAAACCCACACGTGTAACCAATATGCTACTGCATTTCGGACTCTGGGCTAAGTACAAGAGATGCAAAGAGACGTATATCCACGCGAATCACAGGGACCAACTTCTGGGTGTGAGGGTCTCTCTGAGAGAGAAGCATGCTGATGCCAGCCAGGGTGAATGCAGCAGGTAGTAAATTATGACCTCATTATTAATACCACCTCAAGCCATGGTGATGCCAGGTACAACAGAAAGTATGCCACTTGGAGCGGGGTGTGGGTGGCAATCAGGAGCTGAAATCCACCAGTGTGATGCACTGAAGTGGTACCCATCTGTAACAATGGCAGAATAGCATGGCTTCGAAAATGAGGGGAGTGGTCGCTCTGGTACGTAGGCTGGTGGGGTACTTGCCAGCAGACGTGCAGTATTGTAATGTTTGGCTCTAACATAATGACCCCTTGTCCTTCTGGGAACTTCACCGACTTTGAAAAAGCCCCATGCAGGGAAGTGATCATTTTGAAACCCTGGGCTGTGTTCACTGAGAGGCTGACGAGAGCCAGAGGAAGAATTACCAACCTCCCTGCTAATCTGGCTCCTAGTACCGTACATTAAGCCAACTAGTAAAATCATTATGAAGTTTTTGCTGAAAGGGCAAGTGTAGAAAAACATGTTTCTAAACAGAATAACAGTCTCTGCCATTTTTTTCCAACTTGCATACCATCTGGAAATCCTGATTTTTTTTTTTTTTCAAAGGGTAGGAAAGAAATGTGCTCCAGGCACAAATAAATGTTTACAGCTGAGTTATAAACCGAGAATGGTGGGGCTTAAAACAGACAGGCTGGCAGTGATGGAACTCAAGCTGCAGTGAGACAAATAATGCTGCGAGGAGCAGGCCAGCTCGTTTCTGCACATTGGTCCTTTTGGATGGGAAGTCCTGTATCCCCTGACCTCATCACACACATGTTGGAGGAGAAGTCTTCACTGGGGTTTTACTTAATTCTTTGAAGGTAAAGGACAAAGAGGAAGGGGCAGAGTTATCTGGCTTGACATTCTAAAGGCAGCCTTCGAGTTTGGAAAATATAGCATCTCATCAGAAGTGGCAGCCCGTGGAGGCTCGTTAAATGGACCGACTGAGAGATGTTAGGATGATGCCCGTGACGACTACGAATATTCATGGATCTCTTATTAAGTGCCCGATACCACACACTGTGTTCTGTAAGCACCGTCTCATTCATGCTGGACAGGAAGCTCATGAAGGAGGGGGTACCATTTTGCAGATGACCAATCAGAGGCCGAGGGAGGACAAATGACCTACTGACATTCACACAGCTGCCAAGTGACGGAGCTGGCGTTTGTGTCCAGCCACTCTGTTACAGAGGATCTGTCAATGCAAAGTTACCAAGAATATATTATACCCAACTCTTGGTCAAGAAGGAAAAACTGGTATTACGAGTCTAGTATTTCTCCCTAGTCGCCAATCATCTGTAGTTACAGGCAAGTCCAAGAAAAGTAGCAACGGGTTTGCACACGATCAAGAGCTGTCAGCCAACTTTTTCCGTAAAGGGCCAGACAGTAAATACTTTAGGCTTTGTGGGCCGTGTACCCACTCAGCTCTGCTGCTGTAGAGCAAAAGCGCCCCGGACAATGAATGAACGTGGCTGTGCTCCAATAAAACTTTATTTGCAAAGACAGGCAACTGGCCTGATTTAGTCCAGAAGATGTCGTTAGCTGACCCCAGATGTAGAGGTCACCTTGAATGTAAAATGAGTGATACGTTTTGAGAATGATCCACGAAATTCTACTTGGGATTTCACTCTTAGGACCAGTGCACAAATTGGCTAGAGATGATGTGCCCTTTAAAAGTTCTTGTATCCACTGACTCTAGGTCTAGCCAATCAAACCGGATTCCCTTATGTTATCTGACCAGGTCAGAACATTGTATTGAATCTTCGTTCTCAAGGCTGCTCTAATCCCAGATCTATAGAAAATGTGCTCCGTGCTCTTGTAATGAAGATGTATGAGTTCATTCCTTTTAACATAGAAACACACTGGAGATGGTGAGTGATCCTGGCGGTCTGCGGGCTCCCCTTCCTGGATGGGAAACCCGACAACCAAATCCACCACGTTAAGGTTTAATTGAAAGAGAGGATGGAGGGGAAGAAAAAAATCATGAACAACAACAAATGGAAAAGGGAAGACAAAGGCCAAAGAACATATATTCTCCCAACTAATTAATCAAGTGCTTTGTTCCCACTAACATCAGAGCGTGTAGGCTGCCCTGTCTATTGGACTCCTTTCCAAATCTGAGCAACGTAAACACTCCTAAAGACCAGGTAATGAAATCTCTATCGATGTGCCATCTTAGATGGGACTCACATGCCCATGTTTTGCTTACATTTTAATTTGCTTCTGCTGGATATTCACCCAGTAATTGCTTAATAAGATTAACCTCCCTGGCAACGTGTGGTGTATCTTGATTAAAACATTATCGGAGTGAAGGATTATCGCATAGTACGGGAAAATGGAGGGGGTATTATTTAATTAACTTATTGCCAATATATCTTGATTGTCTCTTTGAAACACTGGAAAAGTAGTCGATTGGAATTGATTCGGGTTATCTAAATGTATAGAATGGGGGAGTGGGGAGGAGGTAGGTCACCGGGTAAAGAAATTCAAACCTAAGGTCATTTTCTTTAAAAAGAGTCATGTAGGTGCGCAGAAAACCAAAACCTTTCTAGTTGTTCTTAAAACTGAACTTCACAACTTCAGAAGAGATCTGGTGTCTTCAGTTAGAGTATCACTTTGGTGTTCAGAAAGATGCTCTGAGTTTTATTTCAACTTTAAGCAACTGTAAATTCTCACACTTTTTTCTAGTGACGAAATTCACTGGGCAATGATTTGGCAACCATTTTTCTGTCTCATCGCTCACTTGGAAAATATTCTATTGTGCGTGATGTTCTAGGACTTAACACAACATTTTCAAAAGCGTGTTGCATCTGAGGGGAAAAAATTCTGCTCTTTCCAAAGACAGCCTGGAGTCTGTTTCTTTGTGAATTTTGAGATGACATTCTCTTAGTTAGGACTTCTGTCCTGCTGGTGTGGGATGCTGAAGTTGGGGTGGGGGTCGGAAATGAAGCTTAATCACAAACAAAAGGAGTGGCTGACCTTAGTTTATGGAAGGTAATGCTTATCGGTGATTCCCTTTTGTGAAGAATGCTATTTAAAAAGTCTTTGTACATAGCCTTAGTGTGTACATACACATAAAATAAACCCCTGTGCACAGAAGATTCATCTTCACTTCCAAATGTGTATTCTGCATTTTTTCTCAATGGACGGGCTGCTGATTTGCAGAATAAAGGACCTTTGTGGACCGAACATAGGGGAGACCGCTAAAAGTGCTTCTCAAAGGGCAACGCTGTGGACATTCGGGACAGGATAATCCTTTGCTGTAGGAGGCTCCCCTGTGCCTTGCAGGATGTTTAACTACATCTCAGCTTCTCCCTGCTCGAAGCCAGTTGCATCCTCTTCTAATTGTGACAATCCAAAAAGTCTCCCGACATTGCTGGATGTCCCCTAGGGGACAAAACCAGCCCAGCTGAGAGCCCCCCGGAGTGAGGGAAACTCAAGTGACATTGACGGGGAGTGTCAAGCCCTAGAGGCGAGCAGACTGCAAATCTGAGACCCACAAATTTGGCTCCTGGCTCTTTGGTCAGTTAGGGCAGAATATACTTTTCATCTTCAGGTCTAGTTTCAGTCACTGGATAATGGAAAGCATATAATTTCATCCTCAGATAAAACCTTTTCATGCTTACTTAAAGGTAATTTAGCGTCATGATGAGGACAGATGAGTAGAGCAATCCTTAAGGACTGGATCAAAAGACGAAAAAGTCACACTTGAAGCATGAGGACAGCTCTGGAGAGAATAATTTAAGCGACGTTAGCATGTCAGGGATGAGTAATCTGTACCTCTACAGGAAGATGATCCTGGAATCTTCTCTGCGGAAAATGCCTGATCCAGGGAACCCCCACCAGCTCCCCCAAAGATGCGCTGGGCACAGAAACCGAGTTCAAATTTGTAGCCGCCTACTTGTCTGATTTCAGGTAAGTTTCAGAAATGTCCTGGGCTGCAGTTTCTCCGAGATAATTTTTCTCCCTTTAGAGTTATTGAAGTTACATAAGGTCAACCAACCCTGGCACACAATAGATGCCCGGTAAGTGTTTCCTTTCCCATTGTTGAAATATACCTGTGGGCTATTTTAAGACACTAAGAAACGTGGGGGTGAACTGCCCAGTGTGCTAAGAGGCAGAAAAATTCTGTGTTTGGAGAAACCCTTGCATATGATCTCTCCGTCTGTCATTCCCATCCTGAACCAAGCCTCCGGGCTGCACGCCGGCCAGCCTAGCGGTGCCACTGGCTGCTGCTGACTTTGAACTGCCCCACGTCCTCACCTCCTCACGGTTCTGTTTTCTCTACTTCTCCTTGGCATCTTGTTAGCACCTATTTTTCACCCCCCTGCAAAAATAGTTGCCTGATTGTTTCAGTAAGCGTTTCTCTGGCCCCCATGACTGTTCCAAGAAGAGAAGCTTTGTTCCCGAGTTGCCCCAGCTCCTTTCTCTGTTCCCCCAAAGCGGCACGGCCCAGGGTCTTTCTCTTTGATGCCAGGCGGGCCAGGCGGTGCTTCCTCCCCGGGGAGGCTGCGTCTCTCCGCTCGGGAGCGGGCTCGCGCCTAGTGGCACGCGCCTCCTGCTGCTCTCAGCTTTCTCCATCAGGCAGGACCTTTTCCAGCTGCTGCTGTTCCTGCTGCTTCTGCCCAGGCCTTGAGATGCTTTCAAGCAGCTCCAGACCGTGCCAGTCACTGCAGATAGCAGAGGTATGCACACTGTTCCAGGCGGGCGCCGTGCCAGCTCCGAGTGGCTCCAGCCAAACCCAGTTCACAGACAGGGACAGCAGACAGCTTTTAACGGGGACACCTAGGAAAGGAGGTGCTTTTCCGCCCTCTTTTTCTTCTTCTTTTTTTTTTTTTTGCATACCTTCCCAGATTTACCAGAACCAGCTGGCGGGAGCACTGAATTTTCTTTCCTGTGACCTTAAGAGGGGAAGCAGCAGCTGTAACCTCACCTTTGCCTCCAGATGGCATTGTCGCCACATCATCGTTTCCTGGTAAGCCGGTCCTTATCCCATTGTTAAAGGTGTGTCCATCTGCCGGCTGGAGTTGCCAATTGAGTCCGAGCAGATGCATTGCTGCGGGAGAGAGAAAGTAATGAAAATGTGAATAGGTAATTCAGCAATGCAAATGTCAGGGGGAGGGCGAGGTGCCTTTTCCAAGTGACTACCTTTTAAGGAAGCTGCAGTTCAAAAACCAGCTTGCCCTAGGTCTCAGGGATGAGCTAAATACAGAAAGCAAGTTGCGGGGGGGGGGGGGGGTGGGTTAGGTCTCCTCTCCCAGTGTGGCTTTCACAGCCTCCTGGGGACAGGATCCGAGGCGGCCGGCAGAGGAGGGAGGAGGAAACACAGCCCAGACCTTCCAAATGGTGCCACCAAAAAGGGGAAAATGCCCCTTTGGAGCTACTGTTTATAGACTGGCTTATAGACAGGGGGCATCGGCAAGGATGATTTTCCCGAAACTACTCAAAATGTGAATCTGTTTCAATTCGAGGCTACCCAAATGGGACCAGCCTGCTGGTCTGGTTCAGACAAGAATATTACCTGCACAGAAATGCCAGTGCAGCCCCAGTGTCTGCAGGTGCACTAACCCAGGATAAAGCCCACCTCTCTATTTCAGACTTTAAAAATATTTTTCTATTCAAGCAAACACCTTTCAGCCCATGGTGGGAAAAGCTCGGGGGTGGCGGTGGGATGGAATCCTTTTCTGGAAATAATACGATTATGAGTCCTTCTCTCTCCATCTCCCCCTCCCTCCGGCCCGCACCTGCTCCACCCTCACACTTCATCGAGGCACAGAATGAGACGGAAAGTTCTGAAGCACTGCCTCTTCTCTGCTGATCAAACATGCACATCTGCAGAATTGTTGCTGTATTTCCATGTACACCTCAAACCTCCAGACACAAACTTCCTTCTGGTCCTCCTTGTCACTCTGCTGGTGCCAACTCCCCACGTCCCAATTAGTCGAGCAAACTCGATCTACCTCTATGCCTGAAGGTTCTTGGTGAGCTGTTTTTCCTGCATGGAATGAAAGGCAAATCCCACACACCTGCTTTCTGTCAAAGTCCACAGCTAAGAAATGCTTCCTTGGCGAAAAAAAAAGGCGTTCCTTCCCCTGCGCATTTCTCATCCAAACAATAACCACCCTGTGTCTGTCTGGCATTTCAGCCGGACACAGGCTGATGCCCTGGCTACGTCTCCAGCGCTGCAGGAGGGAAAGGGCTGTTGACAGCGAAAGGTTCTGAATACAACGTGGGGATGGGAGCAACAATTAACCACAGGGAACGCAATTAACAATGCTTAGGAAATTGTTCACATAGAAATGAATTCAGCATGCCTACCACCACCTAAAGCCAGGGTGCATTCTATTAGGTTAAAATCCCACCTTCAAATCTTACAGCTCGGACTGATGGCTACGGGTGAAGGTGGCGAGATGGCCCGGTGAGTATGTCTGCTTTTTTTCTTACACACACCCACATCTTAGAACCAAGTTTTCTTTCTACATATTACTCCGAAATGCAAGGGCCACTGCTCCAACTCTGAGATGAGACATGTTAATAAAAGTGACATTTACTGTACACTTTCTGTCAAGGTAACACCTAATTTTCTCCTGTAGTTTATCTGTTACAGGTAGGTCACTTACTTGAAGAGACCAGATTCTACTGCCTCAAATAATGACATATTTTCACTGTACAGAGGTCAGGAAATGAGAACTAATCGTGGCAGCTTCCAGATAACGATAACTTCTGATTTGTAATTACCAGGTGAAGGGAGCCAAGGAATTAGCTATTATTAAATGATTTTAAAAATTACTATTGGGTTATTGGGGCTTGCCGTGAGCCACGTTGCTGCTGCACTGGAGATACGGTTCTTTCAAGGAGGGTCTCTGTGTTTTAAGAGAGACACAGGCAGGTGTGGCAGGTGCAGCTGGGGCCCAGACCTAACAAAGCTTTGATTTGTACATCTAGAGAAGGAAGCGGTGGGTCCATCAGCGAAGGTGACAACTTCCCCGTGTCCCATCAACATGAAAACTCTTGTCAACACTGCTCGCCTCTCCTAGTACTCAGTCTTGTCATTCCAAGGTGCAGAACAGGGAAGGGGGTACAGCTTAGTGATACAGCACATGCTTAGCATGCGCAAGGTCCCAGGTTCAATCCCCAGTACCTCTGTTAAAAAAAAAAGAAAAGCAAAAAAGAATCCTGGAAACCCTAAGGTACAGAACATACTGCAACCGTCAGCTTAGGGAGATTAGCAAGCAAGCAACACCCCAATCTTACTGCACGTACAGAGGGCGCCCACAAAACTGTGGTCTCTCGGTTTGCAAAGACGCCTGCCCATCCCTGCTTTTTGTTCTGGGTTCCATAGCATCTCTTTATATATATAAAAAAAGTATTCTGAAAACAAGAAAACTACAGATGGGGTGAGAAGGCTTTGGGTCAGAGGATCCAAGTATCTTCTCAGACAACTCCCAGAAGTGAAAAGGAAAATAAGAAAGTGAGATGGAGGTGGGGAAAGGGGAAAAGCCAGATCCGTGGAGCACAAGCTCCGGCCTCCCAGCAGGAGCGATGCAGCAAAAATGAAACTCAAGTTTGGGCATATTTTCTGCTGTTGAGTTGAATGTTACGTAAATAAGTGAGAACTATATTGGGGGTATAACCACCTTCTCTCTTGTTTTTTTCTGGGGTGGGGAGAGAGGCTGAAATAGGCTTTTCTTTGTGCTTTTTTTTTTTTTCTTGGTCAGCTATTCCTGCTCTCTTACTTGAGTAGGAAAATGAGAATATCTTTCTGCCTGTAGGGATGGGCTAAGTTATCCTTAGGATGAAGACCCAGGGGAGCTGTGGAGTAAATGAGTTTTCTGACTAATGAGAACTCTTTCTCTTATTCTGCTACTGATTTGCTTGATGGCAGAGGCTGAGAAATCAGTCTCTCTGTCAATCTCCCCCTTTACCTTTGGTAAAGGTTTCCCTTTACAGGTAGGATAATGGCTACTCAGGGCCAGAGGGAGGCTGGGCACCTGCTGCCCCCGAAGATCGAGCAGAGCATACAGACATACTCAAATGTAGAAGGCACTCTGCAAGTGTGCAGTGGACTAGGTAATGACACATGGGGACGGATTTGAGGGGCTGGATTGGAGGACACTACACTCATAGATTAAAAAAAATAATAATACAAAGATGTAAAGGATGGAATGAGAAGTGCTGACAACAATACGGGTGGGTCTGCAAAGAGAAGCTTTTCGACGATCAGGATGATCGATGCCTGCTGCCAGTCCTCGTACCCCTTTGATGGCCAGCACGGGGGTAGATAGTCCACAGATACTACCTGTAGACTCACAGCTCACGTCGGAGTGGGTGCTAGCATCATGGCCATTTCACAAATGAGGAAGCTGTTGACTGTGAAGTCTGATCACAGGGGGACTTTGGAAATCTGAGGGGGATTACAGCGGGAGGTGGTCGGCTGCCCCATATTTCACAGTGACCTGGTTTCAAATTCTGGTTTGCAATGGGGTCCCAGCAAACCTGGTCTCTTTCTTGCACCTCATGATCATCTCCCTGTGGCTGGTGAATGACCATTTTGTAGGGTCAGCACCCCTTCCTGACGAGGGTGACAGTTCCTCACTGTGTTGAATTCACCACACAACTCTGCATACCTATTTTCCTCTGCCACACGGTCAGCCTGGGTCTGGAGTAAAGATAGCCCAGCCCAGAGCCATGGCTGACCAGTGACAGAATACAAAATGAGTGGATGAAGGAACTGTTACTGCTTAAGCCACTGAGGGTTTGGGGCTCTTTGTTACAGCAGCATGCCTAAGCCAATCTTGACTGATACATTCACGTGTACGGCGAGTGAGAAATTCCATTCTTATACACTAGGCGTCTGTGCATTTCTTAGAGTCATTTATTTATAGGGTCAGCAGCCTTTTAAAAACCCAGTCAGGAAGAGTGAGCACAGATTTAGGGCCACGACATTTGTCTCTATGAACAATAACAGTAAATAGCTCTTTAAACATTATGTCATAGTATTTCCAATTGTGATCTGCTCTCAGAATCAGACTCAGAGTAGCCAGAGTTACTACTTTTTTAGCTCAAGATTTGGCCTCATCGTTTCCTTCCAAACATCTGGATCAATGAGGTGGTCCCCTCGTCCACTCCCTACAACTGCTCCAGCAGCTCGTCCCAAAAGGCCCTATTCAGACCATCTGAGGGTCAGAAGTGAAATGAGTTTGGGAGACCCTCTCCGTCACCCCCCACCGACAGCCAAAATGCACGATTTATCATGATTTGACAGGCTCCGCTCCAGAGAGACCCTCAGATGCAACAAGGGGCTCCACGGGTCAGCAGGGCTGGAGCAGGGGAAGGCTCCCAGGGGAAGTCCGTGTACTCCAGGTGCAGCTGGGAAATCAGCCACTAAACACACGATAGGCAGCCAAACTCTGAAAACATCCCTCTGGCTAATTGGAGAAAACTTTCATTGAGTGTGGAAAATGAACCAAGGCCGCATGGACAGACCACACACAGATCCCAGATTTCAGCAGGAATAATAAACAGACCTACGTGGAGTTAGGGTGATGTTTTCTTACTCAAGTTGCCTGTTTTTGTGCCAGATAGGTTTTGACGGAAATGCTCAGGGGAGTCAAAGCAAATGTAAGAGAGAGGGGTTCGCGGCAGGCACGGGATCCTTCAGCAACCGTAAGATGGGAGATTGTAGGCCCTGAAAGTGGCAGCTCGGAACGAGGGTTGCCTGAAATAGTAATTAGGGGGTGTGTGGGCCCTGCTGGGTGCCACGGAGAACCTTCCGTGCTCACCGGCTGGCCAAGAATCAACTTGACAAGAGGGCCAATCGATACGTCAGCCACACTCCCCAGAGAGCTGCTCAGCTCCTGCCTGTCAAGGAGGGCAAACACCGGGGCCACGGGTGTTCTCTGTTTGCTGAGCAGGCCTCCAGGAACAGGGGGTATCTTGAAAGATCAGGCTTGTCGATACACAACCGGGTGAAGAGACTGGGCTTTCCCTCTGAAAATGAAAGACTTCAGGCCAGCAGAGCTTAGGGAGTAGAGGAGAGAGCCAGGCTCACTGGGCCTCCTGGCTCAGCCTGTGCTCAGACTCACCAGGGCCCTAGAAATGATGGCAGAGCGCCTTCAGGGTCCAGATGGGAAGATGGGAAGGGTCAGGGCTGGGTCTCCCTGCCTCCACGCCAGCCAGTTTAGTCAACACCAGGGCTCCCGTGGGAAATGTACTCAATTCCGAAAGGGCCACTGCCCAGGGGAGAGGGAGAACCACAGCTGGAATGATCAGGGCTCAAAGGCACCAACGCTAACCCTGAACTTGCACAGGTAATCTGCAAAGGGCACTTGTGAAACTGGTAGTGAAATTTAACACGTGGAAATGAATCTACACTCAATAGATTCCAGGCGATGAGGAATATTTATTTTGGCACTGTGCCAGGTACTGGGCTAATTACATTATTTGCATCATTTATTCATCATTTATCATTCAGGAGATATTTACTGAGCACCTACAGTGTGTGGGTGTGTCCGAGGCCCAGGAACAGAGCAGTTAAACAAGATAAGCTCCTTGCTGTCATGGAACTTACGTTCTAGTGGGAAACAGAAATGAAACATGTCCGTGAGAACTAGAGAACAGGGCTTGGGAATGCTGGGGTGTGGGGGTGGGGTGGGGAGGGACTGAAAGTTTCCTTGTTTACTGGTCAATGATGTCTGTGATGGGGAACATTTGAGCCAAAGCCTGATGGAAGTCAGAAAGCAATTTGTGCTGACATCTGGGGATGAGCATTTCAGGTTCAAGTGAAGTTAGGGGAAGAGGAGAGAGGGGGTGCTGGGGGAGCTTGGGGGTGGGGCATGGGGGCCCTTGGAGGGGGACTCTGCCTGGTATTTGGGTGAGATGGGATGACACTGGAGGGTTCCAAAGAGGATGAAAGCTCACTTATCTTCATTCTCACCCGGCGAGATGATCATTTAATCTACATCTTCTAGATGAGGAAATTGAGGCTTAGGGACGGTAAGTGACTTGCCCAAGATCACACGGCCAGTAAATGGGCGATCTGGGATTCAGACCTAGATACGTGGACCTGCACCGTCCATGCCACGCTCTCCTGCTAGTGACTCACTGCAAGTCCTCACCGGCCCTGCAAGTTCTTTAAAGGAACCGCTACTTAGGCAGGACAGAACAAGGCAGGTAAGTTACAGCACCACTTCCTAAATATGATCGAGGCTCACCCAGGAACAGACTCCCTTTGTAAGCAGTCATTAGTCCTCTATAAATATAAAACCCAGTTTGCTGCTTAGCTTAAAGGAATTGCCAGACGACTGGAAAAAGAAGTTGTGGTGTATTTATACAGTGGGACACTAGTCAGCCATAAAATAAACAATAAAATAATGCCACCTGCAGCAACATGGATGGCCCTGGAGATTGTCATTCTGAGTGAAGTAAGCCAGAAAGAGAAAGAAAAATACCATGCTATCACCCATATGTGGAATCTAAAAAAAAGAAAAAAAAAAAAAAGAGGACACTACATTTACAAAATAGAAACAGACTCACAGACATAGTAAACAATCTTATGGTTACCGGGGGAAAGGGGGTGGGAGGGGATACATTTGGGAGTTTGAGATCTGCAAATGTTAGCCACTATATACAAAAATAGATTAAAGAAACAAATTTCTTCTGTCTAGCACAGGGAACTATATTCAGTATCTTGTAATAATCTTTAATGAAAAAGAATATGAAAACAAATGTATGTGTGTATGCATGACTGGGACATTGCACTGTGCACCAGAAATGGACACATTGTAACTGACTAAACTTCAATAAAAAATAAAAACAAAAACTCAGTTTGCTATTTAGCTTAAAGGAATTGCCATGGTTAATGGAAACCAAAGCCGTTTGGCAACTTCAATTTATAGTCAGGCTGGCTAACAATCAATAGCTTGGGAGAGTTTTTCCTTCGTGAGTTTGCTTGTCATCCTTCGGGGACACAGCCAAGTACAGTGCTTCTTCCTTAGAGAGGAGGGGGCCTGCTGCCATGTGTTAATAACATCGTTTTTTAGGGAGGCTGCCTGTGCCAAAATGACCTTCGGCCTAAAAGAAGAGATGCAAACAAAGCCACGAGGGATACCATTCTCGGAGATGCCTTAAATCTTAAAGGAGTTTAAGAAATTTAAATCTTGAAGGAGTTAAAAAAAAAAAACCCTTTCAAACCGCCTTGGTGAAGTGATTTCTTTTATTTTCACCCCACTGTACTGCAATACACTGAATGGAATAAATTTTCAAAGCACTGCAGGAAAGTTACACCCACAAATCCCTTTTGTGCACCTATCTCCCAAGAATGCTCTGAAAACTCACTTGCCCGAATCCAACTTCTGCTGTGCAGCTGCCACAATGGTAGCAGAGTTCATGGCCCGGGAATTACACAGAAGAGGAAGGATGACTTGGAGATGCAACGCTAGAATCCCGGCAGGACCATGGGAAGTGAGAGGGGCTTTGGAGAAATGCACCTGCCTTTTCCTCTACCTGTGTTCTCTCATCTTCTGGCCATGGTGCCTAAAATGGTCCTCAGCATGCGTTTTGTCTATGCCTTCCTGATTCTAGTCTCACGAGAGCTAGGAGGCTTCCTGGCCCCTCCTGCACGTCTGCCGTGAGGACAAGGTGACAGGTGCATGAGGCAGCTCTGGGACCAGACAGCACTGTGTTCTCAAGACAAGAAGAAACCACACAGAGGGGCCAGCGCATTAATCTGTTCTCCTGACAGGCTCAGGATGGTACAGGGAAGTGGTGTGAGATTAATCAACCCTTGTGTTTGGAGGAAACAAATGGGGCTCCTTGCCGCTTCAGGATATGCCGGGTCCCCAAGCTGGTGTCATCCCTACCCCCATTTTCCCCTCGCACCTGCTGCTGCGGCAGGCTCACTGCAGGTGGCAACTGTTGACACTGTGGGTGTGTGGTGTCTCATGTGCTCAGGTGACCTCTAACAAGGCCCCCTGGCTCCCGGCATCACCAGGCAGATCGATACGCGAGACAGACGTGCGCTCACAGCCACTTTCTGTTTCTGGTGTGGAGTCTCCGGGAATGTACCTTGGAGGTCAGGCGATGCTGGCCGGGCATCCCACCGTCCACCGAGCCAGCTCCTCCTCGGGCCAATAAACACACACCTGCAGCCATTCGTCAGACAAAGCATCATTTCCCAGCCTAGACTACTCCTTTCCTGCTGCTCTTTTTCCCAGGAAAGAAATAAAATAAAAGCCTTTCTTTCTCCAAAAAAGGACCCATGTGATCAAAATACCTTTAGAGAATGATAATATCCGTAGGTTTTATTCTGCAAATAAATCATGGGCTAGGATTTTAAGAGCTTTTGTGATAGCAAAACACATCACCACTATCCGTACACATACACCTGAACAAATCTTTCTCTCCAGCCGCCCCTGAAGCTTGTCATTCAGTGTTGACAACCCACACAATATTTGTCTTTCTTTCAAGAATAGCACCCGGCAGTCCTGTTAAAGAGGAGGCAGGTCCACAAGACTACCAACTACAAAGGGGAGGCGAGGCAGGCTGCACGCGGCATGTGGCCACCGGAATCCCAGGAAGCAGACACTATGAATGTTTTAGAGGATAAGATGTCGTATCGATCGGCAGATGTGCAGCATGTGCTAGAACAAAGAGGGAGGACTCTCTCGTGAAGAACAGCCTTCTGCGAGGGGGAGTGGCGAGGGGGGTCCGGGAGGTGGCGGTTAGGGCACTGGTCACACTCCGTCCCCTCGGCTGCAGCAAACGAGGGAAGGAGGGTCCGGACTCACTTCCCTTCCTGAGTCCCAGGCAGCCCCCCAGCAAACGGCTTCCAATGAACCTTGTGACTGAACTCCAGAGCCCACAGCCAGGCAGCCTGAGAGCGGCAGCCTAGCCGGGGGCTTAGGAACAGGGTAAAGGTCGCCCTGTCCAGGGCCCCTGAGAGATTCATTCCCGTCAGGGTTCAAATCCCCGCACTACAACTCATAAGCAGACGCCCTCTCTGAGCTTCACTTTCCTTAGCTAGAATTAAAAACTAACGTGTTTCTGATGTACTGACTCAGTGGCCAAAACTCTGCTGAGCACTTTGTATGCGTTATCTTGTTTACCCTTGATGAGAAACCTCGGGGTGGGTACTGTTATCATTCCCATTTTATGGATGAAAAGACTGAGGCAGAAGGGTGTTGAGAATTTTGCCCAGACTGACAAGGCTTATAGTTGGGGCAGTGGCTTATCAAATCAAGCATGTGCTCTCAGCCAGGATCTCTCTATGGGGAGGGGGTGATCAAATCAACCTTGATAGGGTGTTGTCGGTACAAAGGAGGCAGGAAGCTGGGAGGCGCTCAGGAAGTGGGTGTCGGGCCATTTTGCCTTTAGAACAATAGCGGCCGTGGCTAACTTTTCTTACGCCCTTGCTGTGTGCCAGGCATCAGTTTTATGGATGTGGGTATATTATTCTCCCTGTTCGCAGATGAAGACATCGAGGCTCAAGGAGCTGAAGTAACATTCAGCTGGTAAGTGGAATAGGTGTGATTTGAACCCGAGCCCTGTGGCATCTAAGCCCTGAGTACTGAACCGCTCAGCTCACAGCGGGACAACTGTCAGCTCCACTCCCACACCAGGGAAGATGAGGCATGTATATTCATCCAGGTATTCTCCCCACATTGTCCTGAATTCCTTATCAGAGAAACCTTGGTGGCTTCCTTTTCTGCATCACATCACAACGGCAGAGCCACAGTCAAGATGGGCTCAAAGGTCTTCTGGTCCGGACCTTTGCTGTACAGATGGTGCCCATGACAGCCAATGCCTGGCCGAGCCAGGATTTGAACCTGGGTTTCTTGACCCTTTGTCTGGTGCCCTCCCAACTGTCTCTTCTATCTCCTTAAAGACAGAGAAGCCTATGGGCAATGCCACCCCTTAATGAAGAGACAATGAGGGCACTGCAGAGAAGCTTTCTCTTTTCACCCAACTAAGATTTTTATTACTACTATTTGCAACGTTAGGGCATGAGCAAAAATAACCTGTTAATAAATTAGTCAACAAAGGGAGCATTATGGTTCTTTCTCATCCTAGATTCCTTAGACGGGATTTCTATGACAAATTACTCTCACTGCAGAAGTTCATCACATCTAGAATCTAAAATCACCATTTTTCTATTTCTCCGTGGTCCGAGGATACCTTGGTCGATATGGACGTGTCCCCTCCTGCATGTGAACTTGGTAATTTTTCAGGAGTGAGAAATGAGTTGAAGAAATAAGGCTGTTGAGCAAATCCTGTATGTAATTCTCATTTCAATTTGGTCATTTGTTCAGCAAAGCCAAATTAGGCACATGGGGAGGCTGCCAGTGTTCTTTTCAATTTTTAATTTTTGACATGGTTCGCTCAAGGATTTTTTTTTTTTTTAAACTCAGGAATAAAAAAATCTCATGTTAGCAAATTGGGCTTGATCTTTCTCTTAAAAGGTTTTTAGTTAAGTGGATTTCACACACCTAACTGGAATCAGTTTAAACGTGACTCTGACGGAAAGAAATACCGTGTTAAAAAGATAAAATTAGTTCTCTCTCTCAGGGCCTGATCATATAGTAGGGAGTGAAAATCCTCGAAATACGGTAGTCCTGGTTTTCTGATATGCTTAATATCAACATGGTCAAATTTCTCCTGGATGAAAGCTAATCTGGCGGGGGGGGGGGGGGGGAAGGCTACTTTCTTTTTGGAATGAAAGCCATCTGTATCCATCAAAAAAGAACTACATTTTCATCTGCAATGAGGTAAGTGCCATAATTCAGCTTATTTTGAGTCTCTGACAATTTACTTAGTAGAGCTAATTTCAGGGGTTGGATGTGACACTCAAGTCCCACACATTTCTTTCCCGCTGAAGGTACACATTTCTCTCAACAGGTAGCAGCGTTGTAACTGCTGTGGCATTTTTGGCTTGTACAAAGCATTCCAGTGACAGCAGAAAGACATTCGACGTGGTTCATAATTGACCTCCCTCCTTCCTCTGGCTGGTGTGCCCTTCCCACACCCTCCCCTCCTAACTCCATCGCTGATCGCACTGCAGGTGGACCCAGGTCACCTCCTGGCGGGGTTCGTGTCTCCTCTGATACCAGCCTGGCAGAGGGATGCTCCCTGACCAGCATGTTCAGGGTTCAAGAAGCATGAACACATTTGAAAAGCTACCCCACTTGTTTTCATTACTTACATCTTTTAGGCTTACATTTCTAAATATACCCCCATTAGGTTTTTCTGATTTCATTTAATCTTTAATTTAATATAAGGAACTCCTCTGGGAGTTATTTTATTATCCCTGTTTCACAAAGGAAAAGACTGAGACTTATTGCAGTTATGTTAACATGCCCAAGGTCAAGGGTTACCAGATTTTTAAAAAATTTTATTAAGTCTGACAATTCTTCCAAGTTCCCGAGTTATGGCTAAAACTCAGGGACATCTCTGTCCTGCAGCCCCAGAAACAGCCCCCTGACTGGTACGCTCAGATCCTCTAAGCTTCGCTCCAGGTCTGTCAGAAAGAATTGTCCAAGGTAACCAGAGCTGGGTCTCCCCACTGACCTTTGGGAGTTCTCTCATCTCCACGTCAGTGGCATTCTGCCTCTGGTCCAAGAGAGATCTGACATGAGCCACACATGTAACTTAAAATGTTCTAGTAATCACATCAAACAAACTAAAATAAATTTAATACTATGTTTTTAACTCAATACATCCAAAATATTATCAGCTCAATATAGAATCAATAGAAAAAAATCATGTTTTGCTAAGTCTTCCAAATCTGGTTTGTATTTTATACCTAGAGCACATCTCAGTTCAGATGCTAAATTTTCGACAGTTAAAGTGAGATGTGGTCCTGCTCAAACGGTAAAAGTCTGTTAAACCCCCCCCCCCCAAACTGATATTCCTTCAGTTTTGAAACGTAAACTAATTACAGTGAAACAAAGTGAAAAATTCAGTTCACGTGTGGCTATTGGACAGAGTGGATCTAGAGCATTGAGGCTTAATGGGGTTCTTCTGGGCAGATTTCCTCCTCTGTGCTCCCAGGATATCGGTACCCACACCTCTCACAGCATCTATGGCTTTATGTGGTAATAGCTTGTTTGCTGATCATCTTTCCTCCCCCTGCCCCCCACCTCCCTGCCTTAACCTCTGAGCCATGAGCATCTCCGGGGTGAGAGTGAACCTTTGCCTTCCCTCTTTTCCATGTGTCCCAGCAACCAGCATCAGGTTCAGAACACACGAGTGTCCAAAAAGTATTCAGTGAGTGAAAGAATGGCTTGACACCCTGCGTTTGAAAAATGCAGCTAACTGAGGTCTTCCAGTGCACCAGGCTAAGAATAGTAACAGCAACAAAAATAAAGAGTATCTATTGAATTCTGACTTTGTACCAGGCTCTCAAACTACCTGCTTTTAAGGTATTTCTTATTTGAACACCTGGCACCCTCTCTCCCCAAATCACCTTCGAAGCAGGAACTATTATTTCCATTTTACAGATGAGAAAACTGAGGCTTAGAGCGATTAAATAACGTGCTCACTCTCATACAGCTACTAAGCGCCAGAGCCAGGAATACACAGATGTATCTCAGTCCCCCACTGGTGTTTTCCTAACTTCAGTCACCATTAGCCACGTTCATGATTTTTTACTAAATCTGACCACCCCTTGTGCTATTATTTCCTTACTGCATTTAAAAATCAATCCCTGCCTCCTTTCAAAACTGTAATCCACTTAGCCTCATCCCAAAATAATATCTGTAAAACAAAAAAGCTTGATGTATTAGTTACAAGGTTTTGGGATACACGAAAATAAACACAGAGCTACTGAAGTGAAGAAGCTGGCCCCGACACTACATGGTCGCACTGTGCGTGCTGCCGGGGTCTGCCTCCTCCTACCCTGGGGGCAACATTACTCGCTGCTGGATCGCTTCTAACTTACAACATGTGTCTTTCTGTTCCCAAAGACCCACCATTACTTCTGTGTCTTCCTTGCCCTCTACAGTGGTCTAAGAAAGAAAAAACCAGCAGGAGAAGAACGGGCTAGAAGGAAGGTTGTCTGGGCCTGGCTTTTCTCATTATTTCTAGCTGGATAAAAGCAAAACACAAGCAAACCGTAAGACGTGGCCTCCCACCCCCACCACCTCAGGGTTTTTCTTCATTTCTTCAGGGCCAGAGGACTGAGCCTGCTTCGGGGAGGCTGCACCCATGGGGCCAGTCCTCCTTGCTAGGATCCTTCCCTCCTGATGTCAAGGTGATGCCAAGAGAGCCTGGGACCTGCTAGAATCCGAGAGTCCTTCCCCACGCCACCTGCTTCTGCCCAGGGGCACACCCACAGCCCAGACCACCGCAGGTGTGTTCCTGGGCGGCACAGGTTGTACTTAATTCATAAATTCACCAGCAATCATTGAGCGCCTATTAGATCCTGGGTCCTGCAAACCCTCGATGCAATTTTTAAGAAGCTTAATAGTTGACTCATGAACAAAGAAAACACACCGTGGTTACCAAAGGGGAAAGTGAGGGAGGGACACATTAGGAGTTTGGGATTAACAGACACACACTATTATACCTAAAATAGATAAACAACAAGGACCTACTGTATAGCACATGGAACTATATTCAATTTCTTATAATAAGTTACAATGGAAAAAAAATCTGAAAATATGTGTGTATACATACACATATATAAAATTATGTGTATATCCACATAAATGTGTATATGTATAACTGAATCACTTTGCTGTACACCTGAAACTAACATTGTATATCAACTATACTTCAAAAAAAATTTTAAACTGTCAAAAAAAAAGAAAACAAAATAGTCAACTCTAATACAGTGTTTACTGTGTGCTAGACACTAAGACATTTTAAATATCTAGATAGGAAATGTTTTTGTCGATCACATATGGCAGAATATCAGTAATTTTTATCTGGTCTCGCTTAAACATATTAATCGCTTATTACAATAGCTCCAGAGACAGATACGTTTATTATACCCGTTTATAGCTGAAGAAACTACACAGGAAGACGTTAAATAAATTGGTCGTTGCAGCGTCAGTCGTAGCTTTGAACCTGGGGGCTTTGAACTTGGGGACTCTGGCTCAGAATATTTAACCGTAATACTTTCTGCCCCTCATAGCAGAAGTGCCAAAAAAGGATGCTGCCTCCTGCCTCAAGGCCAGACGCCACGCGTCAGGTGCACTGTAGGTAAAGTATACTTTGGGGGAAACAGGAGAACGTGGTGATTAGAGTAGCTCTGGAGCCAGGAAGACTTGCCTTCAAATCCAGGTCTCCCTGGCCCTTCGTGTCCGTGAGGCTCTGACAGAGCTTTGTTTCGTTTAGTGTCTTGATTTCTCAGACCCTCTGTTTCCTCCTCTATAAAATGGGAATCTTAAAACTCCCTGCCTCCCAAGGAGTGTTGTGTCACATCAAATCAAACAAAGCAAAGCACTTAGCCTGACACAGAGTGATGAACTCAACGAACACGTTACCATGTGGCCAGAAGTAACATGGTCTGTCTGGAGGAAAGTGTCTTTCAGATTCCAAAGAGCTAGATTTCAAGCAAATAGTCTTTCTTAAACTGGAGATGGCCTGCCTCCTGTACTAAAACGTCAGAATCTGATGTGGGAAAATGCTTCAGGACGGTCTCCTCTGGACTCATTTTACAGGAGAGGTCACAGAGACCAGCCCAGAAGGGTTAAACACCTTGGCAGAGAGGCCACGCACAGCTGCTGAGAAGCACAGATCTCTGATCTCATTCGCTCCCACCTTACTGCACTGACTCTTGAAGCCATCCTTTTGGAGAGATGCTTGAAAGAGGAGTGTCAGACCTGCTGACCTGACTCCCAGATTTCACGCACGTGTGGTGTCGCTGGCAACGCTAAGCGGTGGTTGGGAGGTGCAGCTGGGTGGGGAAGGGAGGTGGGCGGGGCCATTCCAAACGACGTCCATCAAATCTTCTCCAAAGCTACCGCAAATACACAGTCGAGGTAAGAACAGCGTGTTTCCTATGCAAATGTAGCTTCAAGACAAGACCTCCAACCTCCCTCTTTCCACCGAGATTGCCACCTTGAATTCCCTCCTATGTGAATATGTGGGAGATGCCTCTGTGTAAAAAACACGTTCAACAGCAACACTGACTACATTTAACCTGATGTCTGCAAATTCCGTGTGCTCATGTGATTAGGCTTGAGTAGCGTGGGAGAGCTCGGTTAACGAGCATTTCCTAACCTCCTACTTTGTGCTTGATGCTCAGCGAGGCTCTGAAGGGGCATGGTGACTAAGACTTTGCTGCCTTCCCACAAGGCCAGTGGTGTCAGGCTGTGGTTCCCAGACCAGCAGAATCAGCATCCTCAGAGAACTTGTTATAAATGCAAATTATTGGGCCCCACTCCAGACCTGTAAGTCAGAAACTTCAGGCAGAGGTAGAGCCTGGGCGTCTGTGCATGAACAAGCCCTCTGAGTGATTCTGATGGAGGCTCAGGTTTGAGAACCGCTGGTACTGCATGAAGCAAGGCCGACAACACCCAGTGAAGGAAAACACGAAGGGTGGAAACAAGCTCCCCTTGTCTATTTCCAGGAAGGCGGAGGAGGTGAAATCCACGGGGTCTCCCGCCAGGTGTGCGCGAGGTCTCCGCCCACCCGGGCAGGATGCCACAGGCCACTGGGAAGATGCAGTGTGGAAAAGAGATGCTCAAGCCAGGGTGGAGAGATGGAAACAACGCCAGGCTCAGCCTGGGGCCAGCGTGAAACAGGGAAACAGGTCGAGTCCCTCCCCAGCCTGGCACCTCTCCCGCCTGCGCCTGCTCTCTGCCTGTTCTGCCTGTCCGGGAGGACCCGTTATCAGACGCCCACTGCCACCTCCAGACTCAGCAGCGCCACGTGTATGAATGCTTTCCCACCACGCTGCAAGTTTCCTGGACTCCCGTCCAACACTCTCAGAACTCTGCTTTCCAAACGATCAGCCACTTCAATAGAATTACAAAAATCTGTTGGAACTTGACTTACGAATTCATGCACAGCCCTCCCCACACCTTCACATTTTTCTACCATTAGTGGATGTGCAATTATAGAGGTAATTAATGATTTAAGCCAAACATTATATAAACTCTAAGGGTGGAAATTTTAGGCGTTGTGCCAGGCAGGGTTGGGGAGGTATTTTTAGAGAGAAGATATTTGAGACAGTGGCCCTGAGATGGCTTCCTCCTGCCGCCTCTGGTCAGCCCTGCCTGTGGTTGTGCGGACCTAAGGCAGGTAGTCTTGGGGGATGTGTGGTCTGTTTGGCATAATGATTGCGTCCCGTTCCCCCTTCTCGGGCACAGAGCTAGGGGCATCTGATTGGGCATACCTGTCTGTAAGCACTCTCAGGGCAAATTCCTCTTTTCTTTAGTCCAGGAGGCTGAACCTATGAGTTTGAGCTGAACAGCTCTGTATTAGCTTAGGACTGGTAAGGCTCAGCTTGACCTAGCTAAATTGGAAAAGGGAAATTTTTTGAAGGCTGTTAAGATAGCTTGTGGAGGTGAAGGAGTAGCTCGTCCACGAAGCCCAGTTTTTATTCTCTGTCAATGGGCTTTCTCCATAAAGGTGACCATAGCCACAAAGAAGGCCAGACCTCTATTCCTACCCCCTTGAGCCACCTGAGAAGAGACAGCTTCATTTCTCCAGCATCACTTTTAGACATCCAAGTCAAGGACTCTGATTGTCTGAGCTGAGGTCACATGCCCTTCCTTGGGTCTGTCACTGTGGCCATGAAGGGAAGATAAGGCTATGGGCCTGACCCGAAGATGAGATGAAAAGAATGTTCAGCATAGACCTGGCCACCAAGTAAAGTTGCCAGATCTAGCAAATAAAAACACAGGATGCTCGTTAAATTTTGAATTTCCCACGCAACATTCAGAACGTACTTCTACTAAAAGCATTATTCACTATTTATCTGAAATAGATTTAACTGGGATCCCACACTGAATCTGGTAACCCTGTCACCAAGGGGATTGGTGTGAGCCAGTCAGGCTCCCCATTTTGTGTCTACCCAGTCTGTTTAAACCCTTGAAGAGGCACAGAGTTCTTTGTGGAGCAAAGCACTGTCCATGCCCGGAGGTACCCCTGAGACCCCTCTCCGTACCAGGCTGGGATGTCTCTCTGCCTCGATGACAATCTGCATCGGGCATCCCCATGTTTCACAAAGTGTCAAAACTGCCTGGCTGTCTGGTGTGTAGAGCATAGTGGCTACTCTTTTTACCAACCGTATTGGTTCCCAGGTGGGACCCTGAAGAATTTATCAGAAAATTCAGCTAGGATCAAATTGTGATTCCACTCTTGCCAAAGCTCCCTAGGGACAGCTGAGAGCGACGGAGTCAGCCTGAGGCTCACAACTGGTCCAAGCCCATCTCTCAGGCTGGATGTTAGCACCCTCCTTCTAGAAGGCTCACTGCAACCAGTTTATAAGGTCTGCTCCTCTCCAGTCTCGGCTGAAAATTTGGAACCTGAAGATCTCTGAAGTTCCATTTGTGCCAATGGTGTTGATTCCTGTAAATATTTACCCAACCTGCTCTGCAGTCAAGGCACAGCCATTTTCCCCTCTTCCTTCTGGAAGGAGGTTTATTACACAAAGTAATAGGTGATATCTTCTTACTATCACATAAATCTGCCGTAGTACCTCGTGTGCAGACCTTCTTAGACAGCAAGAACAAACAGTTGTTACCGAAACATTTCCACATGGAGGAAAACAGTAAAACCAGAAACAAAAGCGAAGCCACAAACACAACTCTTACAGAGATTTATTCTCTGTTAGAATATTTAACACAAGACAGAGCAGCCCAAAGCTGACGTTCAGCTGCATTTCCTCAAGTTGGAAAAAACAAACAGTTCAACTTTATTTTCCTTGAGACAACACTTTCTTATTCTGGTGATACAGAGTGACTTTTCAGCACCGAGTCTCTGAGAGAGAACCCTGAGCTGTGGGGTAAAGGACTGGGTTCAGATTTAGGCTGCACAAAGGCAGGGTGGATGGAAGATCAGTCTAGGCAAGATTTTGAGCTGCGTAACTTTTCCTGTGTCTTCTTCAGTCTGTTAACAGAAGCCAGTGTGCCTGAAAAACTCTGGAAACAAAAACTTAGTGAAACAAGCTAGCCTAGGGGCCTCTGGGCAGACTGTTTGCATTTAAGGGCAAGGCTGTATTTCTTTTTCTGGGAGAGCCCTGTGCACTTAGAACAGACTCCTTAATGAAGTGCCAATGATCTCACAGTTGACCTTCAGTGTTCTTTCCACGCAGCCCTATGTTTCATACTGTGGTCAGGAGCCAGCGCTTACTGGGTAAGAGGACGTGGCTCTCAACAGCTTTTCTGGGAGATGTGCTTCAGGGGCACACGGGACCACGTTGTCTGTGGGAGGGATTATCATTTTAATAAGTGGCATTAGCTGATTAGTTTATTTTTGCTGACTTTATATTTTCCCCATTCCCTACTCCTAATTTTGTGTCCTCATTTCATATCGACCTTGGAAGGCCGATGGACCCTTCAACAGTTGCTGAGTGAATTGTCTTCACTAGTTCTAGCTGGAATTCTAGAAGGGCAGTGACTAAATACGTGTGGTTCACTACTCTACAACCGAAACCCAGCACGGTCAAAACAGTCTTTATATAACTCCTTTTCTGCCAACCACTGAGGTAGGTAAGGGCTAGTCAAGAACATTCTCATACAGGATCTTGTGGTAGCTCACAGCGGAAAAAAAAATGTGACAGTGAATATATGTATGTTCATGTATAACTGAAAAATTGTGCTCTACACTGGAATTTGACACAACACTGTAAAATGACCATAACCCAATAAAAAAAATGTAAAAAAAAAATTCTCATTCAATCTCTACAAAAGCCCAATGAAACAAGTCCTACTATTGTGCCCATTTTACAGGGAGAAAAACTGAGTGACAGGGAGGTTAAGTACCCTGCCTGTGCTCAGGCAGATAGTGAATTAAAAAAAAAACAACCCTCAAAACTGGGATTTGATCCTGAACAGCCTGGATTCTGGAGACTTGTCTCTTACTTTGTACCAGAAAATATTTGTGTTATAAATTAATAACTAAGTAGATGATTAGTAAGATTCAAGTACTTTCTGTCAAAACCATGGTTTTCTTACCCTTCGTTGTCTGGCCCAGAATTCACATAAAATTCTCTAAAAGTACTGCCTGTTCCAGCATTCCTCTCCCTGACTCAGGTCTGTGGCCTTCCACACCCTCTACGGCTCATTCTGACTTCACCCTCCGTCGAGAGCGGGTGCGGTCAGGGTGGTATGGCCGTAGACCTGGCTTCACCCCCCGGAGCGTGGGCTATCCTCACGATCCTGTGACACGGACTCCCCGTGATGGAACTGCTAACTGCTCATCCCCACGTCAGGGGATACGCATTTGGGTGGACACCGCTTCAGCCTGCTAACTGCATTTTAGAGGGGTCCTCAGCACCCAGAGGAACCGCGGGCCAAACGTCCTCAGGAAGGACAAGCTTCCTGTGCCCAGCACCAGGCAGCGATGCCCCCCGGAGGCCCCCCTGACGTTGAGAAGAGCGAAGAAATGTACAAGATCCAAACCGTCAGCTTGGGGAGAACAGCGAGCAAGCAACACCCCAATCTTGCTGCACGTACAGAGGGCACCCGCAAAACTGGTCTCTCAGTTTGCAAAGACGCCTGCCCCTACCCCTCACTCCCCGCTTTTTGTTTTGGGTTCTATAGCATCTCTTTATTAAAAAAAAAATTCTGAAAACAAGAAAACTACAGATGGGGTGAGAAGGCTTTGGGTCAGAGGATCCGAGAATCTTCCCAGACAACTCCCAGAAGTGAAAAGGAAAATAAGAAAGTGAGATGGAGGTGGGGAAAGGGGAAAAGCCAAATCCGCGGAGCACAAGCTCCAGCCTCCCAGCAGGAGTGATGCAGCAAAAATGAAACTCAAGTTTGGGCATATTTTCTGTTGTTGAGTTGAATGTTATGTAAATAAGTGAGAACTATATTGGGGGTATAACCACCTTCTCTTTTTTTTTTTTTTTTTTTTCTGGGGTGGGGCGAGATCATCAAACTGTGATCATCTCCGGACAAGAGAACAGAGCAGTCGGAATTAGAAGTTGTGTTTCTGCTCACAATCCATGCCCCAGCCCAGGTGGGCCCCCATCATGGCCCTGGGAGAGGAGGCTCATATCCTCAGAGCGCAGATGGGAGAGCAGGTCTCATGCTCAAGACTCAGGAGCGAATTAACCCTTCATGGCTGGTCAGCGCTACTCACTGAGGCACTGAGGTTATTTTCAACAGCTTCTGGGTGGTCTCTTCATGTTTAAAAATGTCTCTCCATCTTCCCCCACTTGATTTACACAACCGAATCTCGAATGGTGGGATTTCTGTCAATCTCCCAGGATGTCTCTCTGACTTCATACCAAAAAGGTAACCTGCTTGACCCGCCAACTTGTGTTTGCTCTTTGAAACCCTTACATAGTCGGCAGACAACGGAATGCAGAGGGAAACGCTCCCCGTATCCCGCCATTGCTCCCCAGTCAAGCCACAGAGACCCCAGACTCGAGGCTTCCTTTTGCTGCTTGGCTTCCGATTTTCAGTTCCCGTTGGGGATACCTCGTGTTCTCAAGACAGCATCATCTGTCCGTGCCCGCTGTCAGCGGGGAACAACCGCTCAACACTAGAACACACGGAGAACAGAAAGAAGGATTCTGCTTTCCAACCCAACCAGTTTCCAAGAACTGCAACTGAAGAGAAGTGTCAAACACTTTCCCACTTCAATCATTTCCGAAACTTTTAATGAATCTTCTCTTTTAAACAAATAATGCCATTAGCATGGGTGTTATGCAGATGAGATGCAGGGCCTGTACTTTTTTGGCTTCCTCCAAAATGTTTCAGAAACCTGATCACATCAAATATTTTTCAGTTTATGCAAAGCAGAACCTCTCCATACATTTTTTTCTAAGAATATGTAGTTTCTTCATTTGCATGGGAGCCCCAAGTGGCAAATTTACACTTGGAATGTAGGCTTAGCAAATTTCCATGGTCTGCTCTGCGTTGTGAAATGTAACCATAAAGTAGTCACTTTCACACGCCAAGGGCCTTAAGAATCCGAAATCGAACGAACTTAGAGGCACCTGGATGCAGGAACTGAGCACAGAGTCCGCACCAAGGAACCCTCTCTTCCCAGGGGAACACCGTTTCGGTAGTTACCCAGCTCACACGGTGGCCTTTCCAAAAATTCCCTGAGAATTCAGGGACGGGAACACACTGCGCGGCTCAGAAACCGGTCAGATTTCCGGGATCCTCAGATCCGCGTCTAAAAACCCCTTTTCCAACTGCTCTTCCCCAGTCTGGCAAGCAGGCCTGGCAATGCCACCGCCTCCCTGTCACTGAACAGTGTTACGGCTTGAGAGGGCTATGCATGATCACACTGACTATGGCATCAACTCTTTTTTTTCTTAATTGTCCTGAGATCCTAGAAAGGAAACAAGCGTCTGTGCTGACAGAGGAGCTCAGCGTGAACTCTCATTTTTCACATGGAGCTAATTAAAAACTGAAATTAGTTAAATATGGAAATGACACTTGCAAGCACTTTAGTAGAATTCTGGCAAAATCCCTCTGGAGTGCTGTGACATTACCTGCTGCTCCGAAACTCCCCAACTGAATTTCACAGTTAAAAGGCTGAGCAAAGGGAAAGTTAATATTATTGAGATTTCGGATTCAGAATGTGTCTGTAAAGCTCCAAATTAAATTTCACGGCTGGCCCTTGAGTGGCTGGCGATATGTAACGCAGACCAATGGAGTGGGCTCCTAACAATGTCCCTGCAAGCAGGCGCTCCAATTACCCATCTTTAGGAAGGGGACCGTGGGTGGGACAGGTGCGACAATCGGAAGGTTCACGGATGTATTTCCCCGGGAATCTGACTCAAGGCGGTTCACATACCTACTCAAGGCCAGTTCCAACAAAGAGCCCCGACTCGTGCGTGGGGTGTGATGGGTCCTGTTATGAAAATGGAACAGACTGCTTAGAGGTTACAAGTTACACATCTCACATGGGTTCTCTTTATAGGGTGGATGGTCTGTCTATGTATACATATGTACATACATGTATATAAACATATGTATATATATATATGTCCATCTCCCTGACTCTGTGTATATGTCTTATAGACATTTCCCAATTTTTATTCATAATTGTGATATCCCATCATGAAGCATGGAGATCAGACCGCTTGAATCTTAGGGTGAAGGGAGAATGGTCTTCCCTTAAAATCCCTGGTGGAAGAACTAGCTTTTCCAAACGGACAATGATGGAGCGAGATCCTCGAAGCTAGGTGGAAGCAGAATCCCATTCAGGATGCCGTTGCCTTCCTCCGCAGGCAAAAAGCAGTACTGTTTGCTACAGGGCAAATTACGGTGTTTGTCTACATCTGCATACAGTTTAATTAAACCCGCCTACGTGTCTGACGGCTCTGGATCTATGGCTGAGGATTTGGGAAGTCCAGCCACTCTCCAAACAACTGGAGTGTTGTGATTTTATTGTTTTTTCCGACACCCGGTCCATTTGCCCTCGGGGGCATCCCCTCCTTCCTGGCGCCCGGTCCCGCCTGGGCAGGCCAGCGAGGGGAGCCACGGAGCCAAAGCCAGCCCCGCTCCATGACTCAGCTGGCCGGGCGCCGGCGGCGGGCTGGGCTGCCAGAAACACTTCTCTGGCAGCGCCAGCCCGCATCTTCCCATCACACCCGGGCTTTGCTGGTCCGAGGCCGGGAACTCATCGCGGCTTACCCAGCTGGATGGGTGGAATGCTGCAGCTGTACCATCAGGCTGGCTTATTTTTATTGAATTTTTGAATATCCAATTTCAAAGCAATTCAAATGAATTTGCCCAAGGCCTCCGATCAGTGCGGCCACGGACACACTCGGCAGTAGGGTTTCGAAGTTCATATTTCTAAACAAAGGCAAGATTACAGAAGCTTTCCTTGTCAGGACCAGCGCCTCTAAAGAACCCTCTCTACCAAGTCCATTAGGTCACACGCTGACAGCGGCGGAAGCTCTTGTGCTAGTCTGGGTCCCTGGCTCTTTGGGCCACGTGGCCACGCGAGCCACCTCCACGGATGAAAGAAAGACAGGGGAGTGGAGTGGGTGGGGGCGTTAATAGGATGTGAAAGGATCCAGGACCTGGATGTTGGCCATGCAATGCTGCTTCCAGAGTGCAGGCTGGATAGACAGGAGGCCCAAACGTGTGGCACTGAGCCTGCAGAGAGGGCTGTGGTGACCCCAGAGGGAGAAACAACCATTCAGGAAGTCAGGGAGAACTCGAGACTTGTCCTGACACAGTCGTTCCCCCTGCCTCCTCAAGACTCAAACACAAACAAGCATTCCACCCTCTTTGGAAAGACTGCACTGATGACGGAATCCTTCGTCCCATGGAGTCTTGCCGCCAGCTCCAAAAAGCCGTCTTCCCTCACCCCTGCCATTTTATCTAATCCTGCTACACGTGTGCCTGGAAGGCATTTGTTTTAAATGCACAGCACAAAACTTAACCCAAGTGGTAGCAGGCAGAAGAGTTGGGGGAAAAAACGGGCCTCCCAAGAAAAAGCCCAACACAGCAGCTCGTGGCCGAGGGTGGTGAGGCAACCGGAACACCAGCTGCTCTGACTGCTTACAGCAGGACCTGGGAGACATCCCAGGCAGCGCCAAGGAGGGCTGGGCACTCACTGAGAACGGTTTTAAGAAGCCTTGGGACAAAACCAATTCAATAACTATTGAGTTTCCCAATCTGTTAACTCCTCCCCTCAGGGGTTAAAAAATAACTTCAAAGCAAAGAGCCAACTGGGATGTGGTGACTCAGACAGACACTGGACAGTCAGCTTCCCAGGAGCAGGGCACCTGTCCGTTCTCTCCCGCACTCACCCCCAGCCTCCGGCACAGGGCCTGGCCCCTCGGACGACATCATGAATATTTGTGGAGTGAATGAATGAACCAATGCACAAGGGGTGTCCTTCTCTTAGGTCACCCGGGGTGCAAAATGGGTTTTAGAGTCAGCAAGACTCTTAATAGGGTCATTTCATTGTTAGATAGCATTGGGTAAATAATCTCTAGGCCTCAGTTTTCCCATCTGCAAAATGTGTTTGATGAAAGTACCCACGGCATAGGGTTGTTTTGAAGACTAGCACGTGAACAGAAAGGGCCTGGGACAATTTAGAAGGGGAAGATCTTAATTCCCTTTCCATTTATACAGTCGGATAAGTCACAACTATTTTTACCCCATCACTTATGTTCTCTCTTTGCATCATTCTATGGAGCCTGCCTTTAAAAAGGAAAAAAAAAAATCAAATACGCAAGAGTCTTTGTTTACTGAAAATTTTTATAGTCCTTCAAAAGTGGCTGTTTTGCTTGCTCAGCACAGTCAGTGCTGGGGTATCTCTCATGACCCTCAAGCGGGAACCGTAAGTGAGGGAGCCATGAGGTTCCTTTAAGGACTAGCCCTCTAGGCTTGGATACAGAGTAAAGACACAAGTCAAAGCATGAAATAAACAGCACCAGGTTAAAGCAAAAATCCCAAGGAGAGAAGGAAAGCAGGTTACGATTGTCAAGAACCCAGTGGCTAGAAGCGGCTGGGGGAGGTGGGTAGATGCTTCTAGAAACCAGAGGGAGGAACGGCTGCCCTCAGGTCACTCCCCTTTGGTGCGAGACCCAGTCAGTTTTAAATCATTTGCTCCTTTGAGCAAACAGTGCTGCTGGTTAGTTATCCAGTAGATGTTTTTAATTACAAGCTGAAAAAGTCATTCTGTAGCCCTGAAACCAGTGCCCTCATGCCTAAGAAGTGCTTTTTAATATTTATACATCTAAAGAGGGTTTGCCCTTCCAGACACAGAAAATCATTAGGAAGCCTTCTCAGGAGGGTGTAACTTTGGTCAAGGTCATGGACAAATCTAAACTTCAGGTTTCAGCCAAGGCTTACCAGTAGGGGCCACTTTTGTGCCACAAACCACTCCGAACCCTTTCTCGACTTTATTTCTAGGTTATCAATTTTTAAAGAGAGGAAAGGAACAAAAATATGCTTGTGAGACAAACCCGAGCGTATAAAAGTTGAAGAAACTTTGCTTTTTTTTTTTCCCGCCTCGTTACTTGGCACATCTATTTAATAGAGCTTTTTTGATTTGACTTTTTTCCTTCCAGCACAGCAGATGAATGGGAGAACCAAGGAAACCGCACTCAAAGAAATGTCTTCTCGCGGCGCTAACTTTGGTTTGGCATGCCACCTACCGAACGATACCAGGGAGAGGAAATATTCCGTCAAAGCTGTGAGCCTGGAGGGAAACAGCCTGGATGGTGTCCCAACACACACAGTATCTTAGCAACTTTTGAAGTTCACAAAAGCCAACAATTTCAGTCTGCGAAGCCGGCTGGTGGGAGGTTCCAGCCTACCCAACCACAAATCGCTGAAAGACACACCCCGGGGTGGAGGTGGCGATCATTTTCAGGATCCGCTCCCCAGGCTGCCAAAAAGCAAGTGGCTGTCAGAGGGCAGGCAGCTCTCTTCCCAAGGAAACTAGACACAGTGATGATGCCCCAAACCCCACCACACATAGAACAGTGATAACCTGGTAGGGCCAATCGTCATGACTGAAAAATGTCTTGTAGGAGTGTATTGAGCCAGAGGGGAAAAAATCATACAATTAGCCTCCATCAGAATAAAGGGGGGATGGGAATCAGGAAATAGCTACTCCAAGATCTTTCTTTTAAGAATCTGGGTTTGTGCCTTTGCCTTGTAAAGAGAGGGTTTCTGGAGAAACTTTATTATCTCTGGTCAATGGGAGACTTCAAACACCCAAAAGTGTCTTGGGGATCACTTTGTAGCTCCTACTGTCTTTTATAGCTAAGCGATGAGTGTGTGTTTGGGTGGGACGAGGTCTAAATGAACCTGATCGGTAAGGCTCCCTATATCCTCAACATTATCCCCCAGATCTGATGCTGACAGTTAATCCTGACCATCTAATCCCAGAATCCACTCTAAATCCAGCCCTGAAGCCCAATACGGAGCCCAGCCCTCGGAGAATCGGCACATAACTGGCACACGCGTAGAAACCCATGCCCCTCTCTGAAGCCCAGGCCAGGCTGTCTGTGCCTTGACTGTTCCTTGCTCTTTGGCAATTAAATCACGAGGCAGGTGAGACATGTCATTTCAAGTGAAGAGAAGTGGGTGCTTTTGAAACCTTTTGCTTTCTCTAACACCTATTGTCCCTAAGATGTCATTCAGCGACAAAAATCAGAAAGTTGATTAATAATCTGATTTGCCTGTCTTTTTTTTTTTAATCACATGTGTGAAAAGAACTGAGGAAGTCCACTGTCTTGGAACCTCCAGCCCCCTCCAGCCCGGCTGATGGGTACTGATGATGAAACACACGTAACTGATCGGGCTTCCGTCGTGAGTTACAGGAGCAGGATTATTTCTCTTAGCTCCCCCACGTCCAGAGGCTGGCCCCAGGCTTCTCTGCCCAGGAGAGGGCACAAGTCAGATCAGTTTGATGGAGTCATGCCTGCTGGTCCCTCCTCTTCCCACCAGATTCAGTCAATGCCCAAACCTGGACATTCCACCTCCAAAATGTCTCTCAGATCTGCTCTCCTGGCCTGCCCTGCTTTCGCCCTTGCTCTGTTCATGGTCTCCGCTCTCTCGGCTTTGGAAACAGCCTCCTCAGATCTTAACGGCCTCCAGTCCTGACCCACTCATTTCATTTCTTGACTCAGAATTCTGCAGGTTTCACGTCACTGAAGAATCAAATCCAAACACACGTTTGTATGGCCTGAGAGGCTCTCTCTCATCTGGCGCTTCTCCGCATTCCCACTTCCGCTAATACCTCAGCTCCTTGTGCAGTGTTTGCTTCGGTGTGAACCATAAGTGGTTCCCTCCAATACCATGCTTTCCCACACTCAAATCGCTGCTCTTGGTGCTCTTAATTCCTGACATGTACCTCTCGCACCTTGTCCTCTGCCAAACTCCTATGCACTCTTCCAGTCAGAAGTCAAATATCACCTCCTCCCTGAAGTACTCCCTGATGCCTTCAGATGAAATCCTTCTCTCCTCAACACTCCCGTCCTGTGGAGCACAGTCTTGGCCTCCTGATTCCTGTGTTACAAGGGACTGTTCACACATCTGTTTTCTTTCTGTGTGATGGGGATGTGATGGGGATCTGCTGGAGGGCAGGGACCTTGGTCACCCCATGTTTGCATCACCAAGGTCTTGGAACTTAGAAGGAAGGACTTAGTGAACGTTTGCTGAAAGAATGGATAAAGGGCAACGTCCGTCCTCAGGAGGTAGCCTAGAATCAACCCAAACTTGAGAAAGAGCCTTAAAATTAAAATCCCGATGTGGGGATTCTCTCACCTAAAAGGTCCTCGGCTGCCAGACTAGCTCTATTTTGTGAACTCAGTTGCTTTCCCCTCTGGCCACCCTCTCATCCTATTCCTTTCTGGGGTTTCTGGGAGCAGAGGTCTGAACAGAACTGCCTTCCTCCTCCCCAGCCTTGGGGTCGGCACGTCCGGATCTGCAGTTACTCCAGCCATCAGGGACCCACAGTTGTCATCAGTAAAAGAGGCCTAAGAACAGAGGGCAATCCAATCCTTTTTAACTCCAGGCTCTATTTCCCTGGAAACACTTATTTCCTTGTGAAAAAAAAAAAAAAAAAAAAAAAAAAAGAGAGAGGAAAAAAAAAAAAGCTCACAAGACCACGTTGAAGCTAGTGCTTGGAAAATATTTTTGAAACATTTGGAAGTAATTTCTATTCACAAATTATCTCTATTCACAAAATGAAAAGGCAAATTATGTGAGCTGGATAAATTGAGAAAGAAGAAATCAGATGTAATGCTGGGAGCAGAAGAGGAAGAGGGAGAAAGGAAAGGAGACAAAAAAGACTAGTAATTCTTGCCTTCCTATAGTAGGTAGAATTTTAAAAACACTAGAACAGGTATGACCTCCTAGGAATGCTTCGAGCAGTTCCAAGATGCTAGTGGGCTGTCCGTCTCACCAGATGGCAGAAGGGAAAGCTTAAGCTGCGTAAAGACAGGTCTTCCATCACCAACAGCGGGAGGGCTGGGGCGAGCAAGTTAAGAGGTACGGGAGAAGGAAGGAGAAAGGAGAAAGAACAAGGCGGGAAGATGGAGAGAGAATGGGAGAAGGCGAATACGTCAAGAAGAAAGTGACAGGAGGGGCCTGGAAGATTCACCCAGCATCAGCGATGAATGGCAAAAATGCCACCAAGAACTCGGAAGCCACCCTCTGCTTTGGGCTCCTGACGTGTGAAGTCTCTTTCTTAAATCGCCACAACTGAAAAAGTAATCAGAATCATCATCCAGACCAAAAAACCCACCCGATTCTTAGGAAGATGGAGCCTCTGGGTTCATCCACGGGTTCACCTCTGGGCTGAATGCTTCTGAACATCCTGGTAGGCACCGTTTTCCTGGTACTGGGCCTTTCTCTACTCTATGCTCAAGGCAAATTAAATAGCCGATCATATTATTCAAAAGGGATCTGCTTGTCACACGGCTATGCTCTTAGACTCTTAAACTCTTTTGCAACAGCCGGAGTGGGCAAAGGTCAGAATAACAACAATGCCAAACAAAATGAGCAAAGAACATTTGTAGAACTCAGATCGTGCCTTCTCAATGGGCCACCACAAACGGCCCAGTGTAAACACACTGGCCAACCCAAAGTGTGAACACACTGGCTCCCATTTCCCTACCACGTGCCAGGGCACTCCACAACCACCCTCTTGTTTAGTTCTAATGATAATAATGCAGAGGGGTGCTTTATTATCCTCCTCTTAGAGTGATCATCTGGAGCTCAGGGAGATTTAAATGATAACCATGTTTGAACGCAGTTCTAAGAAGATCCAAACACACACTCTTTCCATCTCAGCCCCCTGTTTCTAAAATTGACCGTGAATTGCCTCTACTTCCTTTCCCTTTAATGAAATGATGGAAGGTCCCTCTAGCTTGGTCAGGACAAAGAGAGGAAGAAATCCTGAGGGGCAGAAGAGGCTGCTAAATGATCAACGCGTGTAGTCAGGAGAGTAAGCGGGGTGCCTGCCAGGAAAAGCCCTGTGCAAAGCTGGGTCCTGTCCTGGGCTGGCTCAGTCCGGTGAGCCTCCAGGGTCCACTCAAATCTCTTCTAGAAATTTTCCAGGGCTTGCTTTACACCGAGCACTGTGCAAAAAGTTTGGCACGCAGTGTTTAACCTTTGCAGCAACTCTTGGAGGTGGATGCATTTATTATTACTATTTCATAGATGACAAAACTATCTCAGAGAGGTTAAGTAACTTGCTCAAAATCATACAGCCAGTAAGAAGAGTGGGGATTCCAGCCCTGCTCTGTCTGATTCCGGAGGGTCTGTCGTTCGCCGCCAAGCAAACTGCCTTTTTCAACTCCCACTGCGAGGATGCTCGGGGATCAGGACTTCATTGCTCTATGAAGTCAAGGTCAGGAGGCAGTAAACGTGGTTTCTGGGTGTTCCATGGAGCCTCTGTTAACAGGGGCACTGGAATCCGAGGAGCCTGACTTTGAAGGCATTACTCCCCTCCACGTATTGTATTACTTTAAGCCATTTGTTTGACTTGCACCTCCGTTTCTGCATCTGTAAAGTGGGAATAAAATGAAAATCATGCAGGCTCCTTGAAATCTTACAGGAACTCACTATAGAGCTGCAACTCTTGGGAAGAAAAATGTATACTAAGGTCATTAAGTCAGATAAAATAATGGATTGATAGAAATTTAGAGTTGAAAGAATTTGGGCATTAGGGTTAAGAACCTGGATGCTTCCCATAGGCAGCTCCTGGCTGTGTGACCCTGGACAAGTTATGGAACATCTCTCAGCCTCAGTTTCCTCATCTATGAAAACGGGATAAAAATAGTACAATCCCATAGGCTTCTTGTGAGAATGAAATGAGAGGATGCAGGCAAAGCCCAGTGACCTGCACAGAGTAAGTGCCACGTGAATGCTGAGACCATTATGACAGGGGAATCGAGGCCCTCGGAGGGTAAACACTTGTCCACGGTTGCACTGTGAATTAGTAACAAAGAAAGTAATGGAATAGAGCTTCTTGATCAGTTCATGCTGCTTCTCCTCAGCTGTGCAAGCCTGGACATGTTACTTAAACTTTCCAAGACTCAGTCTCCCCATCTGTTGAATGGGGACAATTCTTCTTACCTCTGCTAATAAGGATGCGGAGGGGGAAGTGAGTGAAGGATTCAAGCAGAGCCCTCCACCTGCAGCACCGTGTGCGCTGGCTAAATGTCCGCTGCAGTAATCACTCCTTCCCTTCTGATTCGAAAGAGCATAGCTTTTATCCTCAGGAATAAGGATGATAAATGTGGGAGGAAACCGTTCTTCATGGCTGTTTGCTGACTCAGAGGATGAGTGGGAAACGCCCACCCCAAAAGGGAAGTAACCCTGATGGGGACAAATCCCAAACTGAAGAAAGTCAGTCGCGAGACGTCCCTGCTAGACTTTCCCTGAGGCATGGTGCCTTTGCATTAGTCCTCTATGTGGAAGTCCTTCCCTTTCTGATTCTAGAAGCTTCTGTCAGCTCAAATCGGAAGCACCTTATCACTGTTCTCTGCAGCAGCGCTGCATCTTCTTGTGGAAGGAGCACAGTATTTGGAGTCCAACTACCTGGGCACCAGCCCCAGACCGGTGACGGACTGGCTGCGTGCCTTGGACGCGTTCTCTCCCTGCCCGAGCCCCCGTCTGCAGCTGTAAAACGAGGGCAGCGATGCCTGCTGTCAACCGCACGAAACCATCAGATGCCGCACAGACATAAAGCATTATTTGCTCTTCACTCTCATGTCTTGCCCCGTCTGGTCCCGGTCAGGAGGAGATGACAAAGCTGCATGACTGCCCTGAAACAGCCGCACCTCCCTCTCGTCTGTGGTCCCGCTGCAGGAGGGGGTGAGAGCAAAGCACTGGATGATGTCAAGCGGCTACGAAGGCAGTTTTATGGCGAGAGGGGTTGGGCACAGGGCCGCTCAGCCAAAGCAATGACTGTAAAGCCCTTTTCCTTCCCAGTCCACACAGACCGGTGGCAGGCTCCCGACGGCTGTCAGAGCCGGAAGAGCAGCCTGGAAGCCGCACTTCGGCCTTACGATGCTGGCTGCTTGGCCAGCGTCAGCACCATTTTATCCATAGCTTCCCAGAGCCCCTCTTCCCCCTTGGGGTTGTCAGAGCAGAGCCACAGTCACCCGAATACTGGGCGGGAGTGATGGGCAGGACCAGAGAGCCTGACACCTCGGCTTCGGCCTCCGAAGTGGCCCCTTTGTGTGTTCACACAACTCATTAGCCCTCAGCCCAGGAATCTTTCCGTTTCATTGTTTCATTAAGGGTGATTTCATCTTTTAAGTGAAGTTCAATGAATGGTGAAATAAAATACTTGGTGCGGATGGCTCCGCATTGGAATAAGAGAAGACCGTTACGTCCAGCGCAGAATGAGGTGTCTTATGTGTGTTTCTAAAGCAAAAAAAAAAAAAGCTTTTGAGAAAAAAAAATCTAAGCTTTAAGGAAATCAACTTGTCCACCCTTATTTGGCATCTCTGAAAAGGATGCTTGTTAATGCCAGAGATGAAGACGGCTGTGGTGAAGACAGTTTAGATGGCAGTTAAGCGGAAGGGCTCAGAGGTCAGACTGCATGGGGTTGAGACCTGGTTCTATCACATACTCATGAAATGATCTGGGGGGAGTTATCCAAAAAAAAATATGTATATATTTTGCCTCAGCTCCCTCTTCTGTAAGACGGAAATGATGATAGCACTGGTCTCATGTGGTGGTAGCAGAGATTAAACAAGAAAATTCATACGAGCTGCTTAGAATATAGCAGATGCTCTAAAACATTAACTGTCACCATTACCATTAAGATACTCTGAAGGATTCAGGAAAACCCAGTGTCACAGGTTGAGTTGTATCTGTCCCCTCCATCCTTCTCCAAAAGGTGCTGAAACCCTGACCTTCAGTATTTGTGCATGTGAGCTTGTTTGGAAGCACGCTTCTTTGTAATGATCAAGTTAAGATGAGCTTGTTAGGATGGGCCCTAATCCAGCATGGCTGACATCCTTATGAAAGGAGAAAATCTGGCCGCAGAGACAGACACGCACGTAAGGAGGAGGTCACGTGAAGACTGGAGCTGAGCTGCCACAAGCCAAGGAGCCACCAGAAGCCCAGGACAGAGGCCTGGAACTTAGCCTTTCCCAGTTCCTTCGGAGGGAGCAGGGCTCAGCTGACGCTCCGACCTCTGACTTCTGGCCTCCAGACTGTGAGACCAATTCTGCTGCCACCCGCTCAGTTCGCGGTACCTGGGGACAGCAGCCCTAGGGAGCTAACCGCTCTCTTTCACAGTGCCACGCTGGACAAATATAAAAGATTTCTTAGAAGTAGCTGTTTCGTCTATTTCCTGAAAAGCTGAAACTTAGCTTTTGAGAATAAAAACCACTCTAATAGACACTGTTGGGTTTTGGATTTATCAGACAATTCCCAACCTCTTTTCCTTTGTTGCCTCCAATTAGAGTCTAGAAGAGCTCTCCTAGCCTCCCTTGAAGCAAGGGACAGCCATGTGATATAATCGTGACTAATAAGATATAAGTAAAATTCCGCAGGGAAGTGTGTGTGTGTGCGTGTGCACGTGCTGGGGGAGTGGGCTTAGGCTTTTCCTGATAAAAGTCTCAGAGACTTGAGTCCTTCCCTTCCTCTTTGTCCCCCCCTTTGAAGGTTGGATATGATATCTGGAGCTACATCAGCCATCTTGTGACAATGAGGCTGCAAAACCAAGGCAAAGACACTAAAGTGCTCAGAACGGCAAATTGGAGAGACAGGAAAGCTCACGTCCTAGATGGTATCACCGGGCGGCATAAACAGTGCCCGCTCCCGCCATCCATGGGTATCTAGCTGGCTCTGTGAGCAAAACAGAGCCTTTTCCAAGGCACCATTAGGGTTTTCATGGTTGTTGTTTCTGATACCTTGCAGCTGGATGCCTCCCTAACTGCAATGCTGCCTTGGCTGACCATCCTGTCCAGGACTTTGTGGTTCCCTCCATAATTTCAGTTTTAAAGCACATTTCATTTTATCTCCCAGTTCCTTCTGCCTGCCCCCAGTCTTCCCATCTGCCCCGCCGCGGAGAACCAGCTGAGGAATGTGTCAGCCTCGAGCTCTCGGGACGAGGCTAAGGTGCAGCTGACTGGTCTTTGCGTGATCAGAGTATTTTCTCCTTCCTTGGAAGCTCTGTGATTGAGGGTGGTTGCAAGGACTTCTCGGGGACACATACAGTCAAAGTCACCAGCCATATATTTATAAGTTGATGCCAGTTCACACACTGGTGAGATCATGGACTCTGGACTTAAACAGAGGCTTAGTTCCAGGTCCCAACCACTAGTGTGTGACTGAAGGCAAGATGTTTTACCTTTCTGAATCTCTTCTCTTAATTACAAACAGGAAAATCGAGTCATTGAGAAGGTCAGATAGGATATGGAATGTGGAGTTCCTGCACATGGTAGGTCCCCAATAAATGGCTGGCTTCAGTGTCCATTTTACGGAGGGAAAAAAAAATCAGTGGTGATACTTTGGGAAAGACGTACACTCAGGGGTACTTGTTCTCAGACCTCTGCATTTGAACCCTCTTTGCACAGCACAGTTGACCCGTTCAGTCAAATAACGTCTCCAAACTTAGCACCACAGTGTGCTTTCACAAAGGGGACTGAGGACTTTGTGAAATACAGCACCAAGAGGAATGAGCAACACGGAGCTAAAGATGACCTTCCAAGGACAATAATGGGTCTGAGCTCTTATTTTAGTTCTGGGGGTCCAGGAGGAAAAAGACACTTAGAGTCACGGTTACAAGTCAACGAGAGCAGAATTTCTCCATCTTGGCACCATCGACATTTTGGGTTGGACGATGATTCTCTGTGTGGGGCTGTGCTATGCATCACAGGATGTTCAGCAGCATCTCTAGATGCCAGGAGCATCCCCCAGCTGTGACAACCATCTCCACACACTGCCAACTGTTTCCAGGGGTGGGGTGAGGTGCACCGAGTTACAGCAAAAAAAAAAAAAAAAAACCAAACACCAAAAAACCAAAAACCCAGTGGAGTCCTGACGCACAGGAGAGTCTCACTAGGTGAATCATACGGGGGTAGATTCGCAAGTGGTTCCCAGTCCACTACAACTTTGCATGATGCACAACATCGCAAGAGAGGAAAGGAAATACTTTTGCACATCTTTGGGTCCAGACTGCCTCCTTAATGAGCAGAGGGTGCGGTAGTGGTTATCACTCCATCCAGACTGCAGAAGAAGCAGTGATAACCTGTGGATTATTTCATCAGTCCGTGCCAAGGACCTCTTCAAATCAAGCCCGCTCAATGGGGAAAATATTCGCTATTCTGCGAGAAGACCTAAGGAGTTCCAAGCCATCCTTTTCAAACAGGATGCTATTCCGGGCGAAGGATCACAGGAAGAGCTGTCATGAAAGGAAAGTGCGGCCTGAGAAGGAGAGTCAGCCCCTTTGTCTAGTCACCCCCCCGCCCCAAAATGTGAAGACGGAAGGGCGCTGTTTGGAGGGCCAACCCCGCCACTCATCTCACACACGGAGACGATAAAAGATCTGCTCATCAGGGTAGCTGCAGAAAAGGAGCGTCGACAATTTACTTTCACTCTCTGCTGATGCTGCTAATTTTAAGGGGTTCTTCCCCTTGAATAGTCCTCCTCCTCATTCATCATCCTTTACTCAGAAAAATGCAGTCTTAGAGTTGCTACTCACTTACGCTTCTCTCCGGATCTTTCTGGGAGCCCCTGGGTCTTGAGATTGTAAAACACTGTTCTAAAAGACCTACTGTATGTACCACGAAGCTCTGAAGAGGGTAAAACTTGAGGGGAAATGCTGCTCTGAATGACAGTATTCATACGCATTATTTCATTATACACTCGAGAAACGACAAGTTGGTTTGCAAGAACAGCGTAAGACGTTCTCTCACAATTTTACTCATGGTTAAGAGCCTGTTCACTCTCTTACAAACCCCACTTTAAACTTCATCCAGTCTTGGATTCCCCAGAGCAATTTCCTTTATATTTTAATTTTTTTGTGTGGGTGTGTGGGGGGGAGGTAATTAGGTTTCTTTCTTTCTTTCTTAAAGGAGGTCCTGGGGATTGAACCCAGGACCTCATGCATGCTAAGCACGTGCTCTACCACTAAACCCTCCCGCCTTATATTTTAAAGACGTGACAGTAATACTATTAGACAATAATGCTGTATTGTCCTGTGGTTATTCTAATCTCGCTGAGAAGTTGACTAAATGTAAGTGCCATTTAAAATAACTGCGCGTTTATGACTGAGCCATGGGCGTGTTGGGAGGACAAACCACAATTTAGTATCACACAAGTCAAGACAACCAACCCCAGGAGCGTCTCTCATGGAGGCCTGGGGAGGCGGCAAGAGGACCGCACAGACTTCAAGGGTGGGCTTACCACAGCGTCGTGGTATTGCCTCTCTTGCGGGATGAAATGGAGAAGGCAAGGGTCTGACGTCATTCTTTGCCCAAATCGAGCTTGTAAACGGTGCCTGATTTAGGGCTCTCTGAAGACCAGCACCATGACACAGGGTCAGAACCTGGACAGCAATGGGATGTCTGGCTCCATGGCCAAGTCTTACCTCCTGCTCCCCTCTTGGCAGAAAAGAGACTAGAAGAAGTGAGAAGAAGGATAAAAAGAAAAGCACAGAGACATAATGATCTACTAAATTTGGCATCATCCACACACCCAATCCAGGTAACAGAAACTCAAGTGCCTTTGGGGCCTAAATTATCTTGGTTAGTTTGGAAGCTAATTCTAAAATTCCCCAGGTAATCATGCTGTTTTATGCTTTACTTCGGGCACCTAGCATCTGAGAGGGTATTTCATGCACTTCCGTCAAACGCTAAAGCACAGAAAATAAATCGAGACTTCGGCGCGGTGCAGAGCGGGCGCTGAGGGGAGGGGGGACAAGGGCTCATTCCCTGATGTCTGGCCCTCTCTGCCCGCATCCGTAAACCCATAACCAACTTCATCCATCTCACCCTTCAGCCCGGGGACAGTGAGTCAGCCTCATTTGCAGAGACACAGGCAGCTGCCTTAGAGTTTCAACCTGCTCATACAGTGAATATGTAGGAGATTTATCATAATTTCAAACCTGCCTCTAACCAGCTGATCAAAAGGCAAGTTTTCTTCTTTGAAGATTTTAATTTGTAAGCTTCACTGCCCCGAATCAAAAAGGGCAATGGTACCGACTCCCAGGACCCTGTTCTGCATTTGTAAGGCAAGTGCCTTCAAGTCCCAGACCAGGTTTTTTTTGTATCTATAAATGGGTACGCTGCGTCTCAACGTATATTCTCATGTCTTTTTCTGGTTTGCAAGATTTGCACTACCTGCGAGTACCATGTTAGGGAGGGATTTTGTTAGCCTTTCAGAGTTGAGTTTTAACCCGATTCTGCTCTTCTTTTTTTCCCCCCAGAGACTTTTCATACGAAATCCAAAGTGAATGCCTCTGAAGGGGTCTGGATGGGCTTTATTGGATCAAAGGCCCTCTCATAATAAAGCAACCTCACTGAGATTCACTGAGTGCATTAAAAAAAGAATGGCTTTGTACCAGCCCTGGTAGAATCACACGCCAATAAAAAAAATAAATGCTTTGGCCAACCATGCTTTTAGAAAAGGGAGTGGTGATTTCAAAATGGTGGGTTAGTTTTTCATTTTTCAGTCTCCCTATTCTTGACAACATTTCTCTAGGGATCCAGGTTGGAAGCCTGAAGGGCATATTAGCTACTTCTGTCTTCACCTCCACAGTCAACGCACTACAAATCCTATCATGGATCTGTTTCTTCTTTGCAAGACAGCTCTCCCAGATTCCCTCTGCTTCTCTGTTTCCATGACCCTCCTCTAATTGGGGCCCTCAGCGACTCACATACCCACCCATTACTGCCAGAGCCTGTGGCTAAGTCTCCCCGTGTCCTGTCTTACCCCCTAATCTATCTGAATCCTCAATCAATTAGCAAAATAAATATTTATGGAGCATCTACTGGGTAATTGACATGATATCATGTCATAATTGCATCATGTTATACTGCCACTTATGAACTTAAAGCACCTCCCGATTGCCAAATTAATCGAATTAAACCTCCTGCCGGATTTCCAGGCCATCCATCATCTGGTCCCGCTCTACCTCACCTCCTAGTTTCCACGGCTCTTCCACAAGCATCCTTCCCCTCACAGGCTCAGCTGCGCATTGCCCGTCCCCCACACCCTGTTCACTCTTGTCCTCGCCTTCCCTGCTGTGAGTTCCTCTGCCGAGAACACTTTTCAGCCCATTGCCAGTTCAGTGTCTCTCCATCCTCCCGTCATTCTCCACCCAGTCATTCTCAGCTCCTCCAGCCCTTCTCCCGTCTCTGAACCTCCATAGCCCGGTGGGTGTTTTCTCTTAAATAAATGCATGAAGAGCGATAATAATACAAAATAGTAATACCTTCTTTAAACTTCACATAGAAAGACCACCAAGAAAGGTATTACCATCATTATAACTATAATCAACCATTCCTGATAGTTGGAAAAAAAAAAAAAAAAAGAGGCTTAGGGCATTGAATCAATTTTCTCCAGAGCACTAGGGTTGAGACTGGAACTCACCTTCCTAAACCAAACCCAAGGCTTCCTTCACTGGACTGCTCCAATGCCCAGCTGGCCCTTAAAATGAGGAACTGTTACAACTACAGATCAGGCCTCCTGACCCAGGTGAACAATAACCTTGGATGTATGAAGTTTTAAGGAGTCATTATTTGGGTCAAGATGGAAGGCAGGCAGGGAATTCTGCATTGATAACACTTAAAATAGAAAACCTACCCCCAAAATCATAATTAGCTCTCCTCTTCATGGCTGCCCTCCTCTACCCGAGTCCCCAGACCTTTCTCAAATCCCTACTGAAACACGTCTTTGAAGAACCCCCACGGTCTCCTAGGCTGCCAAGTGGCAGCATGGGCTCAAATCAGTTTCATGACCATGCATCTCAGTCCCGGGAAGAAGAGAGGCCTGGAGGGTGCCTGCTGGCTTGTGAGTTCCTGGATCAGGAAAAACTCAAATGAATAGCCGGGTTTGCTCGAAATTAAACAATAAAGCTTTGCACGACCATCAAAAGAAACACACTTGTGTGTGTGTGTGTGTGTGCGCGTGCATGCACGTGTTGACGAGCCTCTGTAGGTAAAAATAAGACAGCAACATCCTCCACCTCAAACCACGCCGACTTCTCCATCATCCCTGGCTTCCCGGCAGAGTTTAGCAGCACGCGGGTGGGACCTGACTCAGACCATAGCTCATTAGCACTGACAATGAGAAGTTTAAGGGAAAGTGTGTAATAAACAATGGTAATCCTGGCTTAAGTGGGAGAAGGCGACCTTTCTCCCTTCCCTGAAACAAATCGCTGTTGCAGGCGGCGCGAGCCTGCTCCACGATTACCAGCTAATACGACCGCGGGCAGAAGCCGCAGCTGTGGCCCCGCGCACGGGCTCCGCAGCCAGGCTGAGCATAATCCCTCATGTAATGAAAAACCTATTTCTATTTCTGAGGACTCACTACTCCTCATACTGAAGAGCCTTGTGCCTGTCACACATTTATTGAAGCTTATTACTCATTTCGACAGCGGGGCCCAGTTAGTATTTGGAATTATATTTTAAAATCACAGTTTTTCTATTATTTATTTTAGGATTCCAAGGCTACGGGGGAGAGCATGTCAGTGTTACTCCTGATGTGCTTTCAAAGGCATTAAGGTCTCCCGTTGAAATTCTTTTCTACACAGAGGACCTTGCTGGCCACATGGAAAATCTACAGTCAAGACAACCCAGGGTGACCGCCTTGGACAGGATCCCCCCCTCTCCCCGGGTGCTCCCTTGATCGTAAGGTTCTGGGGAGAGATGCGAAGTCTCCCCACTGAGCATCAGAGTCACCCTTCCTGGGCCACTGGCTTTACCTCCTCCTTGCACATCATGCTCTTTTCTTCAGCTTCCTGAGATACATGGAAGCAGTCTCTGAGGATGCCAGGGACGGGGCTGTGAACAGATGGGCTAGAACTGCGGCCTCGTCATCCGGTGGAAAAATAAGAACAGGTTTAATCGAAAGGCAGAGGATTTTCTGAACCAACCGTGAAGCACCAGGCCAGTGTTGAGTGTGTGGTTCTTTCTTGTTCTGTGGAAGCCAGTGGAAACGACAATTCTCTCCAGCTATTTCCCTGGCCTCCTCCGCCCTTTATATTCCCAGGGAAAAAAAAAAAAATATATATATATATATATATATATGCCAAATGTACTACAGTTACCCATATCTTGTAATAACCTTCAATGAAAAAAATATGAAAACAAATATATGTATGTATTTGCATGACTGGGACATTGTGCTGTGCACCAGAGATTGACACGTTGTAACTGACTATATTTCAATAACAAAAACCAAAAAACCAAAAACCAAAAAAAGTAGATCTATAAGTGAAAAAAACCGCATGCCTCCCCATATTTTTTCTCTTTCATGCGTGCTTTCTTTTTCTTGTGGTACTTAGTTTTCTTTCCCCTCCTTTGAAATGTTTTTTACATTCTCTGCTGTGAGGGTCCACACCCCACTTTTTCACATGAGAGAAAATCAGCCATAATTTGACAGCGTTTGCACCATAAAAAGAATCCTTTCCACTTCTCTGCCAGTCAAACCTAGTGGCTTTTCATGTCTGGAGTCTGATTCTATGTTTCCACTAAGACAGCCTCCAGAGCAGTCAGCCCGTGGAAGAAAACCGCCACGCTGTGTCCGACCTGGTGAGTGAGTTTTGGGTGGGGTGACCGCGAGCCGGGAGCCGGTGAGGTCGGCTCCGGGTATCCTCTCAATGAGCCAGGCTTTTGTTTGTCCTGTTGGTTTGCTCTGTGAGGCTGTGGGAGGCAGAGGGGCAGCCCAGGTTTTAGCTAGGGGTTAGGCTGCAGTAGCGAGGGATGAAGAGAGCACGACAAAGCGACTGCGCAAAACCTGCAAGAGCATCGGACCTGCAATTATGAGAGGGGTTCAAGCTTGGCTTCCCTGTGATCTCTGTTTTCCTTTTCTTCCCCCCCCCCCCCTTTCTTCTTCATGGTTTGACACCATTCTCCCTGGGCCGGGCACAGAGCTTACTACCGAAATCCCTTAGTCATACAAACACGACAGACACGTCTTTTTCTTCCTTTGAGATAAACTTAGTCACAGCTATTTCCAGTCCACTCTCCAATTTGCCTCTGACATTAAAATAAGCCCTCGGTATTTTACAGCAATGAGGATAAGACAGCACTGCTGGGTCAGCTGGCCTTTCCAAAAGGCTTCACTCCTATCAGTTTTGAAGAGAAGAATAAAATAGCATGCAATTAGCATCCACAGTCCTACAAAAGAAATAGAGGTATTTCCTCCCAGAGGGGGCTGCAGCCATGAGTCCCTACACAGCACTTCCACCCCAGTCACCTCCACCCAAAGAGCCCAGGTGGAGGTGGGAATGGGAGAAGGGGGGATAAGGGTTGGGAAAAAGCCACTGATCGGTAGACTAGTAAATTTTTTAAAAGCCTAAAATTATATTAACTGTAATATATGTATATTCCTTTAAAAAATTAAACTTGACAGAGCAAGCCAGATCTGGACTTTCCCCCAAGGAGACTTAAAGGTGGACCATACAGAGGAGAGGAGGGGAGGGGAAAGAAACAGAGACAGCCTGTACCCCTGCAAATGCAAAGAAAGAAACACGGTGGAAGAGCAAAGCCTTGAAAGCAGGATTGGAAGCTGGTTTCCTTAAAGTCAGGCTGAATTTACATGTCAAAACATTTCATGAAAGTGTGCACAGAATAAAAAAATGTGCATGACCAGAACAGCTGGGTCAGGGTCTGGGGGAGTAGTGCTGGGTGGGCACCAGCGACACACGCCAAACGCCAAACGGAGGGCTGACTGCCCTCCCTTCTTTTCCACAGCCCCTCCCCGCCCCCACACCACCAGCCAGGACCTGGGTACGCAGTGAGCACGGCTCTCAGCCTGGGCACATCCACGTCCTGTCCTAGACCAAGACCTGCCCGATCAGGAACGAGGAAACCTTCCTAAATGCTGGAAGTACATAAATCCACTGAACTGGATTGGGAGATTAAAACTGTAGGGTAACCTCAAATAGTCTCTACTGGACCTTTATTTATTTTTTTTAAACACCATGAAGACTGGCAAAATAAGGCAAAGAGAAAACCTGACATAAAGTAATTCTCCTTCCTCGTGTCGTTTTTTGATCAAGATTGAAAAGAAGGCTTTGGACTTGATTAAAAACAAATGTATCTGCCCTCTGGCTTCAAGGGTCATTCCAAAGACAACACTCTGAAGACAAAAATGATTTCTAACCCCCAACTTTCCATGCCCTCTTGGGAACCCACACCCAGGTTTATTCTTTGCATCTCTGAGAGCATTTGCAGTAGCAAAGATTGGAGCGGAATTACACGGGTATCAATTAGACACAACAGAATGTAAAGCAACCTAGTGAGAAATGATTTTGCAGGAGGGGGTATTTTTAGAGGCCACCCCCAACTTCGTACACTGTATTTGAAATACAGATTGATGTTCAGCATTAAACACATTACTCTCACCTATTAGGCAAGAGCCTGCCGTGTCTATAAATTCAATTTCCTTTATCATGGTAGCTTTCTGGTTTATTGGGATAAATGTCGAACTGTCTACTGTTATTTATCTAAGTAATTCACGAAGGAACCAAAAGTTTAATGATGTAAGATGAGGTGGTGGAACGGCACCTCCAAGCAATTCTCGAGGATGGCTTTTCATCTCATTACCTTGTCTGGACGTATTGGTTCATGAAATTGTGCGGAAGACTGTGTGTAATTTGGTACGCTGGGTGTCGTTTCTTTCACCATACGTGTGTTCTCTAATTGTGCCATGTTTTATCCTGCTCAATACATGACATCGCATAGTTTACGCTGCTCGTTAACATTTCTAATTATTCTATTCACAGCCTCTTATGCCTTGTTCTTACTTCTTGTCTTAATTTCATCCTGCTCGTTTTAGTGTTTATTCTTCCCTCTTTGGAGCTTCACTCTTCACTGCTGTGGTCCCAAGAAGTGTAAGCTTTTTTTTATTTGGAAGCTTTACAATTGTCAAAAGTAAATTCAGGAGGAGATAATGCCTTCATTTGACAAACACAGACAGGATAAAAATAAGACACAGACCTCCTCCATTTCTTATTGCAAAATGGTGAGAACACGCCACACTTCTAGGGGGCGAAAAAAAAGGATAGCTGACCACTGATTCATAAGAATGAGTTAATAAAAAGCTTTTTAGTATAAAAGCTTTTGTTCCCTGATGGATCTGGGAAAAATGAAATTCAGATGCCTCCATCACTGTAGTATGTGTCTGATTAACATCACGGCGTGGGTCGTTTATGCAAAGCGTAACTTACCCAGGCTCTCAGCTTCCCTATTAACTGTACCATTTTATGGGGTTGCTTATTACCCTATAGGTCTAGGGAAAAATTTCAAGTAAAAACGTCCTAGATTCTGAGGTTGGTCAGCAGATTCCAGCATACGACGTGACCAGGCAGTAATTCACCTAAATAAAATTTCTTGCCCAATGGAAAACCATAAAATTAGTGTAATAAATTTAACACATTTTAAATTAGTAAAAAATTAATAATACATAAAATTAATATACAAAGTTACAAGAACTTTTTCATGGAAAAGAAAAAAAGTCTTTACCCCACAGTTCTCTTGAGATTCAGGAAGTCTACAAATCATCTTATTAAAAGAAAGTTGAAATACATGTACTGTAATTTAGTTAATACTCCAGAAGTCTATGTTTGTAAAACTTGGGGCATAAAGTGGTCTTAAGGCCAATTTTGAAAAGGTGTCTCATTCAAAGGCACACCGAACCTTCTTGAAGGATGTCATCGTGTTTATCAGCGCCTGCAGAACAGGAAGCATTTGACCCCTGCCACTTACCCTTCCCTGTGGAATACGACCAAGTCTAACCTAAACGTCATGAACGTGCCTCTAAAACGCTCATGGTGTAACGTTAAGGAAGCCAGTGACAGAACTGCATCATGACTGCCAAGGCCAAAGCAAAGCAAGATGCCTTTCTTTGACAAAGATCAGAGTCCTGGAGGCAAGTGCCAAACAGGTTTGCACAGATCTTCCCACAAATGACCTAACTCCACTGCAAACCCATCCCAAGGGAAGGGCCTTCCCTAACTGCTGTGCAGCAAGTCATGATGAAAGACATGCAAAGATGGGAGGCAAAGCTCATCCTCCCTTCTCATCTATAAGCTTTGGCTTTTAGGGAGGAAAAAAAAACAAACAAAAGCTTTTGAAAGATGATACGTATTATATATATCTTATAAATTTCCTGCTGTCTCCAAGAATGGGGGATAATGTTTTCTTCTGCAAAGCTCTTTTCTTATCAACATGTAGCTTACGACTACTTTCTGAAACACTCCGATATTTGTGTATTTATTTAAGGCCAGCAGTCAGTAAGATAAAAAACGAAATTAGCGGAACGTGCAATGCATTTCCCCCTTTTTTATGGTAATATTAAATATGTTAATATAGCTGATGGACCATTTGCTCTCCTAATGCAGAGGATCTTATTATGAGATATCAATTTAATAAGAGGTTTATTTGATGTGAAAAGGGCTCAGGCAAAAATTCTGAGTGTCTATTCTTTACAAAGAAAAATATGAGTTTTCTATAAAGGAATTTTCCATGAAGGACTCAAGAAGCCTGGTTTAAGGTGACCTTAAGAGAAATGTGAATGTTCTGAAAGTCTCCTCTGGGGTCAAGTTTCTGTCCCACGAGGCTACACAGCTAAGCAAGGTGGTGTAGAGCGCGGAAGACTCTGTGTGGCCTGGCCTGTGTACACAGACCCAATTCGCCGTATGATAGTTCTCTCCTTGACCTGGTGCCTTGGAGCAAGTTCTTTCATTTCGTAGCACGCCCTCCTCTACGGACAAGCAGCCAGCAGACTTTCAGATTTAGGCCATCATTTGCTTCTTCACCTTGAGCTCCAGCTGAATCCTGCTACACATTCACGACGGGAGTGCCAAATGGTGGCGGTGTGCCAGACACAAACCCTTCCCAGTCTCAGCTAGCTCCCGGGATGTCAGGGAGTCGCGGGTTCCCCGCGAGAGGCCTTCCGTGTGGGGCTTAGCCAGCCCACCTGACTGTCGCTCTGCCCCGACATGCTTTCTAACTTGGAAACACAATTTGGCCACAGGGGCAATTACACTACTAGGGGACCAGCAACTTCCCTCTACATGGGGGACAAGTCAAGCTGGAAATCAGGGTTTCTGGGTGCCTGACAGATGCCACCACCCCCCCCCGACAAATGGTTCAACTCAGCCCTAACCCTAATTAGCATTCACTGATTCAACAAATGTCTATTGATGGCATACGAGGTGCGAGGCACTGTTCTGGGGGTACGATGACCCAAGAACCTGCTTTATGCTTCTCCCTGGACCTGGTATTTCGCTAGTTCTAAGACTTGAATTTTTTTTCACATCTCTGAAATCAGAATGCTCCTTCACAACAGGTGTTTTCTTATAACCGAGGCTGGCCAGGCAGCACGCAGGTCTGCCAGTGTGGCTGCATTCCTGTCTATGCACATGGTCATGTATCAATCCAGGTGGTCTGTGTCTACCTCTTTCTAAAAAACACAAAATAAAAAATAAATGCTACAAAATCATGCCATGTTTTAACCGACAACCTTTTATCTCCTTGGGGATGTACACAGTAATCACACTTCTCATTATGCTCATGTCGGATTTCAAGCAAAGCCTGTATCCTATCCATGCATGCCTGAAGCATCTTTCCAAAGTAGGAATTATCCCCATTTTTTTTTTTTTTTGGATGGGAAACTTAGTTGCAGGGAAACTAAAGCCCATAGTCATGTTGCTTTTAAGTATACACATCAGAATCCGAAGCCAGGTCTCTCTGACACCAAAGCCCTGGGAGGTGCTTTCCACTACATCACACGGCTTCTTTCGTTAATTACCAAGACAAGGCAAGAACCCCTGTAACTGCGGTAGGTAGAACGCAGAATGAAATAGTACCTATTTACAGTACCCTCGGAACAGGGCCCATAAATGAACCAATGAGAGACTTAGCAAATGGGGATGTGTGGGCTTGGTAACCGCCCTACGTGATCCAGGCAAATGAACAGCGTGTGTGGAGACAGACAATGATGTCCCATTACTGCTTCTGGATGGATGACTGCTGGAGAGAGGACTGTTACAGAGAAAGTCCAGGACAGAGCCAAACGGTGATTCAGGGGACATACAGATGGTGAACACTCCATCCTCATCCACTCAACACAAAGTCCCAGGCTGGCAGGTGACTCCAGTGCCCCGTCCCCTTACTGTGGTCCTTGGCAACATGGGGATGTGGCATCAACTCCTTCCTGCCTGGTTTTGCATTAAAATGCTCTACAAAAGTCAGGACCAAAAGTTGCTCACTCCTTTCCACCCACCAAGTCCGGCCATGAGAGTGGAAAGCCCTGTATGGACCGACGACCTTGATTTCCAACAGGTGTCTTGGTGGGGGTTAGCAAAAAATCTCCCTCCCCTCAGCAGAGGAACTCATCTTTTCTGAACGTCAAACACAACATACAAATGTTGCCACGAGGCTGCTAGGTGATGGAGACCCAGCTAACGACTTAATTTACTTTCTACCAGTTGACAGACCCTCTGAAATCAGGTATACAGTCAGGAAGTAGCGGTCCGACTGCCAGAAACTCACGAGCGCGGGAGCACTGACAGGGCTTTATTATCCGGTTAAGAGCACATTAGCATATCTATTTGATAAAAAGTCTGCTGCTGACATGGGAGCGGGTAACATAACTGGGTCCCCTGGCTTACTGGTGGGCAGTTCTCTGTGTGGTTGACCATGAGGTTTGGCCATCTGGGACCCGGGGGCAGGGTGGAAATGTTATTTGCCAAATTGTTCAGACATCATCATTAGCATTTTGCCCTTTAGATAATGGGAGGTAAATACATACTTTGGAATTCATACAGGAGGGGAAGTTTAGCATCTCTGGACAGTCCAAGAGCAGCAGGTTTGAAAGAGAGGGCCGACGTTTTTTCTTAGGCTGCCAGGTTGAGCGCCCTGTTCTCATCATTTTCCTGTCATTTTCTTTACATTTCCCCTAAACCTGCTCCGTTCAGCGAGATGGGAATACACAAAATAGCAGCTGAGAACGCAGGTTTCATCAGCGTGAGTCTCAACACATCAATTTCCAAGGGGAGCAACTTTAAACACATGGTAGGCTTTTAGTTTCCATAGAAAATAATCTCTCATTGTTTTCAAAAGAAACTGAAAGCACCCCAAATTACCACACTTTTAACATCCTGACATGTTGATGGCCCGCGTTCTTCCCAGATCAAAGTGAGAGTGGCAGAAGACAGAGCGGTGAACATCTTACTTAAAACATAGTATTTCATATTTGGCAGGAATTACTGTAGTGAAAGAGACAAGGTGACTTTCTAATATATATATACGTATTTTAGTTTGGCAGGGAGCTGAAGAGCTAAAAACTAATTAAGGATGACATAAATGCTCTTATCTTTCTCTTGGCCCCCTTTCGTTTCCCAACCACGTGGAGAGTTTTTGACAGAAGATTCTTGTTTTTAACTCAGGGGTGACGGTCTGAGCCCTGGGTCATGCTGAACCGTTGGGTTGACTCTAGTCTTAGAATTACAAGGATTAGCTGGATTTAAACAGCAAAGTTACACATGACAAGCAGCTTTCTTCCTTGATGTGGGGAGCCCTGCAGGAACGTTGGTGCCTCTAAGGAAATTAGATCTAGCCAGCATTAACCTAGGACAAGAAAGGGATGATGTCATTCGGTGACCCAGCGTTGTTACGACCTGCTGGAAAACCTCAACAAAGAAGGCATCGGGCCCTGAGTAACCTTTCAAAACTGGCAATGGTTTTGCAGAGAAACCTAGTGCCATTGAAGATTGAGAACAAGAGATTACGTGGCCACACTGCTAGGCAACTCTTCTCTATCCATGAGCTGCAGCACTGTTTTCATCTGTCCATTGGGGTGGAAGTTTTTACCTTATAGGAAGTTTTTAACAAAAGAGAAAAGTGGCTTGCTTTTTCTACTTTGGGTTTGGATTAGGAAAACAGATGGAATTATCCATTAGGAATTAGGAACCCTACTTCAAAAAGACACCTCCACCCCAGTGTTCATAGCAGCACTATTTACAGTAGCCAAGACATGGAAACAGCCTAAATGTCCATCAACAAGTGACTGGATAAAGAAGATGTGGTATATTTATACAATGGAATACTACTCAGCCATAAAAACAACATAACACCATTAGCAGCAACATGGATGTCCCTGGAGAATGTCATTCTAAGTGAAGTAAGCCAGAAAGAGAAAGAAAAATACCATATGAGATTGCTCATATGTGGAATCCAAAAAAAAAAAAAAAAAAAAAGAACATAAATACAAAACAGAAACAGACTCACAGACACAGAATACAAACTTGTGGTTGCCAAGGGGGAGAGGGAAGGGACAGACTGGGATTTCAAAATTTGTAGATACTGACAGGCATATGCAGAACAGATAAACAAGATTATACTGTACAGCACAGGGAAATATATACAAGCTCTTGTGGTAGCTCACAGCAAAAAAGAATGTGACAATGAATATATGTATGTTCTCGTGTAACTGAAAAATTGTGCTCTACACTGGAAGTTGACACAACACTGTAAAATGACTATAACTCAATAAAAATATGTGTAAAAAAAAAAAGGAATTGGGATTACAGTCAATCACCTGCTCTATTTACAGTGAATGCATCTTAGCCAGTTTGATACCTTTTTTTTTTGGTAAAAGTGGAAACCCTCTGGAAAGGTATTCTTAGGAAAAGAACAGTAATATAACCAGACAGGGGTTAGCAAACTGTGGCAACAGCACATGACACTAGGGGAGAATTTTACATTTTAAAGGGTTGAAGAAAAATCCAAAGAATAATATTTAATGACACACAGAAAGTACGCAAAATTCAAACTGCAGTGTCTGTAATTAAACTCTCCTGGAACACAGCCACGCCCATGGGCTCACACACTATGACTGCTCTTGAATGAGAATGGCAAAGTTAAGTCGTAACAGATTGCATGGCCTGAAAAATTGAAAAAAATTTTTTACTATCTTTATAGAATACGTCTGCTGGCCTCTGAAACAGAAGATATTTGGAAAAGCAGAAATAAGAGGGCAGGTTAGGAGAGCGAGGAGGAGGCACGGATTCTGTCCGCTGTGTGAGAAGATGATTCAGGAAGGAGGGGAACTGACTACTCTTCTTTGCTAATAAGGACAGAATTAGATACAGTGTTACTGATGCTGCAAAAAGGATCACTTGGGTTTCGTGCTATTTGGAAAGTATGTCTTACTGTGATCTGTAGGGGAGAGCGGTCACGGGAAAGATGCCAGACGAGGCATCAGGAGACCAGGCTCCGCGCATAACCAGCCACGTGGATTTAGACTCTCTGAGTCCCAGCGTCAACTCTCGCCAAATGCTTGTAAAATGCCAATTTCATTTTCTGCTGAAGCATATGTTGGGGGCTGGCGGTATGGTTCAAACGTAATAATTATATAAAAGTGCTTTAAAAGGAACAGCTTACAGTTCAAAGCAAGTGGAAGGCTCTAGCCAGTTACTGTACGTATGCTGTCAGGATAAAGCACAGTAGAGCTGGTGTAAAACAGGTGAGAAACTCTATGCTGGTTACGTGATTCAGAAACTCTGGGATCTAGAGAGATTGCTGGTGACGCATGTATAAGAGCGCTTGAACTGCCCAGGGATGAAGGACGGCTTCCTGAGAAGGGAGCCAGCTCTCTCATGTTTCACAGCCAGATTCTCCCAGTCTTCGCTAGGCTCCATCTGGGCCAGGGGCTGAGTAACGCACTGAGTGGTCCCCAGTGGTTCAGGAAGCTGTTCGGAGTAACCCGTCTGCGGGTGTCTTGTATCCTGGGAGAATTTGGCATGGGGAGGGGGGGATTTGATGGGAGAATGTGTCATGAAAGATCTCTGACCTCAGCTGTGTGGGCAGGACCTGGGGGACCTTTCCTGAGCTGGTAAAGGCTCACTTCTTCCATTTTGCCCGAGGGCTGGCGTTATTCTGATTTACACCCACCCACCGGCTGGATCCAGGGACGAGCTTGCCAAAGGGCTGAACTATTCCTGATCGCTCATTTTGGACAAGCTTAAACATGCAAGGAAGATTGTCTAGCCTGTTTGTCACCGTGCCTAGCAGGCCTGAACCCAGTGCCTGTGCATAAACGTCCTGGGGCCGACGCTTCCATTTCAGGACCCGTCCTGTTCTAGTGGGACACAGTCATGTAGGAGCCAGAGCGGGCTCAGGTCTTAAAATCTATGGTCTCCTTCACGGGAAGGCTTTGATTTTTATGTTGTCCTTCTGTCCTCCCTGATGGCACAATCATACGATGCTCCTGACAGCACTTTGCTCTGTGTTTTCAATGCCCTGTTTATGTCCCTGCAGCTCTGTAATTAATAATATACTGCTCTCCATTTTCAAAACCATGTATACACATTAATTAATCCTCACCATACTTTGGACTTTCTGAACGTAAATAACTATCATAGTTCCGGGTTTTACTTAGGAAACCAAGACCCAGAGGGAAAACAACTTTGTCAAGGCTAAGGGGAAAGGGCTTGCGGGGGTCAAGGTCGGCAATCCAGACCCTGACCCCTCACCCCCCTCACCATGCCTGTAGTCCTGTCATCGCCTCTGGAGGGCAGCCAACAGTAGCCCATAGCTCTACGTGTTGTGTGACCTGGCCCATTACATCACTCATTTTGAGTCATAAACTATTCTTCAATACTCCAGGGTTGAAGCATAATCTTACCCAAAGCATACCTAATAGGAAATGATGGATTATAAGGGAATAAACCATCCTAAGATGCTCGGGTCCAGCTTCCAGTAGCCTCCAGATGGAGGATAAATATGTTTCCTAATCCATCATTTACAAGTTACACACCCGATTAAAACATTAGACTCCCGCTACACGGTTTCCCATTTATATGACTGCCCTACAGAAAGCTATTATATTTTAACTCTCAAGCTCAATAAATCAGGCGCTAGCCATCTATCTCTCTCCGGCAAATGGGGTAGGCGGTCCACCGGGGACGGTATTGGCAGAAGCAGGCAGTGCCTCAATTTCTATAGTTGGGCCCCCCAGGCTGCCCACCAGCCCCGCAGAACAATAAGCCTGAGAAGTGAGCTCATGGACCTTTCCTGAAGTTTCTGACACAAAGCCAAATCACGCAAAGACCCTGGAGGCACATTCAATTTGCTTCCACTAAGTGTCGCCCTCCCTCCACCCCTGACCCCAAACTGCTACCTGGGGAAGCATACAAAACTACCTTTAATGACAAAAAAGATGCCACTTAAGTGATTGAGGGTGCAACTGACGTCCTTCCCCCTCCTCGAGTCAATCCATTACTCCATCCTTCATTAAGAGGTAAGTGAGAAGTTTTAAGTTAGGGGTGCGTGGGTATCCGACCTCAGCCCACCCGCACAGCTGGGGTTTAGCGCACAAAGGTTTTTGCAAAGCCCCAGATCAACACGGTGCCTGTCCCTGGAGTGTCAATTTTCTCGCTTCTGGAGGGCATTCCTGAGAGATGCAACTGGGAAGGGACGTAAAAACTGATTCTTCTATATTAAGATGAGCAAGGTGACATTATGGGAGAGAGCAGAAACGTCACACCAGGTTTCGGCTTGCAGTGGTTTGCCTTGGGCAGGGCCCCAGGTCTCTGGGGGTGCACAGTCACCCTCCTCTGCCGTCAGGCAGGCAGGCTTGGGCGCAATGGTCTGGGAAGTCCTGGGCCAGTTCACTCTCTGGCAGGCACCTTGCTGGCTGCCTGAGGGTGAAGGAACTGTGGGAGCCCTCATGTTGCAGGAGAAGGGAGGGCTTATCCTGGGAGAAGGGGCACAATCAGGATGATTAGGGCTGCTTTTTCCCTCCGCTCCTCTTGTAAATGGGAAGAGTTTCAGCGTCAGTGCTGAGGACTCATTTCGAGCCAGTCCCTTTTTGCTGGTGTTTTACAGGTCCGCTTTGCAACCTGGCACAGCCAATCTGGGGAGGCCTGTCACAGGCCAAACGAAGCCAGAACCATCAAGTGTTTCAAATAAACCTTAACGAACGTCACCGTGGCCTGGCGTGCACCGGGAGATTTGCCGTCGGCAACTGCACTCAGTTTACAAAGCAGCCGTGCCGGGCTCTCTGTCGAGGCCAGGGGCTGCACGCAGGCTTTGTGCCCAGCCCAGGATGCTCATATGCCTGGAGCACCCTGCCCCTGAATTCCTGCCATCTGCTGCTTCCCACAGTTACAAGGCCCCACCCGACGGACACAAACCAACATCCCTGGCACGTGAAGAAACATACTCCAGCGACTTCTAACCACGCTGCCACCCTGGGTCATACCCTGAGCTCCGCAGATCACAGCTGGTGTGGGAGGTGCACCTGATTCAGTTTCAGCAGCGCGTGGTCAGATGAGCTTTGAGGCTCAAGGGGCAGAGGCGAAGGAGAGGATGTGGGCAAGACCCAATGCGCCTGCGTGACTTGATTCCCCACCGAGACCTGACTGGATGTTCTAGCTTCTCTATCCTGTTTCTGTTCCCCAGTTCTAAAAATCAGCCAGCTACTTTGGCTTTCCATCGAATTAAGACCTTCTAGGCTTGCTGATCACAATACTTCTTCTATTCTGAATTTTTTTTTTTTTTTTTTTTTGGCTCAAGTTAACCAACATTGCCTGAATTTCAGGACACAAACCTGAGTTAAAATCCAACCTGGAAGAGACCAGAAGGCTATTTGAGGAGTGAGGGATGGGTTGGCAGGAACGACAACTTTCAGCTTATCTCCAAGAAAGAATACAGTCAGGACGCTTAATTTCGCTTCTGATAAATGTCATTTAGACTCGTGAAGGAGAAACTCATCAGATTTCAGCCGATTTCAGGAAGGAAAAAAAAAATCACTCCCATCCATCACTCATTTGTATATCTTTTAGGAGCCAACCAGCCCATGGTCCAGACAACAGAGGCCCTCTCCGCTAACGAGTCTGCGAGCAGGCTGCCCCGACTTACCTATGAAATACGCCAGCAGGATGGCCAAGAGGAGGGCCGCGGCGATGGCGGACAGGGCGGCGCATTTCCAGCTGCAGTACTTGGAGGGCTTCTTCAGCTTGAAGGCCTTCCTGGAGAAGGTATTCCGGGGCAGCAGGCGCGGGGGCGGCGTGTATACCGTCCCTGAGGTCAGAGGGTATCCCGGAGAGGAGCTGCTGAACAGGGGTGTGCTTCCCGAGGACGTCTTGAAGAGGAAGTGCCTGCCAGGGGAAGGGAGAGAGTCAGGGTCCACGCGCTGGCCATCAGGGACCATCCAGATGCCCCCTCCCCTCCATGGCACTAGCATAGTCCTAAGTAACTGCCCCACCCTGTCGTGGATGGAGGGGCGAACGTTACATCCGATGGGACGTAAACTAACTCTGTAAACTCACGTCATGTCATGCTTTCACGGATACCTCTGGATTTTCTCCTCCAGAACAATCCTGCCAAGTATTCAAAGCCAGCATGGAAACTGAGTTACTGCTGGTCACTCAGAGATGATGACAATGATGATGGTGAAGACGACGCTGGGTTCTATCACATGCTAGAACCCATGATTTAAAGGCACTTGAAATATACTGTATAACACCTTGCAAGTGAAGTATCATCGTATCTTCACTGAAGACATGAGAAATCGGGCTTGGAAGAGTCAAGTCACTGCTCAAGAATTTCAGCCCCAAGCTCTGTCTTATGCTGAAGTCTGTGGTCTGAAACGTTCCTCTAAACTGTCTCTCTTGAGCCTGTTTTTCTGAGCTGTTTTCCCCCTTTCATCTTGCTTCCTGTTCTAAGATGCCTCTCCAGGTCATGTGATTGTGGTTCTTTCTTTGGAAACGCCTTTGCCTGTCAGCTGAACAGGGCGCCCCTGGTCTAGAACCGTGGCGTGGCAACAGGGTAATCTCTACTGTTGACCCCTAATTCAGTCCTTCCTCCGGGGTCAGGGGACTGTCATGCTAAGGATACTGCGAGGACCATCAGTTCTCCCACAACAGATCGTCTCCCTCTTATGCCTGCCATTTTTGAGACTTCAAAGGTGCTTTGCCACACCTTGTTCAAAATGATGTCTTGCCTTCCAGGGAATACACAGTGGATTCCAAAGTACGGGTTAAGTGGAGCCTAGAATCTGAGCAGCTGGAGGCTGGGGACTGTGCCTTATCTGGTACCTTGTTCATCTTTCTGGTCCCAGTTCAGCATGTTGGGGTGATGGGAATGAATGACTGGAGTTCTCTCACTGATGTGTGAATTTCTCACCTCCAATTCTGAGATTTTAAAATGTTACACCGCTACTTCATTTCTCTTCAAGTGTTCAGGAGGTGCGGCTGTATTTATGGGCCACATACAATGTGTCAGTTATAATGCTCAAGGTTTTACTTGCAACTAAATCTCACATTCATCCTATGAAGTGAGTACTTTATTACCTCAGTTTTTCAAATGAGAAAACTGAAGCTCAGAGCTAATATGCGGGTTCTCTGGGGCTTAGGCTCCAGGCTGCCTGCCTGTAAAAGCTCTATCCGGACCTCCTCTGTACCACACCGCCCCTGCACACCGGGGTGAGCAGGCTTTCCCAGTGGGATCCTGAGACATCACTGTGGCTACAAATATTTGTGCTTTGGCTGCTTCCAGATAAAACTTTGAAAGTATTTTAATCCTCAACAAAGATCAAAGGAGCCTGATATGACTGTCAGAGAATCATGTCAGAAAAGGAGTATCTGATTAGTGAATTATTTAACAGGGCTAACATCAAAATAAACAACTGGTACTTAAACTTTATTGGTACTATAAGTATCTTTGATGATCTGAATATAGCCAAGAGGTTTGATTCTATAAATAAGGTTTGTCTTCCTCGTCCAATAGCTCTCTTTGAATGCTCCAGATAAAAAGAGGCTTTTGGAAGAGGAGGCAGTAGGCTCGTGTTTAAAGGCAATGTTTCGGGGCAAGAGTCATCTGGATCGGAGTCCTGGCAGTGCCATTCCGGAACAAGGAAGCTCATGTCAGTTGCCCGATGCTGCTTTTGAGAGCCTCCATGTCCTCATCTGTAAAATGGGATTAATAATAGCACAGGTGCCTCATACCCTAGAACAGGCTGTTGTGAGGATTACATGCCACCCTCATGTAGGAGAAACACTCAGCCAAGGGTGTGTTTCATGGTAAGTGCTCAATGCCCTATGGAGAGCTTTTGTTCTTAATTCCTCAGAGAACATAAGGAGCCTGAAACATGAGTTTTAATTTAAAGCTCCAGAAATGTCGAGCAAACACCTGAAGAGTTCCCCAAATCACAAAATAATAGTCCACTGCCTTATGATTAAGTGAGAACATATGTCCAACCAGAAAGCCAGGACGATGGAAAAACCCTGGGATTTGATTTAGAATTTAGAATTACTTCAAGTTTACTTCTCGAACGATCCTCCAGGAGTGGGTACTGAAAACAGGAAATCAAATTTAAACAAAGGAATATACAGACACCGTAAGCTGTCATTAATGAGTATTTACAAATATACGAACACCAGTGTCCCCCCAACAGAGAGCTCACCGGTTCCCATGGCTTCAGCCATCACGGGTGGGACGGAGCCCCCCCACCCTGCCATCTCCACGTCTAGCCCCACGTCCCGAGACACATTCCAATTGTGTACCAGGCATCTCTTCTGCCACACTCCACAGCTCTCTTGAGCAAGTTAGTCTTCCTTCCCCTTCCTGGTTGTACTCCTCCTGACCTCCTGTTACTCTGCATTGTCTAGGACCAATCTTCACCTCCTCCTTTCCCTCCTCTTCTCGCCCGCAGTGGGGTCAAGACCCCAGCCGTCCGATTTCTCCCGCAGCCCTCCCCTCCATCCCTCTGCCACTCTTCTTCCCAAACCACAAACTCCATCATGCCTTGATCTATAAATCCCCATGGATTCTCCGGTACCTATGAGAGGAAACCCAGCTCTCAATAGGGGACCATACTCTTTGCAGCCACTCCCCGACTTTTTTTTTATCCTCATCTCCAACCTTGTGCTTGAAACTCTACGCTTCACCCAGAAGACGCAGCTTCCCTTCACCAGCCCGTTCACGCCCCTGAGCCTTTGTGGATGATGTGTGATGGTCTCCGTAGTGGCTTTTCCTGGTCTTGCCCACCCAGCCCATCCCAGCCAACTCCTACTCAGCTCCCAACCACCTGCCCAGGAAACCTCTAACATCCCCTCCCCGCCGCCACCCCATCACTCTGTGCGCTAAAGGAGCTATGGATACATTTGTTTATATCTTTATAGTTGATATATATAAATATTATATATTATAAATGTTAATATATAAATACTGTTTACTTATTATTTATTATTATTTGTTGTATATATACCAATACTATTTATATATAAATAACTTATAATATATTATATATTATCTTATATAAATATGTTTAATGTATCTGTCCCAAACCAAATTGTAAAGTCATTTACACTTAATACAATTCTTCTGGGTTATAAAACCTTTAATGTTAACCTACAATACAGTGTGAACATCTATGGAAAAAAACGTAAAGTACACGAGTTTTCTTGGTATTTCCAGGATCTAAACATCAGTGCCTCCACGTCAGTCATATTCATGGACAGAATCAACAAAACTGGAAGCAGGAATGTTTCAGCAACATGAGACAAGTCACAAGATGAAGAATAAGAAGTTTAAACTGACTTTAGTTATTTTTAATACACTCATTTATAAGAAATGATAAAAGAATATGATTATTATTTCTAATGTATGGGGTTGCTTCCTGAGATCCTAAAATTGTTCCCTTGACAATCTAGTTTCTTGTTCACACTTCCTTCTGAAAAGGAAGTCAGATTATCACATGTCATCACCACCCCCTTACCCCTGAAAGAAGGAAAGAAAGAAAGAAAGAAAGAAAAAAAGAGGGAGAGAGAGAGAGGGAGGGAGAAAGGAAGGAAGAAAGAGAGAGGAAGGAGGGAAGGAAGGAAGGAAGGGACTTCCAATAACATTTGGAATAAAATCAGAAGTCCCTCCCACAGCTGGCAGTGCCTTGCATGATCTGCCCTCTGTCTGTCTCCAGCTGTATCTTCCACCACTTTATCCCCCCCTCACTCCATAAGTTACACTATCCTTCTGCTAGTCCGCATCACACCACATCCAACACATTCCTGCCGCAGGGCCTTTGCACCTGCTGTTCCCTCTGCCTAGAAATAGCTGCACAGTTTGTTCCTTCCTATCATTCAACATTTTGCTCCAGTGTCACTTTCTCAGAGAGATCTTTCTTGCTCCCCTTCTGTCTCTGTCATTTTCTATCTTGTTATAACCACTTTATTTTTCTTCAGAGTATATGTATTTGTGCATTATTTACTGCCTGTCTCCATCATTAGAACTGAACTTCCATCAGGTTCAAAATCATCAGGTATTTGTCTGTTGTGTTCATCTCCATACCCTAACATCCAGAATAGAGCCTGGCACTGAAAGGGCATTCAAGACATCTTTGTTGAGTGAATGACCTACAACCTTTCCAAGGCCAAAATCATGAACGCTAAAAGGACGACACTGTGAGCACTTTAAATATTAAAATTAGGATTCCTTCTGCCACGCTTTCCAATCTTGCTTTCCAATCAGGGTTACAAGTTTGCACAGTTCATACAGGCAAGTGTCTATATTCATACATACAAGGGAAGATTCTGCCACAGGGAAAAAAAAACAAACAAAACACACAACAACCCGTTTACTTCTCAGCACTACATTAACCTTTCCAGGCTATTTCTCTCAGACTGCTCATTGGTACTATGGTGACTGTATCATCACTGCTAAATGAAACTCATTTAGTTATCACATCCCTTCTTTCTAGTTTCTGGTACTTAAAATTATTAAACCAGAGTATCAAAAACATGTGGACTCCTCACACAATATAGTCACACCCTGGTGTTACACATCTGTAGAAGATTAAATTCAACAAATAAGAAAGATTCAAAAGAAGTGATCTTCAGATTTTGTCCCATCAATACCTGCTTTAGGATCACTTGAAGGCTCTGTCAGAAAAGCACAAGTTGTGGTATACTTATACAATGGAATACTACTCAGTCATAAAAAATAATAAAATAATGCCATTTGCAGCAAGATGGATAGACCTGGAGATCGTCATTCTAAGTGAAGCCAGCCAGGAAGAGAAAGAAAAATACCATATGATATCACGCATATGTGGACTCTTAAAAAAAAAAAAAGACACAGATGAACTTATTTACAAAACAGAAACAGACTCACAGACACACAAAACAAACTTATGGTTACCGGGGGAAAGGGGGTGGGAAGGGATACATGGGGAGATCGAGATTTGCAGATTCTAACTGCTATATATAAAATGGATACACAACAAGTTTCTTCTGTCTAGCACAGGGAATTATATTCAATATTTTGTAGTAACCTATAATGAAGAATATGAAAATGAATATATATATATATATATGCATGTGTGACTGAAACATCATGCTGTACACCAGAAACTGACACAACGTTGTAAACTGACTGTACTTCAATTAAAAAAGAAAGAAAAAAAGCACAGATTCCTGGGCTGCATCCAGACCTAGGCCCGGAATCTGGGAATGATTGGTTAAGAAGCTCCCCCAAGTGATTCTAACGTATATGAAAGTTTAAGAACCTCTACTTGAACCATTTTTGCACCTTTCAAATGGGTCTGACTTACTCAGAACCCACAAGATGGTTAGCAGGTACATTTCTTAGAAACGCAAGTTTTGAATGATGATGCTTTCGGGGATAAAGTGTCACGAAGTCCACAATTTATTTTTAAGTGACTCAGCAGAAAGGTCTCGCTATACAGATATTCAAGGCAAATGTGGCAAAGTGACAGCAGTTGCTGAAACTAGGTGGTTATTCTTCAGTTGAACTGTTCTTCTAAATTTCTGAATGTTGGAAAATTTTCATAAGAACAAGTTGGAAAAAGGCAAGCTCTGATTCACCCAAGGATCATGGCCACATGCAGCAGGAAAAGAGAGAAAATGAAGCAAGGCCGCAAGGCTATGGTCTGGCCAGATGGTCAATGGGAGGAACTGGAAGGCTGAGGGAACTTCGGATTTGTCCCGCACTGGCTCCTAAGACAGCTTCCCCGCTCGGGGGCCCTCTCAGTGCGCTCCGATGATTATCTGTGATGCCCCCACTGAACTTCTTCCCAGCGGTCGATCATGGAAGTAGCTCGAGTTCAGGACTCCAGGCGTCAGCAGAAATGTGTAGTTTCCAAACACACTTGACATTTTTCAAGCACAACTCAATTGCTCTCAGAATTGGCCACTTGTGCCTCGAAAAAGGGAAGGCAAATGAGGGGCCCCCAACGTGCTGTCCTTGGAGTTTGCTAACACTCAGAGGGAAAGAGAAAACCAGTCTTTGAAATCATACAAAAAATAAGAGCTTGCAGAAGTGGGTCATCAAAGCTTCAGTCCCAGCACCCAGCACTCTGCTCAGCACAGGTTGGGGCTCCGAGGCTGGCTGTCGAATTCAGCAGCAAATCTAAGGGTGGTCCCTCTCTCTCCTCTGTTCTGTACCTGAGGTCCCAGTGAGTTCTTAGAATAAGGTGATCATCACTTCACCCTAAACTATCCATCATTTTAGTACACGTCACCACTTCCCCTCTTGTGAAAATGAAACCATTTAATAAAAACGGTGAGAGAAGTAGAGAGCACGCGAAACTTACAGCCATTCCCCCATGCACTTGACGTGGAGGCAAAAGCCTGCATTTGAGGTAGAATCTTGGCAAAACAGGCTCCTGCTTCAGGTTGGCTTATAAAATTAAGAGCACACGTTAAACCACCATGGAAGATTTTAAAAAGAAGTTTCACAAACAGGAAACCCAGGCATAGCATCCAGGCAAGAAGGACTCCATCAATTCAAAAGACTGCGAATTTTTATTTTCTTCTTGTGATACAGAAGGAGCTTGACTCATCAGGACTGGAAGCTTTGAGAGCCAGTGGCTGGTTCAACTACTCAAGGCTCCAACCAAAGATTTCTCTTCCTTTTTTCCGAGTCAGTTGTGAATAAACTGACTCATTAACCTCAAAACCTACCGAAGAAAGACACAAATGTGGAAAATCCCTGAACACCAAGTACCCCCTTTTTTTTTTCCAGCTTGCAACCACTGAGATCCTAAGAGGAGGTCCCCCTATCTTCTATTGGTTTAGCTTTATTCCCAGGGGAGACCCCAGCAGGGCTTCGAAAAAGAAATGGACAATGCAAACAACTGTACTGCCTCAGCTTCAGAGGCGGAGTTTTTTGTTTCTTTCCTTTCCATCTGGATCTGGATCTCCCAACACAGGGCACCACGCCGCTAACCAGGACGAGTGACTAACAGTGCAGACGCCGTCTTTGCTCACGAAGTCAACTGCAGCAAATGTTCTCCTTGAAACCGAGTGAACGTCTTGAATGGTCTCCAGGTAGCCCCGTGTGCAAAGAAAGCAGCTCCAGTTATCAGGGAAGACAGGTGCTGACTGTTGTTCTACCGAGAAAATTGACCTCCCCGGAAAATAAACTCACAGGTACTCAGAGTAGCAGATGTAAACATTGATACACAGTCCATTAAGCCCTAACAGATTTTTAGTATCATACTAGCAGTTGCTGAAATTTGATAAAAAGGATAGAGGCAGAAGTGCGCCCGGAGCGGGGGGCGTGGCGATCAGTGAGGGGGATCAGGTGTGCACGAGAAAACGCGAGATTCCATCACATTTCACTGGTGCTGGCCGTGCCCTTTGAAGCGCCAGGTTTATTGTCTCCGAAGGAGTAAGTTTAATAAAGAGGCAGCCCATAAAGGGTACTGTAGCATGTAAAGTTACTGTAATTAGGTTTTCAGGAGTTATAATAAAACATTTAGCTGGAGAGAGGTTAAATCACCACCACGCTCTCTGGCATCACCATTGTGCTCTCCAATCCCAGAAGGAATGACAGGGGTGGAGGGGAAACTCAAAGCGGGGGTGGGGGGTGCTCCTGAGAGAGACGAAGAGAGAGGCGTGGGGCATGGAGTGAAAGAGAGAAGCTTCCAGGATGAGATGGAAAAAGCAGGAGATAATGAGGAAGATGCTGGCTACTGCACTGTTCAGCCACTTTCTGAACACCCAAACTAGGCAATCTTAAGTGTTCTGCCTTAATTTTCCTGCTTGCAAATGTAAGATGTTCAAAAGAAAAAAATTAAGTATATGAGTTAAAAAAACATAGAAGGCAGAAGTCTCCTATACTCTGAGCAATAGACTGGTAAATGCTTGATGTTCAGAGTCAGACTTTTCCCTACGTATACACGTTCTTTTATTGTTTATGATTATTATTTAAAGTCTTTTTTTTTTTTTTTGCTTATTTGTTTTTTAAAAATTTGGGGGGGGGAAGGGTGAGGATATTAGGTCTATTTAATTATTTATTATTAGTTTTTCTTTTTTTAATGAAGGTGCTGGGGAGTGAACCCAGGACCTCGTGTGTGCCAAGCATGTGCTCTACCGTTTGATCTGTACCCTCCCCCATTCTTTTATTATTACTAACTTCTGTCTTGAAGCCAATTGCATGATGCCAAGGAGGCAGAATTGAGCCTACAGATTCAGAACTTGGGCCACCAGGGTTTGGATCCTGGTATTGGGCAAGCAGACTCTCCTGTCAACTGCGGCATCACTAGTACCAACTCTGTGAATTTGTTTGGGGGACTGGGTGAGTTTATTCATGGGAAAGCCTTAACACTGAGCGTGATGTGATCAATAAATGTAGCTTTTAATTGCATGAAGGTGTGAAGGCAGGAATCACGTATATCTTACCCTTGACTAGATCCCAGCTCATTTAAAATATCTGTTGAATGAATGAGTTGTTCTAATTAGCACAGCGACAAGGGCATTGCCAGCTACCCCACCTCTGAAAAATAATTTTATTAGGGAGGGAAGGGATGGAGGACTTTACTAGCGTGCTTTATCTCTTCTTCCATCTGGGACTTTCTGCTTGGGTTGAAAAGTGAAATGTTGCTTTAAAAATAAAACTTTCAAAATATGTTTTTTTTTTTAAAACTGCTACTTCCCAAGTTTGAAGAAGCAGCCAATAACCCAATTAGTATAATTAAAAGCCTATTTCATATCATGATTCCCTCAGCTTAGACTCAAACCAATTTTGATTCAATGAGAAATAAGCTTTCAAGGTTTCTGATCCCTGAACCTTCTAGATCACGGGGGACCGTCACTGCATTTGCATATGCCATGAACAACAGGAAAATCCTCTATTTTACCCTCTTCAAAAATTTGCAGTCATACCAAAAATACTCACAGCTGGAATAATTAGCAACTCAATTTATTGCCTTCCGTTTTCTAAATAGAAGCTTGATATTTAAACAGCGTCACACTGTGATACAACATAGCATTTTTCACGGTAAAACTTCTCCCCCCTCGGCCCCTCCCTCTTTGCCTACCCCACGAAACGATTTACCATTCAGTGTGACAGGCAGGGTCTCAGGAAGTCACCAAAGAAACCTGGTGTTTTGTGAGCAAATCCATTTCAGAGTCTTTGGGATGAGATGAGGAGTCTCCCTCCCCACCCCCAACTCTGAGTTGTTAACTTGGTGACTTTTTTTCAAGTTAATTGGTAAAAAGTCTTGATATAGTAGAAGAAAAAAACAAAGACTTCTGACCGTGACTTCCAACTTGACCTTGAATCCACCATACACTGTAATTGGGAATTGGAGAGACAGCCATTTGGAACAGACTTGCATCTGTGTTCACCAGCAGCCAGAGGCAGGTGAGGAAACAGTGAATTCATCAGATACATTCCAGGAGCAGAATGACTTCTCCCATTGTGTTCGCTGCCTGTGTCGTTCAGAGCCAAAGAATTTTTGAGCTGGCAGGAACCTTAGGGGATGTTCCTTTATCCTACCCTGCATCATGCTATCACATTGGTCCTGTGTGTCTGCCTTGCCAATCCAGCCAAGTCACAAGCTTCTCAAAGGCAGGCCCCTGCATCTTCTGCTTCCTAGGATTTTTGTCTGTTCATAGGAGGTGCTCACAGATGTCTGCTGAAGGAACACATGAATTACGGCTTCATGGAAAATATACAGGGTTTGGAGTGACGCACGTCTGGATTCAAATCCCAGCTCCACTGGGAACTGCATGACATTAGGAAAGCCAGTTAATCTCTCTGAGCCTGAGATGCCGCTTCTGAAAGATGGGGAAATAACAATACCCACATGATACGTTGGAAGGGCTGACAGAGGTCATTTGTGCTCACAGCGGCGGGCCCACAGGAGGGGTCTGATATATGCATGTGTTGCATTTCCCCTTGTCCTTGGAAAGAATACATGAGTCAACTAGGATGTCGTGGGCACATGGATACAACGGTGAATTTAGTCCTTATCCTCACGTGGAATTTCCAGTTGGAGAGATAGACCAAAGAAACAAAGAAAACTCAAGTCTGGGTAATCCAACAAATACATGAAATACTTACAAACTGTGACAAGTGCCATGTAGGAAACAAGGAACTGAGACAGAGGAAACGTGGGACTCCAGGAGTACGGTCTCTCCTCTCTGAGGACATGACCCAAAAGGGGAGGTCTGAGGATAAGAAGCGGGTAGTCATGCAAAGAGGGGTGAAAAGAGCATCCCTGGCAGAGGAAACAGCATGTGCAAAGGCCCTGGGGTGGGGACGGCCTAACTTTTGAGGATGTGCACGAAGAGCAGTGTGGATGGCAGAGCGGGTGAGTGGCGGGACAGGAGGGGAGTCTGGCAGAGGACTATGTCATGCATGGTTTCTAGGGCAAGGAATATGGATTTTAGTCGCAATACAAAGGGTTTTAAACTTTGTCTTCTCTGTGAACAAAGGAAGCAGATTTAGGAGCATTCAATCTCAAAAATAACTATGGGGAAATCAAGAGACTCCTGGGGAATTCAGTCCAATCCTCTGTCAAGAAAAGGCCTGGCTGTCTTCTTTGGCCTCTGCCTTGAGGGTTTTGGTTTGTCTCTGGAATATTCTAAACACCCCTTAACAGGGCACCTATCACTCTGTCCACATTTGGATAGAGTTAGACATCTTAAGTTGAACACGACCAACACACGACTCTTGATTTTCACTCCAAACTACCCTCCTTCGGGCTTGGCCCATGGCGGTTAAAGAAGCCACCCACTAGCTGGGCAGGTGCCGTCCCCAGGAGGCAGACTCGGAGGAAAGTGAGTGTCCGAAAGGGCTCCTGGGAGCAACACGAGCGAGGGAGCGACAGGCGCAGCCCGGTCAGAGGGAGACACTGAGCGGGGACGCAAAGGGCCCTGGGCCGAGCCCACGCGGAGCCCTGGAGCGGGGGTGGCTCTGCAGAGTGCTTCCCATTTGGGCTGCGGGGTTGGGGTTTTCACAACCTCATCCATCGGACCAGTCGCTGGTGGTGGGCCGTCCCCAGGGCTGTAACCTTGGGAGCGGTGGCTCTCTCCAGCTGAAGTTCAGTCTCAGAGAGGGACCTGGCTGAGATCTGTTGGGCGGGGGGACGTGTGCTCCAGTCCTGGAGGGTGGCATCTGGGCGGGTGCCAAGCCGTCCACCTCATAAGGCTTCATTCGGGTTCCTGCTTTCCTTCACACTTGATCCGTCCTCAGTTGATTACTTCCCTGCCTCCAACACAGATCCGTCCTCTTTCCTCCACTTACACCTCTCGATCACCCTGCGCCTGGCCTCCCGCCTACAGCAGCCTCTAAATAGATCTCCATGCTCCTACTTTGGTCCTTTACATCCATTCCCTGCTCAGGAGCCAGTCTGAGCATAACGGTGCGTGAGTCTCCCACTTAAACTCTTCCAATTCCTGGCCGACAAGGCGCCAGGTTATGGTCTAGCTCACCTCTTCCCAGCCTCCACTGACTCCACGCCACAGGCTTTGCCGGACTTTCTGCTGCCTCTCAGAGCAGCCAGGCTCCTCCCCATCTCAGGGTGTTCGAGCTGTGTTTCTCTCAGTCTGAAATGTTCTTAGCTCAGATCTCTATACAGCTCCTCTTTCTGAGGGCTTTCCAGTCTCCTTTCAAAGCTCCCTTTCTCCAAAAGCCCTTCTTGATCAGCCCATCCCACCCCATCATTTTATGATCCTACCTTGTCCAACAACCACCACCTCCAGTGATGGGTTGTAGACAAGGGGCTAATGGTGCCAGTACAGAGACACAGCCCTCACTTCCGCTCAACACCCATCCCCTGAGCAGCGATCGCATTATTTCTTGGCTTATTGTCTGCTTCCTCCAATGACTTGTACCTTTCTTGAGAGCCCAGATGAAGTCTTTCCTCACCACTGTATCCCCAGTCCCTGAAAATGGGCCAGCAGACGTTTGGCGCTCGGTCAATGTTTAGTAAAGGAATAAAGGCATGAGCCAATCTAGATCTTGAAAAGTTTATTTTACACTGTAGGAAGGGATGAATTTTACAAGTTTCCTATCTGCTCCCAGATGCGACACTTCTATGTACGTATCCTCTTGTATCCCGTGCAAAGGATGCTCTGTCACTGCGGTTTTCAAGGTTTTGGTAAACAAGACCATGTCCTCGTTATGGCCATACCTGGTTATTTTCAACCCTTAAAGAAAAACCTTCATCTTTCTATTCTGGGGGTGCTTTTTTTTTTTAGCATATTCTATGAGAGCCTTGTCATTTTCTTGAGCTTTCATGCTGGAATTCTCCTCAACTTTTCTGGCATTCTTTTATTACTTATGTACTTATTTTTAATTAAAAATTCTTTTCTTTTCTTTTTTTCCTTTGTCATTCTGAGCCATCATCACATGGGTCATTTCCATCGAGAACACACAACGGTTCTGGCAAATAGTGAGGGATTGCAGGTTGGGGGTTAATGTTTTAAGATTCTGAGTGATTCTGTGCATTTTGCAACCCACCCCCCACCAACCGTCGCCCGAATTCAGGCATTAGTTTACAGCAATCTCAGGGCCAGATCCTGGTTTGTAACCAGCAGCTCAGAGATAAAATTCCTGTAAATCTGGACGAAGTTTTGGGAAATGTACTTGCTCCTTATCTGTTACTTCCCCGCCCACCTATGTACGGAGCATTCTATCTTCATAGGTTTGGTATCTCTGCAAACGTGAAGATTTCGTGGCGCATTTTCTCTTCCAAATCACTTTTAAAAGATTATGATGAGAAGGGTTTTCATCTCTGAGGAATCCTGTGTTTACCCTCCTCCACCCAGAGACGAATCCATGTCTCTTTCTCTTTTGGCCCCCTATCCCTGTAACAAAGGGGTCCTGCCTGACTCACCTCGCTTTATTTCCTGCTCTTCGGTGCTTCAGTGACCTCGGGAAAGCCTTGCATTTGCCGCGATGCTGCACGTGATAACCTATTACACACTCGGTTCCATTTACCAGGTACTGATCACATCACATGGGCTGGTATTTTGTGTAGTGCCTTCCAAGTTAACCATTTCAAAGCATGTTTAGGGAATAGACGTTTCCCCCACCACCCAGCATTTTTCTTGGAAAAGGTTGGAGCAAGAATCAGGTGCCCCAGACTATTTTGTCTCTCCCTTGAGGAGACCTTTCAGACCAAGGGAGAAACACCAATCCTCTAGGTGGTTTCCAGTCATTAAATTTTTTTCTGTTGAGGTGAAATTCACGTAACATAAAATGAACCATTTTAAGGTGCACAATTCTGTGGCACTTTGTGCGTTCGTGATGTCATACGAACACATTTCTATTTTGTTCCCCAAATTTTCACCACACCAAAAAAAAACCCCTGTCCCCATGAAGCAGTATCTTCTCTCCTCCCTTCCTGCACCCCAGCTCCTGGTATCCACTAACCTGATTTCTGTCTCTATGGGTTGCCTGACTCTGGATATTTCTTATACTATATGGAATCACACAATGGGATCTTTTGTGCCTGGCTCCTCTCACTTGGTGTAAGGTTTTCAAGATCATCTCCACTGTAGCATCTATCAGTACCTTTTTTGTGCCTGAATACTACTGCATTGTATATGTAGTCGTCCCTTGGTATCCGCAGGGAACTGGGTCCAGGACCCCACTCAGATACCACAATCCATGGATGCTCAAGTCGGTTATATAAAACGGCAGAATATTTGATTACAATTACACACATCCTCCTTTAAATTATCTCAACATTGCCTATTTTACCTTGTACAATGTAAATGATGTGCAAGTAGTTCTAAATACAATGTAAATGTCATGTATGTAACTGTGGGGGGTGGGGAAATCCAAGCTTTACTTTTTGGAACTTTTGTGAAATTTCCTTTTCCCAACAGTTTGGATCCAGAATTTGTTGAATCCATGGATGAGGAACCCGTGGACGTGGAGGGCTGACTGGACATGTATCGCATTTGGTTCGTTCGTTCATTCATCCACTAATGGACATGTAGGTGGTCTCCGTCTTTTGGCCTTTGTGAACAGGGCTGTTCTGGACATTCACATATAAGTATTGATTTAAGTACTTGTGCTCAGTTCTTTGGAGGATGTACCCAGGAGTACAACTGCTGGGTCACAGGGTAACTATGACTTTTTGAGAAACCTTTAGCTGTTTTCTAAGTGTTGAGAATGATGGTCGACATTGAACTCCTCAGCAAGGTTCAGTTCTGGTGGGCCCTAAACTTTTGGCCAGTCTTCTTGCATTCGACCCACGCCGTGAGCTTGTGTTTAAACACTTCTAATAAATTCCAAGGACAAGAAGCATCACCAAAGAGCCAGGGAGCAGTAGTTGCAGAAGAGCAGTTAACACCTCGTACCTTACAGAACGTTTTAACCCAAGTCAAGGGTCCTCATCTCAGGCAAGCAGTTACAGGGAGAGCCTGGGACAGTGTATATTCCAGGAAAGCTGTCTTATCCATGACATTTTTATTTAAAACAACAACAACAACAGCTTTTCTTGTTAGCACACATTCCGAGCGCTGTATTATAAACAGTACTTAGTCTCTCGGCCCAAATATCGCAGAACCTGATCAATGAAGCCGGGTGTGGGTGAATTTCAAAAGTTTAGGCCGAGAGAGAAACGATGTTCTATCTCAGAAAGCAACATTGCGAAGTCCTTCTCCAGCAAGGGTTGGAAGAAACCCTGGGCTTCCTATTTCAGTCGTGAGATCAGGGGAGGTCTGAAATTTAAGCCCTAAGAAGTGTGTTCTCTGGACCACCAAGCGTGCTTGTACAGTACTAGCTTTAGGTAAAGAAAGAAAGGGTTCCATGGTATGTCGGAAATAGCTGGAGTCAATAAAGTTACGGAGGTGACTACGTATCTTCACGAGCCTTTAACATCTTAAATATTCTACATAACCCAGTACCCTTGATAAAATATTTATCATTCTGCTTACTTACTGGATCACATAAATTTTAACCCACCCATCGTCCCAGTCTTCAAACTGGTGTTCCACAGGGTACACCTTTGAGAAATAAAGTTCTAATTCATTTCTTTCTGAGTACACTAAAGCTGAGAAACAAATGAAAAATGAACAAAACCCCAATAATGCTTATTTCCTAGATTTTTGTAGGTTCTTAAGACCCAGTCGCTGGATGGAGGGAGTGAGGGAGGAAGGCGAGAAAGAAAGAAAGAAGGCACATCCATGTCATAAAAGGTAAAAGGGGCAGATTAAGTACTTTATGGGATTTCTTCAAGGTCTAGAAAGGAAAACCAAACTGATGTGTTTGAATTCTTGCATAGCTAACAGTTCCTAAGTCACCGAAGCGATCTTAGAGGTGGGGCCAGCCAGCAGAGACAGAGAACTGCTACCTGTTTTCATGCGTTTGTTACAAATTTCCTTTTTCCACATCAAGACCGTGTAGAGATCACTGGCATTGGAGTTTGGGGCTCTAGTCCCTTTTTTCCAACCCTCAAATAAAGGACAGTTATCTTTAATGCAATTTATTTTCCCTTATGAATTCACATCAGACCCTGTGAGACATAAGCCAATACAAGAAGGCCTACCGGTGTACGTACCCACATTTCTGTACACGTACAACACCCACAGGTACCATATTTTCGTCTTATTTAGCGCTCTTCATGAAATGAAATAACAGCTCTTCTGGGATATTAATTAAGCTTTATAGCAACCCCTGTGACATGTGTGCCTGCCTACATATATCTGTTGGACACTGAGAAATTAATGCTTTGCAGAAGTGTGCCATTTAAGTGTGTTTGTAGGCCAGCCACATACCCAGTGACAGTGCACAGAACTGATCCACACATATCCACCGTCCCCCAAAAATGCCACCCAAAAAGGCAACTATCATTTAGCATCAACACGTAAATATCGCCTCGGCACTTAATATCCTCTCGGGCGGATCCTGTGGAGTCCCTGTCACAAAACGACTCCCAGGGCAGCAGGCTCTGAAAGCTTGGCTTCCTCGCAAGGCTCCTGGTTTTTTAAATGCTGGGTTTCCTAGGGCCCCAGGCAAGGCTTTTTAAAAATGCAAGTGTCAAGGAAAACTGTCACGCATGTTTGCCTTAAGTACCCGGAACGCCTGTCACTGCCACCTTGGAAGCCTTGATGAAGATGCAGGCGGACATGCTGAGGCTCGGGAAATTGAAAGCTGCCGGGTGGGGAGGTGGCGGGTGAGACGGAAAGGCGGGTGCCCGGCTTTGGGCATCTCCTTTGTGAGCGGCAGAATTAAACAAAACCGCGGGTGCGTCTGGTGAGGGGAAGGCTGCCTTGCAGACATCTCGGATGCATGGACTTGAACCCGGATGGCTCTTGGGCTTGGCTTGGCAAGAGGGGAAGTGGTTACATGAGAAACAAAGCAGGGTCTGCCTTCCTGGGAGGGCTGTGGGGAGGAGGGGTGGATGGGAGGACAGGCCCGGGGAGGAGGAGGAGGGGGGGGGGGTGCGGGGTAGGCTGGGACAGTACCTGCTTGTCCTAGGAGGCCGGCCAGGGCAGCGCCCGGCGGGCAAACCAGGGCCAGCATGTGGGGTTTGGAGCCCGGTCGCCCCACCTGCCACCTGTGCAGCCTTGGGCAAATGCCTTGGTGTTGAATCTCAGTTTCCTTGTATGGAAAATGGTGAACACGACGGAAAAGAATTCAACGGGATGTTGTGTGGATTAAATGAGGGGGCTCAGCACATATGTGACACTGGGCAGCCCCTCGGTACATGCTGGCTTTCACTGCACTGGAGATAGTTACCAAGGACTCTCATAGGCTGCCTGCTTTATGTATGTCTTGCTCGACAGTCCCTTGTCCTTCTTTCTGTCACCCTCCCTGCCCCCTTCTTTCCTTACTTCCTCATGGGATCCTTAAGTTAACTGCCGCGAACTTTCAGTTCTTGTCTTTCTGGTGTGTCAGTCAAAGTCTTTCCCCCTCCTCCCTGCACATGTGACAGTGACACACACCTTTGCCTAAGCCCCTCTGCAGGCTCGCGTCCCACACAGAACAAAGCACAGGGTGGAAGGTGCCCCTGCCACGGGCCGGGGAGCCTCCCCTGCACCATCTCCTGGGCCCCAGCCCAGGGATGGAGGATGCGGGTACACTCTTCCTTTTCTGGCCTTTTCTTATTCTCTTGCCTCTGCCTGGAATGCCCTTTGGGTGGGGTGACTCTCACGTTTCCATCAGAATGGGACCAGACACTATCCTACAGCCTGAGCCACTCTGACGGCCCCCACCCCACCTTCCCATCCAGCATCCTGAGCTCACATCCATCTCACAGCTTCCTACAGTAACTTCGATGATCTGCTCGGCTGTCTTTCTCCCACTCCCTGGAGCTCTCCCAGGGGTCCAGGGCCATGTCTTCTTCCTCCTTCACCCTCAGCGCCTGGCACGGTGCTCAGCCTCTAACTGGACCTCCCTAAATGTTGGCTGAATTAAGCTGAAGTCCTGTGAACACAGCTGGTGATGGGATTACCAACGGGAGATGGGAAGTACAAAAATCCTTATTTCGCATAAAATCGGAGTTTCAGACAAAGAATCTACGTAAGTTTGGCCCGAGGGCCCCTTACTGACGGAGCCCACACATACTTCTTACACCACAGAGGCTGTCTTCCGTGCGGGATTTTCAAGCCCTTGATCACCGTGCGCTCCTGTAATAGTTAGAACAGTAAGACCGCCGTGCTCGGCATTTCTCTTGGGGACTCAGAAACTTGACTAAGTCATCTTAGACATCCTTAGAATAACCCCGTTAGGGAGACGGAGGCGAGGTAGATGGGGAAAGAGGCAAATTAAGACCTTGCCAAGTTATCAACGAGAAAACCATAAGTAGCAAAGGTGAGTCTTGAAACCCATCGGCACAGTTTGGGGACGAAGCCAAAGGTCCCCACGGCCAGAACCAAGGGCAGAGAGCGGGTCTGACTCTCCCCACAGCTCTGCCTCCCTCTCTCACTCTCCCTGGCACGTATGGAGGGGAGCTGAGTGCCCAGAGTATTCGAGTATTATGGAGCACGTTATTCCTTGAAAAAGAAAATCCTTTCCATTCTCTGTCTGAAATCCAACACTGCAGACGTCAGGGCTCTCATTTTAAACCCATAAAAGAAATTCAGGCTATTAAAGGAGGAATCAAGAGAGACTATAACATTCGCATTCAGATAGACCTCATTTGGCACAATCCATCAAAATTCAAAATGCACATTATATGTACCCTTTGATCTAGCAGCGTCACTGCCAGGAATTTAAGTTTTGAATATAATCATGTAAGTAGGCAAAGAAAGATACACACACACACACAACTCTGTGTTACATTTTTGTTTGTAATAGCAAAAACCTGAAAGCAATCTAAATGTCCATCAAGAAGAGATTGGTTAAATAAATTATGGCATGATGGAATACTACACAGACTTTAAAAAAGAACGAGGTAGGTCTGCACAAAATTACCTGAAATGCTTTCTACGATTTCTCATGAAGTTAGAAAAAGGAAGTTGCCAAATGGTAGGTATAACGTGATCCCATTTATATTAAACTTAAAAAAAATATGCTCAGATACCCATAAGCATTTCTGGAAGCCTAAAATAATAAACTTTCAAAAGAGGCTTCCTTGAAAACATTTTTTACCTTTCTAATTGTTGTATATTTTTACTGAGAGAATGAACACATTCTGTACTAAAATGACTGGAAATAGCAAATCTGCTGTACTACATGCTTCTAATTCTTTGCCTTCAATTCTTGACCATTCCTTTGCAGAAGGAAAGGGAGATAAAGATCCTGTGTGTGACGAGCAGGGGACAACGTCCCACAATCCTCATGCAGGAAACAGAGAGGTGGCCAAAGGAAAGCTCTAGCCAGAGGCCTGCCTGCAGCTCTGCTTGGACATTCATTCAGCGTGTGAGGCCCACGCGTCATCTGGCCTCACCGTCCTCATCTGTCCAATAGACATCGTCTGCACAAGGGACCTGAACACGCATTCCAGTCTGAAAGTTCGGCTGGGGTGCTGCCAAGAGATTCCCTCTTCTCTGAAATGATCAGTCAACCTAAACCACGTGGACCATGCATCCTTCTCCTGGTCTGCCTTTGGATGCAGTGGTCAGAATCAAGGGGCCTCCAGAAGACGGCAGGTACTGCCTTCTGTAACCTCACCACCAAATCCTTTCCTTCCTTGCCCTCCCCTCTGCCTGCTCCCTTTCTCCCGGAAACAGCCCTTCAGCCTTCGCTCTGCAGAAAAGTCTGTACTCTCCCCTTTCCCCCAAATTGAATGCATTGTGAATTAAGAGATGCACATTGTGGGCAGGACATGAGGCTGCCCTCATCTTAACACAGAAGTAAACCCGCTTCTGTCCTGTTTTGAGACAGGGCCAATGACGGCGAAATCTCAGAAGACACAAAGCACACCCAGACACGCACTGAGTGTGTCCTTCCAACCTGGTTCTCACACCCACCCCAGTGCCACACACAGTATCATACTGAAATTCTAGTGGGGGTTAAATGTACGGGTGCTACCTTTCCCCCACTACACCAAGCCTGTCTCCAGCTAGTGAGAGATTAAATCACAGGGCTGTACATAGCAGTGAGCCTAATTATTGACATTAGGACACGCTGACTTTCAGGACAAAACTTTTTGTCTAATGAAATGTGGAACTATTCCAACATTACCTATAATAAGGTCCCTGATGGAGCACACTGACCCCTGCAAAACGTCCTATAGAAGCTTTTCACCACACGGAAGATAAAATGCATTTTTATATCGCTGAGAATAGAAGCTTGGCACATGGAATTAAATGTTTCCCATTCACCGTTTTGATAAAAAGCAAAACCAAAAATTCCCCCAAGGACTTCCCCTGGACAAAGGTAAAACTGCTTCTCCAGGCACTTTTAGGAGATGAGAAAAGCACTGAGTTGTTCCGAGTTAACTTTCTCATCATGAGCCCTCGTAAAGAGCACTGGTTAGTCAGACAATAAATGAGCACGTTTTAATTAGAAAATGTGGGAATCCAAGCACTTTCGCAGGAAAGAAGACGATGGCTTAAAAGGGACATCAGGAGACTAATCAAAGTTAAAACGCATTAAGCGGCTGCACAGAACTCGGAGGTAACGTCGAGGGACGTTTGGGAAGTGAAGCAGCGAGGGGGACGGATCAGCAGCGGAGGGGAGTTACTCCGTGGGCCGCATTCACGCCACTTCACACTGCAATCCGCTGTTAAACCCCCTTCTGTGCCCAGGCAAGTGAGGGAACCCAGTGCCCAGCACCTCCCCCGCCCCCCACCCTGGCCAGGACCGCGAGGCCAGAGGAGAAAAATCACTGTATTTGGGCAATAAGAGAAAGTGGCTGGGGCAAAACTAGCATTAAACTTGACCTGGCTGTGCCTGTTCGCCCGCCAGGCTTTCATCGCGTGGCCTCCTAACACCGCGGGGTTTGGCTGCGGCCACGCCCTCCTCCCCCGGCATCGGGTCCACGTGGCCACGCCCTCCTCCCCGGCATCGGGTCCACGTGGGCACGGGATCCGGGCCTAGCCAATCATCACGGCCTCCCGACTGGGTCAGCTGCGGGCCTGCGACTCTAGGTGGGTTCCCGAAACTCCGTCAAAGGAGGTTTGTTGAAATACCAGGAGGAAGAAACCCTCTTCCTGCTAGTTCCTAAGCCGTGAGAGGCTAGCCTGGAGTTCCCACAGAGATCTCACTAAAGGAGGCTTGCTTAAGAACGATGCTGGAAAACAGAAAAGCAAAGCTAAGAGGAGAGAGAGAGAACCTAATGCCTGAGTTTAAGTTCTCGAATCCAGTTCTGCCTGCATCTTGATTCTGTTCCAGACCTTCCATCTTCCCAAATTGCATCTTCCTGACATGCTGACGGGGACAACAGTATCTACCTCACAGGGCTTCAGATCAGATTAAAAAAAAAAAAAAAAGCACCTAATATAATTCTTGGCACAAAGCAGGCATTTAAGAGAGGATGACATCTAAAAACCAAACCAAGAGGAGTGTTCTGTCCTGGACAGGGAGTAGAAAGCTTTTCAGGGTGGCCACAGCTTCTCCTCCGCTGTCCTCTGCCTTCGGCACCCGGCTGCAGGACAATGACATACTAAGGGAAAGAAGAGCCCTAAGCTGAACATGCGACACCCACATCGCCGGGTCCCACTCCCGGGAGCTTTTACATTTATTCTTTGATTTCACGGAATTGGCCGGGGTTGGGGACAGGGGTGCGGGAGATTTCCCCAGGGTCCCACCAAATGCTTAAACGTGCTTAATTTCACCTCATGCCCTCTTACCCCCCTGTTCCAAAGTGCAGTGGAGTGGATCTGGGTTGATAAGAGATTAAAAAGTCAGGAAAGATTAAGCTTTCCATTTAAAATTCTTATCTAAGCACATGCCAATGCAAGAAGGACATTTCCCAGCTTCTTCTCTGGGCAGGACTTTTTAACCCATTCCTTCAAATAATTAAAAAAAAAAAAAAAAAAAGAAAAGAAAAGCTTTTCATCGTCCTACTACTGGTATGCAGCATCTTTACAGGAGGACTCGCTGAGAAGTGGACCTACGAATGCTTCAACCCAAGAGAAGCTTTAACAAATTGAAATACAATTTCAGAACAATCTGACAAATAAGAAAGAAGTGTTACTCGCTGTCTCTGGAACTATAAGGCACACACAGTTAAAACACTGATGACAGAGATGGAAAGCATTTGCTGATTCCTCGGACACTTACTCTGAACAAAAGTGATTCTATACGGAACTTAAAAATACCACTTTGACAGTGATATTTGTGGTTAACATTGTTGTGACTTCTGAAAGTGGATATTTGCAAACAAGTCTTAAGGAATAGCCTCAAATTGTTCAGTCGGTTTTGGAGCGGGGGAAAAAAAACCCCTCCTATCTGAGAAAAAGTTGCTTAAAGGTTTTGAAATTCCCCAATCATCTAAAGGCTTCAGCCCCAGTTGAGCAAACTGGCCGAGTGCTTCGTGATGGACTGCAACCCTGGGGGACATAGGGTTCCAATTCACAAAGGCAGGGGGGGCCAAGACTAATACATCAGAGGAAGCTTTGGGAAAGTTGCAGAGTCTATTTCCCCTGCCTGGGAGAACCTCGAATGAACGCCTTCTCTGGCTTCTGTGAAAAGAAAGAGCTCACTGGGGAGCCAGAGTTAGAAAAGCCTTGTACTCCATCACGCCTCTCTCCGTCTGAGCCAGGTAAGACATCCTCTGGGAAGGCTTTGGGAAGTGCCCCAAGGGGATGACGGTTGATATGAGCTGAATGGGTGAAAGAGTACAGACAGAGATGGAAATATTTGGCTTTTTCCGACTGTGAACTTAACCCAAGAGTCTTCGGCATTCACACAGACTCAGGGCAGAGTCTTGCACTTCCCAGGCATGACCACAAGGTGGCCTCAATCTGTAATTGGGTCCCTATGGTCCAGGCTGCTGAGGGATGGCTTTAAAAAAAAAAAAAAAAAAGTTCTTTCTACCCAGAGGCTTCGCTGTGGTAACTTGCAAGTAACAAGTTCAAGTCCCCAAAGCTTTAATAAACTTAACAGGGCTTTAATTTTACAGCGGGAGACGAATTTGAAAAGGACAGCCCCTCCTTGTATACCTCTACCTTCAAGGATGTTTCCGAGTTTGCAAACCATGCCAAGAGCAGACTGGGGTGGTCTTAAATGAGATGCAATGCTTGTTTCTTTCCTAATGCACCTTGTAATTTGCACACGAGCCACAACACTTTATTTTCTTATAAATGGGTTTGAGTGTGTTTAACACCGCAAGCCATAAATTGCAGAGCAGTGGATCAGACGAGGTTCTTATTTTCCTGCCAATTGTCAGAAAGTGATGTGGGGTACGGGGTGCCCCTCCTGACTGGCTTTTTCTCTACCACGCATGTCACCCCTCCCTGCCTCTATCCAACAACCAACCCCTTGTCTCCATCTGCCAAGAGGGGAAAAAAATGAAAGAGAGACACAGCCTGGTTTCTCATTGGAGAGCTTGCTATATTGAGCAGCTCAGTTATTGAGATTAATAAGCTGCCAGTTTCCAAGGAAGACTAAGAAAACTACAAAATTAAAGTGCACTGCAACGTGAAATGCTGCTGGTGGCCAGGCGGGATCATGGTGTCAAAAAGGCAAGGTAAAGCTATAAAATAAGGCTGAGCTTGAAAAGCTCACCTAAAGGTCTCATTAATTTCCATGTTGCCTCTGATGAGAATTTAGAGGGGGCATAATGTTTTGCAATAGGGAGAAATCAGGCTGCCTATTGATTTGAAAAGTGCTGGAATGCATTTGGTTCACCCAGATTGCATTCAAGTTTAAACCTCACTCGTAAACATTAAAGGAAAAGAGAAAGAAAAAGCAAACAGGTTACCTTGGTTTAATATTCTCAAGATCAAGTGGTCAGTGATTCTGTCAAAAAAATTAATCCTTAGGTAGAAAAATCAATCTGAGAACCAAGTTCAGCATGGTGGGGATGTTTCAACAAACTATGCATCTCTGAAAACCTTTATTTACGAAAGGGCTTGTGTCTTGATTCGCAAATATGCACTACCAGTTAAGCGTCTGGATGAGACAGAGATTACAGGGTCTTGAAGACAAAAAGTATGTTTTCTGAAATTCTGATGCCCACAGTAGGTTTCTGAGGTGTCATTTATCAAGCCCAATGTGCTCCATTCTCTAGCAGAGCACTTCCTGGGTGTTCATCACAACTCCCCGAGTGGCCCCACTCAAACGATGGCCATGTGGTCAGGCACCAGACCCGTGGCTGTGTGCCTTTCTCCGACCAGTCTGGCAAAGCTCTGCTTGGAAAATAACTGTCTGCACAACACGGAGCTAAAAAAGTAGCAATGCTTCTTATTTCTGCAGTGTCAGTTTCCACTCCCGTTTTATGATACGCAAGGTATGACACCTCTGTAACCCAGCTCACGGGTACCACACGCTGCCACCACCACGGAGCCCTGAGACTCCCGAGTTACCATCCCGGGTGGCCGACAGTCCCGCAGAGCTGCAGACAAGGGTCCCTACGTCCTGCCTGGCTTGTGATTTTTATAACCATAAATTGGCTAGAATGCATCCTACAGATCATTGCTTGCCTCACGCTACTGATGTACTGCATTAATGGCACCATTTCCATTTAAGCGGACCATAAGCATCGTGTAGTTTCGTTTTGTTCTTCTAGTCTCAAAGGCACTGTCATGTGGTGGCTGAGAGCGTGGCATGTGAAGTCAGGGAGACCCAGGCTTCAATCCCAGCTCTGCCACTTACGTTATTTGGAGATGTGCAGGTTAGTGCGATCTTCCCGACCTCGGTTTCTGGGTACGTAACACAAGGATAGCGGCGTATGCTTACGAAGGGTAAAGAGGTTTGATAAAATCTTGTAAAACTAAACCTCGAGAAAAAAGTATTTGATAAAGTTGTTATTCACAGAGCTATACAATTGGGTAGAGTAACTGTTAAACTGAACAAAATTTCTGGAGAGATTTTTTTTTTTTTTTAAAGAGCAACTCAATTATTGAGGGCTTTGGATTCACTAAACACGCTATTATTTGCGCATGGACGGTCGTCTGTGTTATGTCTGTTATTTTAGAACTGAAATAAGTCTGGCCGATCACGGCTGCTCTTAATATTCTTGTTGCCTCCTAGATTTAACATGTGGAAAACGGAATTTGTTTTCTAAACGACATCAAGCTCCGCTCAGCCTCTTAAGTCGAAATGTTGGTTATTTTGCTCACACCTGCCTAACCCACAGTCTTGGCATTCTAGCCAGCGTGAATTCCCACTGACCCTACCTTCAAAATACATCTCACATCTCTGAATGTTCACATCCTTGCCAGACTGGTCGGAGAAAGGCAGATAGCTCTGGATACTGTCACTATGGGGACTCTAAAGGAAACCACTCCATTTTTCCATCTTAACTGTGACAGTGTTCTCCAAACCGGACCTTTAGTCCTGCCCTTCCTTCCACCCAACCCCTGCCTGTCCACCATATGGCAGCTACAAATAATTACAGCCAAAACGAAACCTTTCTGTCATTATTTGATTCTCCTGTTTAAAATGCTCCAGTGACTTTTCACTGTTCTGGGGGTCGAATCCAAAAATCTTTACAGCAGCCCCAAAACCTTGCACGGTCCTGATCTTGCCGGCCTTTCTAACTTGATTTCTTTTCCTGGCATCTTAGCGTTTCTTCTCCCAGGGGTCCTGGTTTTTGCCACCTAGAACATTCTTTAAGTCTAATTAACACCTACTCATCCTTAGGGCTCCGCGTAAATGCCAATTTCTCAGGAGTCTGGCTTCTCCATACTGCACATCTGTCATCGTAGGGGCATATGCCTAATCTCCTGTTCACATTCTGTCTGCATCCAGCCTGGAATCTCCGGAAGGGCCAGGACTTGGCTTTCCTATTTCATTGCTGAGTCCTGTGCCTGGCCCATGGCCATTGGTCTCACAGATGTTTCTTGAATGAATAACGGATGACATACAAAAAAACCCCCAACTTCCTAACTCATTTGCAGCTCGAGGACCTTGACGGCTAAAATGATGGCTTCTGGTGTTTTAGGGCGAAAGCAAACTCAGAGGGAAGTTTTGTCCTGCTTAGGGGTTCTCTTAGTGACCTGTTACTGAGATAGATTCTGAGAAAGCAGCTTGCTTCAGTGAAACGCGTAAAGGAAGGAAAGTCAGGGTCTGTTACTGAGCTACGTTCTACTGTTTTAGACAAGAGATGCTGGCGTCAGAAACTCCCAAAGAAGCAGCTGGCCAGGAAGATTGTGGGCCTTGTTGCTCTCGGGAGAGGAAGGAGGAGATAGGTGAAATCAACCAAGGAGGACACATGGACTTTGTTCTAAGACCTTCTGAGAGCAGGCGAAGACAAAGACAGTGGGCAGGGGGGCTTCGTTCCACGTATGTTAGAAAAGACAGTACAGACTGCTTGCAATTAGTTCCTCTGCCCTATGTTTGGTTTTTTCATGGGTTATATTATGGTTTACCCATGAATTGATTGCTTTGGGGAGTACAAATTGACATGCATTGTTATTCAGATGATTAACATTAATACAGAAATTTCCCTCTTTTTTTGGGTTTGTTTTTTTTTTTTGTCTTGTGTTCAATTTCAAATTTGTACACTCCTATTTTCTGGCTGTGCCTCCTTAATCAGCACCTTGAATTCTACTTGCCATAGAACGAAAATGGAAAAAGCACAGTTCAGAGAAGATCTAACATGCCTCATTAAGACTGATAGGAACATCAAAAAGCAATGTAAAGGGGCAAGGGCTTGTTCCTTACTAGTCTAAAGGAACACACTGAGTTTGGCTGGGAGTTTCTGGGGGTGGCTGAATGCCTGCTCACCACCTCCCAGAGTTAGGAAATTCTTCCATCACACCCAGAAGTCTGTATTAATGACAGCAGAGGCGGTGAGGCTGTTTGTAAATTTCTACTGCCTTTTTGAAATTGATGACAACCTCCAGAATGTCTCGTGCTCAGTGGCTCTCTCTCCCGGATGTGGTTAATCAATTCTTATTTGGTATGAAAGACAGGAATGGGACTCCTAGTATACTATCATGCGCCTAAAGAAAGAGCTCCCATACTGACATTTCCTCTGGTGGGCAAGAAAATGACAGCCTTAAACTCACAATATTTCAGCATTTGAGTGAGTGAAACGGTTCAGTTCTACAATTTCTAAGACTATAATGAAAAGGCACTGAAGAATGGGAACAAATGATTATAATCTTTGATCCCCCCCCCCCCCCACTTATCTACTATGTAAACTCTTATTCATCCTTCCAAACCCAGCTCAAATAGCCCATCAGCTAGGAAATTTTCCTGACCATCCTGGGAAAGTTAATAACCTCCTCAACTGTACAGCCACTGTAATTTACACACTTGCATTATTGTAAACACTGTACTATCTTTTTGTTTACGTACCTCTCTTCTTTTTAGACTGTGTGAACTTAAGGGGCAGGATACATGTTTTAATCTCAGCCTCCCCAGTACCTCACATAGCGCTTGGTATTTTCAAGGGGTTCAGTGAGTATTTGCTAATAAGAGAGCAAATAAATAATATTTAAGAGAGAAACATAAAGTTCAACAATTCTGTTGATTACCGCTGAAGTTTTCATATATGAGACCAGATGCCCATCCAAACTATATGTATTCAATTCCATGAATGGCGTTTCAAATATCTGTGTTTGGCTTTTAGTAACAGCCCCATCTCAAGGGTCTTACACAGTCTCTAATTCTTGGCCCTTGAATGTACTGATCAAAGAAATCCAGATGCTGTTCTTGCTTGTTTTTACCTTCTGATAAGCTTAGGTTTGGGGCCATCTTATTTACTCCCCAAGCTTGCCTCCCCTAAAACCACCACTGAGAACTTGAATCCTAGAAGAAATGCCAAATAGCCTAGTGATCTGCAGAAGGACTCTACAGGTCAAAAGTATGTTCAGAGAGAACTGTCAGGAGGACAAGGAGGTGATGTGCTTGGCTTCGCTGGTTCTCTCCTCCAGATCCTTTCAAGGGAACACTTTACTGCCAATTGATGGCATCAGAAACTAGGAGCTGGGAGATACGCTTATGCAGTGTATGTGTTTTCAGCACGGAAGGGAGGCTCTTTGTAAGGAGCAGACACTCTGATGGATCTTTCCCTGAAAATGTAACAATTAGGGCAGTAAGTATAGGTTTGTGGCTGTTCGTCCATCAGACATCTCACCACCTTATTGTGTGTGCAGGGACCACCAGAGTTCCATCCAGTGTGGCTCATCACTTACCCTCTCGCTGAAGCCCTAGACCACTGGCAAATTACTCTGCCCCCTAAGTCTAGATTCTGAATCTTTAAAATGGTGATAACGTTTTCTCCCGACCTCACTGGATTGCTTTCAGGCTTGAATGGGACAGCGCATCTAAACCACTAATGTCGGCCATATACAAAGTGCACAATAAAAACTCGTTGTTCATGGTGATGGTGGGTCTCTCTTCCTTTTCCTCCTTCTTTTGCTACAGTATCTACTTATATTTCTCGTTCCTTTTCTCTTCCTCCTCTTCCTTCATCCAACTCACTCTACATAGGCTTTCTATCTAGGAGCTATTTTTCTAACAATAGTCAGCCAATGTCAAAATAGGCTGACTGGTGCCCAATGAAGTCTATGGCTGATCATAAACACAAGGAAGAAAAAGAGTCTCATCCAGCCTTAAACACCACCGTTAACTGTGAAAATAACCTGAATTAAGCCTGGTGGACCAGTCAGCTTTCAGCTTGGAAATCTACCAACAAAGTTGCTCATTAGCGGGGTTACTGCATCACTGCAGTGTTTAAATATATCTAGTATGTATGATATATACATATAGTTTCTATTGGCTTTACCTGTTTTAAGCCTTGGAGATTAAGATGGCAGGTATGGTTACAAATAACCTGTAGTTGTTAGAAAATAAAAACTTATTAAACTTTGGAGCGCCTACAGTGACAGTGGCACACAACTTATTCATGTTCAAGATCTTCGTGAGAAAATAAAAAATCGTATAGATAAGAAACAAGCCACCAAATGCTATAGCTTGCATAATTGTTTCCAGCTGCGTGCAGAAAATTCGCTGGCCATTTCCTGGAAAGACTATAGATTATTTTTCTGTCTTTCCTGACACCTCAGTTATTAAAAGTTTAAAAACTACGTGAGCACTTTTTGAACTTTTGATTTCAAGACAAATTAGCCCCTTTCTTTGTTTATTTTTTTCTTGGCTCTTCCAGGCAAGGAAACAGCAAGAGCCAAAGCACCTGAACCACGACAGCATCTGGGGACAGAACAGCAAAGCCCTTCGAATATCTGGTCAACCCAGTCGCAGCCTTCACCATCAGTTACACTGCAGCCCAACAGGCTGCGACCAGTGCCCCTTCCCTCAGGTCATTAATGCGGACATGGTTTTGGAAGAGCGGACGGAAAGGTGAGAAAAGGACAGAACCAAGGGCGAAACAAAACAAAGGCAGACCCGGGGAACACTCCGAAACTCCTCCCTCCCCACCCAAGTGCTGCCTCCTTTCCTCGTGGTTGTTTTTATACATTACTGTTTGCCCCTCAGGCTTCACGCTGTTAGTGTGTACAGGAGGGGTTACAGTGAGACGGCGTGTTGGAGGAAATATAAATTAAAATTATACTTCTGTCAGTCTGGAATCAGGGATTGCTTCTCAAGGTCTCCCCAAACGCTCCATTTCAAATGAATCTTCATTTATTACCTCGAGAAAGGCCAAATGCATAATTCATCAGCAGCTCTCAGTCAATATACCCTTATAAGCATGTTTTCCCATGAGCCTTTGAGTAAAAAATACGTTATGCTAATTCTATTAGTTGGGTACACAAGAGCTGTCGAACAAAGTAAACAAGCATTAAAAGGAGACACATGTGAACAGGGAATTACCCATCAGCCTACCGTCCGGGGTCAAATTACCAAGGGAGCAACACGGGGCTGGTAAACTCGTTCCATAATGTAGGCTGGACGTTCCTCTCCCCGGGAGAGCTTCGAGCCACCCGAGGGGCTCCGGCTTGGGCGATGCAGTGGGGAGCCCGGGGTGACCGGCGACGGGGACTTACCGGGTCTCCAAGGGCACGTTGCTGTTCAGCACCCAGCTGTCCTGAAGCTGAACCGACTCCGGGGTGGTGGCCAGGTCGTTGGGCGCGGGAGCCGGGGCGTGGATCTGACTCCGCCGGTTGGTCAGCGAGTTCCTGTTGAGGGAGTTGGCGGACGAGTGGTGATGGGACAGCGTGTGGTTGTGAGGAGGGGGCAGGGGGGGCCTCAGAGTCGACTGGCTGTGGTGGTTGGGAGGGCCTGCGAAGAGAGGAAGGAGAGGCAGTCAATAGCGGATGCGGAACTCGGCCCCGGACACTTGCAAACCCGCAGAGTAGAGCCTAGAACCACAGCCTCCCTCACTGTTGGCAATTGCTGAACGTCACCAACAAGAGAGTCAGGTGAGACCGCCTCAGGCATCCCAGGGCTAGTTACAAATAAGTAATACGCTTTGATTTGCCTTTATCCCTAGGCTTCAAATGAAGAATGAGAAACCGTATGTGGAATCTAAAAAAAAAAAAAAAGGACACTCTGAACTCATCTACAAAACAGAAACAGACTCAGACTTAGTAAACAATCTTATGGTTACCAGGGAAAGCAGTTGGAAGGGGACAAATTTGGCAGTTTGAGATTTACAAATGTTGGCCACTATATATAAAAATAGATTAAACTATGAGAATTATGTTCAATGTCTTGTAATAACCTTTAATGGGAAAAATATGAAAATGAATGTGTGTTTATGCATGACTGGGACATTGTGCCGTACACCAGAGATTGACACATTGTAACTGACAGTACTTCAATTAAAAAAAAAAAAAGAATGAGAAACTAGGTTAGCAAAACCAGGCTGGCCAGGGCTGACCAGTGGGATTCTCTGAAATGTATTAACTCCAGCAATGAGAGTAACATGACATTCAAGGCCGATCACTGTTGTAACAAGTCCTCAGCCCATTTCCTGGTAGACCAGCACACAGCGTACAGTCTTTAAAGACATGTCCTCTTTCTAAAGGTGGTAAGAATAGGGCAGACTCTGAATCAGGGAGTAGCAAATGTGAGTACATGCCAGGCAGGAGACTGAAGTGGGCCAGTTGTGGACTGGGGTGAACTGGAGAGGGTGGGGAGACCCGCTACTCGTATCCAGGCTCATGTGGCCGTGCAGGGATGAGGGCTCAAGGCAGCCCACCTTCTAGTTTTTCTAGGAAAGCGAAAGATCTTCACTTTTTGATAGAATTCCTGCTTTTTTTTTAATGTAGGCAATTAAAAAATGTGTTTTTGTGTATGATATATATATAGAGAGATCTGCACATGTAAATATGTATACTTTTCTAAATGAGACAACAAAACACACCTGTGAGCCCTCTCAGATCAGTAGGTTGATACCATCTGTCCTCTGAGAGGCGAACCCTGAAGACTCCGTCTCTGGAGAATGTCAGGGTTGATGTTTTCAAACCGTGACCCTTACTCCAAGTGGCATCCTGTTTTCTAATCTTGAAATCCTCCGTCCTTGCAGGAAAAACGGACAAAGGAGAACTACATCTCTGTGCATGTTTCCCAGTAAATATGAGCACGGATGACAATTCCACACACGGTTTTCCTAGCAACCCGTTCTCCACCTCCAAGATGAAATAGTTTAAGCATAATGAAAACGAAAAGTCGTTCACTCTGCAACGTAAGCCTATAATTTGGTCTTAATGGCTGCTGAAACATGACTTTTAATTTGTGTCCTTTGAGAAAGTTTTTTTTTTTTTCTTCCCCTGAAGCCTCCAGTCGGGGTTGGCAGCTCACCAGGTGACCGCTGAGCCTTGTCATTTTGGCCCCTGCCAACTTTTAAAATCCTCAGCCCCTGCTGTCCTGGCTTGAAGAAGTTGGCTCAAGTCATTTAAACAAGCAATTTGACACAAATTTCAACGACTTGTCTCCTTATGTGGCCGAGCTACATCTCCAAAAGGTATAATCTACGTTCCGTGGCTGTGGGGAAGACTGCAGAAACGTTCCGACAAGAAAGACAACATGTCAAGAAGATAGCAGGTTAGGAGAACATCACAGCCGTCGGAAACAGGACAGAAAAATACGGAGGAAAGTGGGTTCCTCGAAGTTGGCATCTCTGGGCTGAAATGACTTAGGGGATTTTTTCTTTTTCTTTTCTTTTCTTTCTTTTTTTTTTTTTTTTTTTGTGTGTGTGTGTACAGAGAAAGACGACTAAAACTAAAACCCAGTGGGAAATGCCTCGGGACAGGCATATAGATTTTTAAATCGCGTCCTCCAAATGAACCTGTAATTCGTATTTTCCATTCTGCACTCGGTGACATTTTAAATACATCGTTGAGGGAGTCTCATTGCTGGAGCAGGCTATTATATTTTCCGGCATTGTTGTCTGCCTTGTAATGTATTATTATATAGTTATTTAGCATTTGTGTGCCTCGTATTAGTGGAAGGAGGTGCGGAAAGGGGGTGAAATGATGCAATAATGATCCTTCAGAGATACTATCCAAGCCCCTCACACAAGGTTAATGAATTCTCATGCCTTCCTTTCTCGCCCCCTCCACTCCCATCCAAGCGGTGTCATTATTCTCCATTAGTCAGGTAATTATGAGACTTGCCTGGGGAAGGCAAGATGAATCAGTGTACAAGGGAGGACCCACCCGCCCCAGCCCCAGGCCCGAACTCTCCATCTCCCTCAGCCCCCTGCCCCCACCGCCCTCTGCCCTCTCCCAGCTCTCCAGACCACACACCCTCCCCAAAGTACAAAGAGGCCATGGAAGGGATTTAATGCACCAAATGAGCCAACTGGGGTCCTCCTGCTTCCTCGTCTGTTCGCCCTGAGCTGAGGTTTCTCTGCCTCCTGCAGCCTGGGTGGTCCTTCTCTGCCCACTGGTGTTCCGTGTGGGTGTCCTTCTGCTGACACATCCAGGGGAGGTTCCCGGGGTGGGGGGGAAACCGGTACTTCATTCTCCACTCACCCTGCCCTCCTAGAAAGCAACGTGCTTTTTCACTGCGCAACAATCAAACGACTGAGGGCGACAGCAAGGAAAGCCACCCCCGTCCTCGGTGTTGAACGATGCTCTCCTAAGACTGTTGCTCATTTCCTCTCTGGCACTGATGGTAATTTGCTCATGTATCTGCCTGTCCCAAACGCAAACGTTTCAGCTAGGTAGAGGAGCTAGAAGGAAGAGACAATGACGACTCGGAGAGGTAACGCTGCCCCTGGGGTGAACTCAGCGATGTGGGAGCATCCAGGAAAGGCATGGGGTTAGGAGATAACAAAGAACTGGGTTCTTCCTGAAACACGGATTTTTTTTTTTTGTAATTATAAAACCGAGAATTTAGAATGACATCCTCCAAGTGTCAAAAGCTCAAATTTTGACAACAAACAAACAGAAAGATCTGGGTTTGAGGGTCAGGGCTGCACCTTTCGGGTTGTGCGAACCTGGGCCTGAGACCTCATGTCTTTCATTGTCAGCGTACGTATCTGCTAAATGATGCAAGTAGCCGTAAGTACCTGTCGGGCAGCTGTGAAGGTTAAAGTGGCAGGATGAATGTAAAATGCTAAACACGCTACCCGATGGCAGGCAAGTTCCCCCAAACCACGTGCACGGCACATTGCTTCGGAATGAAAGGATGGATGAAGACGGACATGCAGCTCTCTAGGAGCCCCAACTTGAGGAGAGGGCGTAAACGCAGAGCTCATCTCTCTAGTGCAGGAGTGACGAACCAGCAACCCCCAAGCTGAGTATTACCCAAAATTCAAAGTCAAGATTTTGAACGATGTTCCAAGACTTCTGACTTCCCTTGAAAACAAAACCAAACTGAGGGTACAGAGTCTGCATCCAACAACTGGATAGAGCTGAATGCCGTTGGGTGATTCTTGTTTGTTTATTTTGCCGTCAACCCGAACAATCCCTGTTACCTTAATCTGGCTGGCCGCGTGCATTTCTGTTACCGGCTGGTAGGCATTTACATTTGTGACTGCCGGCTTCACCCGGGTTCCTTAGCATTCTGTGTGGGGAACGTGTCTTTCATACAACACCACCTCTGCTACAGCTAATGATCTCGAGCACTTTTTGTGCTGATTACTTTTTTGTTACAGTCATCCAAAGTGCGTGCTGGATGTGATGGTGTTCTATTTCAAAAATGCAGGCAGTGGCCAGCAACACGCCTTACTGCTTTCCAAGAAGCTCAATTACATGAAAAAGCCATTCTCCAAGGCAGCTGTTGTCTTCAGTCTACGGTGAACCAAAAATGAATCAGTCAGCTTGATGGGGGAACCTTCACATCCGCACGGAGTGCCACGCACTTACTGGGCTTAATTCATGTGCACGTTATTAACGGCTCTCCTGTTACATAAATATGAAGTCACCTAGTAAAGTAATTGAGCCACAAATAACTATGTCACCTAAATGCTTACATGGTATCAACCTAATAAATACGCTATTAGCAGGCAACTGGCAACTGTCATTAAAATTGCGCTGCTAACCTATCATATCGCATCTGATGGATCTTGAGTCGAGAACCCAGAATTCGTTCTTAGGTGCCGTGTGGCTTTCAGTCCTAGGAAGGAGGGGCTGCCTACTGGTTCTTTGTTAAAACCTATGGAGGGACAGATAGGACTCTGAGCAAAGGTCAGTTAATGGATGGAGAAGATGATTCTTGTGTACTTAAAATTTAACTGCTTGACTGAGTGCTTCACCTGTCCTGTTGGCTTACTTGGACTTGTCGGCACGAGTGGTCTATGCTTCTGAGTATTTTAGATTTGCTATGGGACAGTTGCCAGCAATTCTGAGCCCGACGGGAATGCCATTGACATATTCTGTCCTTCCTAAATGCCTCCTGATGGACAGTGGAGTCTTAAGAAAAAGAATGCAGGGCTTCTTTGTCGGGTACCAAGATCGAGTCCAACAAAGTTGTGTGGGGACTACAAACTCTTGGAGTATCGGCTCTTGTGCTGACTAGACTGGTGGTTTTCTGAGAGCATGTGGGAACCAGCAACGCCCACATTTTAAATCACGCATAAAGGAAGAATTTTCTTGGGCACTAAGGAAGTCAGTTCATAATAACTGGCTATTGTTGTTGGACTCTTCCTAAACAAACAGCTGGGGGAGGCATTTAGGCTGGGTCTACCCTTGCCAAGCAGGGTGTTGATGAGAGGAGAGAGGCAGGAATAAACTCAGAGAGCCTGGTCTTGTCTTAGAGTCCACACCAATTATTCTGGGTAATTAAGAATGATGATAAAATGTGTGAAAGACAAAACAGAGGTAGAGGCCTGCCTAACGGCCAATAATTCACTCGTTCTTGGAGACAGCATGCCAGTTGTTGGGCTTTAAGAAGTTCAACCCTTCAGACCCCAAGATAATGAATTAACCACAAACTCTCTACCTTCTGAACCCCGTCTTTGGAGCAAGTTACGTCTTGATGGCAATCTGAAGATGCCAGAAGTGGGGATGATGGGACACAGATCCTGGAGTCTATGGGGGATGAAAACTGGCCCCAGGAAGCCCTGTTCAAATTGAACCTTGAACGGGAGCCAGAGGGAGTCGGAGGTAAGGATTTTCAAGAATAACAGCCTCTGGTTAGAACGAAGGTGAGCAGAGGCTAATGCAGATGGTCAGGCTGGTGGTTGGCCTGGAACGTTACATATTTTTTTCTGAGTCTGTTTCTTCATCTGTAAAATGGGTACAGTAATTTTATTTCTTTCATATGATTTGTTGGAGGGGGGAATCAAATGAGACTGTCTATGAGGAACCTAGCACAATTCTTGGCACAGAGTAAGCTATTAATACCTATGATCATATATTATTTTGTGTTAGAATTAATAATATGAATAACAGTATTAAGAGTAGCAGTAACCGTGGCTCCGGTGGATGTGCTGTGTACCTCCTGGGGCACTCCAGCTTTCCCAGCCTGCTGAGGTGGCATCTTACAGAGGGAGGTATCAAATTAACATATGGACCCCGAATCACCAACCTCAGACCCCCTCCACCTTCAAATTCTGTCTGCAGAAGGGCAGAGTGACTGAGTGACACGGCACAGGCACTAACACAGGCCGTCTCAGGAGCATCTCTCTAAGAGCCTGCAGACGTGGAACTTGGGATTCAGAACGGTCCCATTTCCATAAACAAAACAATTAATGTCAATGGCAACAAAACAATAACATTGACAACAGACGATATGAACTGAGCTCTGCCCGTGCGTCTGTTCCTGTGCTCAGTGCTGTACCTAAATTATTTCTATGTACTCTCACTCCTGTGGGATGTGTTCTCCAACCATCCCCATTTTACAGATCCTGCAAGTGAGGCTCAGAGAGGTCAAGTAACGTGCCAAAGGCCACACAGCTCAATAAGTGGCAGAGCTGGTATTTGATCCCAGGGTCTCTTCCCCGCTCTGCAAAGGAGCATGAGGCCCCTGAGTGCACTCACACAGGGAGGGGACCAGGATCCCTGCCCCGGTGTATGCACGTCCTGGCAAATACAGAGGGAAACTGGCTTGATGCATTTCTTTGCACGTTTGCTTACATCGCAGAACCGAATAAAGTGGAGAGAATGGCCCACCTCCGAGCTCCATGCCTTACGGTGCCGCCTCAATCAGGAGAAATAGGCCAGAACAGCCGAACCGCGGTGCCGTCTCTTTTCTGGGTCTGCCCCAAAGGCCCCACCTCCACAAACTTGCTCCTCTGTGCCGCATCCCCAGCTCCCACAACCAAAAGGAGGAGGGATGAGCAGCAATTAGGCCTGTTGGAGGCAGAAACAAGGGCACGCCGGTCCCAGCTCGCGCATCCTGCCGGCTCAGACTGCACGTACTTTGCCAACAGCGCCGGGGTGAGGGGATGGAGGTGGGTCCAGACCCGGCCACCTCCCACATCTGGAGAGAGGTTGACTTATTTGTTTCTCAGTGTTGGACACTTCAGATGTTCAACTTGCACCCTCCTTCCCTGTCCTTAAAATCTACTGAATGATTTGTCCCTGAAAGAATGGACTTTTTAAATTTATTACTGACCTGCGTGTGGCATTGCTGGCCAGGCAGGATGGTTGATTGATCTGCAATATTTCTTGAATCTGGCTGTTACTGGAGCAAGCCGCAGCTGCGCCTTTCTCCACATTTCAGAACAGGGGAGAAAAAAGAAGGAAGGATGAAGGAGACAGCCAGGCTGTGCCCTTCTTCTCATCTCCAGGCAGGCACGCCGAGGTGGCTCTGGCCAGTGCCTGTGTTCTGGAGAAGGGACCTGTCCTTCCTGGAAAGGCCCCATTCAGCCTGACCAGAGCATCAGAGAAGGGAAGGATGGTGTTTACCCGTAAGGAATGATTTGTAGTGCTCTTACTTACACAGAATGGATGATCTCAGAGGAAAAAAAAACCTCCTGAGCACCTTCACAATGACACGGGGCAACGTCGCACGGCAGAAGTGCCGGACTGCAGTCTTAAAGAGCGACCATTTGCAGGCTTAGAAACCAGTTTTATCGTCCCTACCTACACTCATGAATGCCAGGGTTTAGAAAGACGCCTTAGCTCATCTAAGAACGACCGCTCCCATTTAATAAGCACCAGCTATGTGATAAGCGCTCTGTATATTTCACCTCATTTAAAACTTAAAATAACCTTCAGTGTAGATACGGCTCTCCATGTTAAACACGAAGAAGCTGGAGGGCAGGGATGTTAAGTGATGTAAGTTTCCCTCTGCATATTTTGTATTTAGCTGTATTACATCTGGGCGCCTTTCCAGTGCACGCGGGGCACAGCTCTTTCATAACCCTCGGCGCATGGTTTTATATTATTTTTGGACTCTCCTGTGTTCCCCACTAGATTGGGAGCTCTTCCCGCGCAAGGAGCCTGTCTCTTTTGCTTTCGTATGCCCAGCACAAGGCTATGGTGCCCGGCACAGAGGCAGCACAGAATGAATGAATGAACACATACAGGAACGAGTGAACAAATGAACAGCTCATGTCCCTGGAGGGTTATGTTTGCAGAGCCTCGGCAGAGAGGGGTCAGAGTAGATTTCTGCCTCTGTTCTTTGAGCATCCCAGCTGAACGTTCTTTTGAGTATTCTGGTTCCTTCCGTGAATTCGTATTGCCCTCAGAGAGTCCTTCCAAAGGAGAGAGCCAGACGCAGGGGAAAGGTGACTTCAGTCCCCTCTGTTTTCACCTGGTTGTTTTCTCCTGGCTCTGCCTGATCTCTTACTCTTTTTATTGTGATTAATAAAATAACTTTACCAAGATAGAACAAAATTCAGCTCTTTAGATTGTACATTTTAGTATTTTTAAAGTGCATTGAGCGAGATGTGCAACCATCATTACTACCTAATTTTAGAAGATTTCTGTCACCTCCCCCCCCACCCCCCAAGAAAACCCCACACCCATTGGCAGTTACCCTCCAGTCCCCCTAGGAATCGGCTTTCTGTTTCTATGAATTTGCCTATTCTGGACATTTCATGTAAATGGTGATTCCCTCTGTTTTGTTTTTTTTTTTTTTTTTTAATACGAGGTCTGTCTGTTGCAGAGCCCTGCTGGAACCAAATCAAAGTTAGATCTCAGATGGGGCACACTTCAAACCACTTAAGAGTATCTCTCCCTGGCAGCCCGAAGCTAGTCCTCCACAGGAGGTTTTTGGCTGGGACCCCGCTGTTGTTGGTATTTTTCAGGTGGAGATTGTTAGGTGATGGGCATTTGAGAGCCAATTGTATACTTGAGGGTCCGAGGGGGATCCTGGAATTTTTTCCAGTGCTTCAGGCAGGGCTGTAATCACAGCAGAGAGCCATTTCTGCTCAGCTAAAATGCAGCGATGCACAGGCAGGGACTCCTGGGGAAAGGACGAAAGGGGGAGGGAACTCTTGAATCGGGTGCCAAACCAGCAGCTGCCCTTGAATTACGAGCTTAACAGCACTTGTCAGTTTGGGACCATCCCGCCCAAACAGGGCAAGTTCTCACCTACGATGGGTCAGAGAGGGATCTGAATCACAGGCGCCCCATCATTTTACCAGACCCCTGTGCTCATTCCTTGCTTTCTTAAATCATCAGGAAAGTATCACTTGAGATCAATGTCAAGTCCATTAGCTACTTTTCAAGTGACAAAGACCAAAAAAAAAAAAAAAAAAAACCACTTGAAATATTTGAGAGAAACCCTTCTAAAGAGAAGATTTTATTGCAAAGTTACATCTGAGCAGTGCCTATCTGGGCATTTCAATAAATCTACATTACCCTAGGTATTTTGTGGCATCCTCTGGGAGAGGAAAGCCTATCAGTGGAAAGTAATGATTTTGGGTTTTTCAATTGCCCTAAGGATCCTGACAATGCTATTAAGACCCATGCTCTCCCTGTCGAGAAGTTTAGGAGTGAAATTATTAATACGCCCAGACGTTATGTTGATTGTCGCGCTGTAGCAGAAAATACTCTCTCTGTTATTTGAGCTGCATTATCACTTTCCCAAGCAGAGAATTGCATCAAAAATTTAAACTCCTCTCATTCCAGCTCACCGCATAGCTTTTCAAGTTCTTATTGTAAAATTGGCTGGGCATAATTTGGATATCTCCCTACCCGTGAAAGATAATATGTTTTTCAAAGACCAGACTATGTTTTTTTTTTGAAAAATAAAAATCACAGTGGAATTTTCTTCCATCAAGATGTCATTCTTTAGCTCTTTAACTAGGTTTTCCTTGGGGTGTATTTTATTCCTTTTTTTTTCCTTTGAGATGGTCACAATTCTTTCCCCTGAACACAGGGAGAGAGGATCCAAACAAAGATAAAATATGATTCTGATTTCGGATCAAGCCTCTAACAGAATGATGGGGACAAGCTCTGATCTACGCCATTCATTAATACTAAGAGCGACTGAAGCACACCAGTTAAATGGCAAGGACAGGATAAAGGTTCCTAGAGCATTTTCACTTCAAAGCTCAGCAGAATTATTTACTATCTGGGTGACCTTTTCCCCAAATCTCTCATGGTACGCACCTCATAGGGCAAGGGAACAAAAGTTTCTCCATACTATATAAACAGAAGTCTGCTGAATGTCAGACCTTGAACTGCATCTGGTTTCATGTCAAGTGACAGCTGATGCAATGGGACGTACAGGGCATACTGCTGGAGACATTTTCAGGAGATTCTTTCTGCCTTCAAAACACACACACACACACACACACACACACACACACACACACACGCGAGAAAAGTAACTATCCCAGTGAAACAAACATCTGGGGGCTTCCTGAAGGGTTAAATGGTTTGTGTGCTAGCAGAGAGAGTGCCCTTTGGATTTTCTTTATGATTGTTTAGTGTTTTCTCTCAAAATTGTCTTGCAGTTGCTTTGCATCTCCTAACGAAAAGTGGACCAGACAGTGCTCATGGTCCTTCTCATCACGCAGCACGGATGATGAGCAGGAACACCCAGGGCTGAGCAGGGAAAGATGAGAAAGTCCACCCCTCCTCCACCACCCAAGAGTTCTAGGATGCAAACAACTTTCAGGAAACATTGGGACCAACGGGAGGCCAGTGTGCCCTGCAGATCTGTTTTGTGGGAGAGGAGGTGTCAATGAGAGCAGAATCACCATCTCCCACTGTGCCCTCCTTGGAAAACAGGGTTTCTCTGTAGCCACGGCTCATCACGCCATTTCCAGGACTTTTACTCTTCTCGACACCGATTTCTCCAGTTTTGCCTGGGCGACTTCTGGAGTTCGACAGCCAGCCACTCAACCTGTCTGTGCCTCTGCTTCCGCATCCATAAGAGGTGGTTAATAACCATTCCTACTTGGTAAAGAGGGTTAAATGAGATAGTATGTTTAAAGTTAAAGTGCTTAGAGAATGTGTCACGATGAGGAAGTACTTAGGAAAGGTATTTGATTTTGCCTAAACACTCTCATTCTGTCTTGAGGTGGTGAAGAGAGGAGTGAAACAGATCCTGTGATTCAAAGATTATTTCAGTGACTTGGGAAACTTCCTGTTGCCAGATGTTTTGGGGCCAATAGCACCATTAAGATTTGGGGATCCTTGAGATAAGCCACACAGAGAAAGACAAATATCATATGATACCATGGAACTAAGAAATGGTACAGACGAACTTATCCACAAAACAGAAAGAGACTCACAGACATAGAAAACAAACTTATGGTTACCGGCGGCGGCGTGGGGGGGGGAGTGGGGGAGGGAGCGATAAATTAGGAGTTTGGGATTAGCAGATACAAACTACGATATATAAAATAAACAAATTTCCACTGCACAGCACAGGGAACTATACTCAGTATCTTGCAGTCACCTATAATGAAAAAGAACATGAAAAGGAATGTATGTATATACATGGATGACTGAAACACGACGCTGTACACCAGAAACTGACACAACATTGTAAACTGGTTACACTTCAATTTAAAAAATGGAGAAGAAAAAAAAGAAAAAAAAAAACAAGTTCCTACTGTATAGCACAGGGAACTATATTCAATATCTTATAATAACCTATAATAGGAAAGAATCTGAAAAAGAATATATGTGTATATATATCTCACTGAATCACTTTGCTGTACCTGAAACTAAGACAACCTTGTCAATCAACTACACGTCAATTAAAAAAAAAAATTTAAAAGACTGAGATCCTTTTTCCTACTTGAGAGTTATAGCAGCTCTAGGTCTTAAAACATGTTGAAATAATCAGTGCTCTCAATTTTCACCTTTTGCAATTTAAATACATTGAAATAAACCCATCTAGTGATGGGCACTTGGAAGGGCCTTAGAGTAGCTTTTTACTTTTTATTAATTCCTTTATTCCCTATGAAAATCAGCATTAGGAAAGCCTAGCTTTTCTTGAACTCTGGTGTTCCTGTGTAGTACCAGCCCCCATTTTGCATGAAAAGCCTGCAGTAAAATCCAGACTTTGAAGTTCCTTTTGCCCAGACTCACGCAGAGGCCCAACAGGTTGCACCCTCACCGCTATTCACCAGGGAACCCACGGAGGTCCCCCGTTACTCACCCCCATTAGATGGTGTAAGTCGTGAATTAGCAATTTGTTTCTCAGGCCTTCTTGGGTCACTGAAGCTTTCCAGTATTTCTCATCTCAAATGGGATCATTCTTAATCCCCTAATGTAGAGAGTGAGCCATTGCTCTCATGAAATAATCAGATTGGGTGGAGAAAATGATTTCCATTCCTAACGCTGGTTATCTGACACCAACAGTGTGGCCAGGGAAGGCTTCTCAATAAGATGCTATCTGATCAGAGACCTGAAGGAAACTGGGAGAGAGCCAATCCAGGGTCTGGGGGAACAAACGTAGCAGGCAGAGAAAAAGCAAGAACAAAGACATTTTAAATCTGGGATGTGTGCAGGGATTGGCCAGATTATCCACCTCTTCCATTCAGCTTCAAGCCTGGTTCTCAAACAGAGCACTGAAGTCAATAAGAAAGGCTCAAATCCTCCCTGGCTTCTGCCTGATCTGGGTCCGGCAGGCTTCTGCCTCAGGCCCCATGCGCTTGCCACGCCCTTGGCCTGTATCCTTGGGGATATGGATGGTTGAGTGGGTCAGTGTGTGTAGGTTTCAGTTAAGTTCCCCTTTTAAGACATGTCTTCCTAAGACGACCTCAGCAGTCATACCCTCCTTACATTGCTGCCTTTTCCTCTAAGACACTTATCATCTCATTTTAAAAAACTGTCTTTTTGCACAAGAAGGGAAGCTCCTTGAAGTCAAGCATGCTGCTTTATTCTCTGCTGAATCCCTGGCTCCTGGAACACCTAGTAGATACAGCAAAGGGTTGCTGAATGAATGAATGAATGAATGACACTTTGATTGCTTTTAAAATTTGAGGGTTTTGGGGGGGAGGGGTAATTAGGTTTATTTTTAAATTTTATTTTATTTAATGGGGATCCTGGGGATTGAACCCAGGACCTCGTGCATGCTAAGCATGTGCTCCACCACTGAGCTATACCCTCCCTCCCTGAATGACACTTTGAGAAGTAAGGGAAGAACAAAGGCGTCAAAAGAAGAGTCCAAATTCTAACAGACACGAGAGTCTTTCAAAGGTGCTGTTGCTTGGTATTGTTTGAGACAAGCCTCAAGAGCTTGGTGGACCAAAGTTTAAGAAAAAATTACGGTAGGCTTCCTGACCAAAACACAGCTCTGGCTCACGCAAACTGTAGCAATTTTTTCTCTCCTGCAGCAACCCAAACGTGACAACAAATGCCTTACACGCAGAAATCCCCACGGAACTAATGATGGCAGAGACCTCTGACACACCCCAAGTGGGAATAGACACACTTCACTTCCAAACTCCGACTAACAGGATCTCTTGTGGCTCTCCGGGCCACTGGAAAACGTTCACTTCCCGGCACGAATCTATTGTATTAAAGGATCTCTGCTCCAGGCCACTGACTCACCTGAGCGGGGTAAATCCTGATTCATCTCTGGAGTCAGTGAGACAAAAAGTAAATGAACGTGGCCAAGAACAGGGACGGCGCTGCAGAGGATTTGCAAATTTGCAGATACTAACGACTATATATAAAATAGATAAACAACAGGTTTATCCTGTGTAGCACAGGGAACTATATTCAATACCTTGTAGCAACTTATGGTTAAAGAGAATATGAAAATGAATATATGTTCCTATAAGACTGAAGTATTGTGCTGCACACCTGAAATTGATGCAACATTGTAAAACTAACTATACTTCAATTAAAAAAGAAGAAAAAAATTAAATTATAGTTTGTATTACTGTGTATAATCAAAAGAGAGAGAAATGGAATTCCTCCTCCTTCAGGAAGCCTTTCCGGATTGCATCAGATGAAATCCAGTGGCTTCCTAAATGTACAGTGACGAGCGTAAGATACCTTCTGGTTGCTCTGTTCTAGGACTAACCTTGGAGCTAAAACTGGTACATTTTATACTGAACAACTCCACTTGGCCATATGTAGCTCATTCATCCAGTCTTTGCAAATCTCACTCACTTACACACGGCATATAATCAGGAACAGTTTTCATTCTATGGGATTCTCTTTGGACTGAGCCTAGCAAAGTCGTATGCTAGTTGCCACTTGATAAAGCCTGTCATGTTCTCTGAGAGAAATCTAAAGAAGCGACAGTTCTCTCCTCAAGACTCCTTTTGCCTTCTCTCCAATGAAATTCCTTACACTGGACAAATGACCTGTGAGCTAAGCCGCGAACCATTTTCAATCACTTGTTTCTATGTTCAGTCCTTTACTCGCGTATTCATTTTCTCACGTGCCCATTCACTCGGCAATTAATCACTGAGCATCAACCCCGGGTCTGATAGGTTTCTGAGGTCACAGAATCTCTGACCTCTAGGAAAGGAAACAAAATCAGTCATAACCTACGATGACCTTTCGGTTGAACCACAAAAATCCCACCTTAACCCTTTTTTCCCCTTGTGCTTGTTAGCTATCAAAATGCTTCATTTTTTATGTATGTTTCAATTCACATTTCAGTTCATGCATAAACATTTTCTAAGAGCCACTATGCCATATTACTGTGAGAAAGTTTCATATGTGCCTATTATTAAACTAAACATGAATCCTTTCCCTCTCTCCCCATTCTGGTCTTACCTCCTAAGGCTAACTCACTATTCTGTTGGGGTCTACCTATGTGCATGTCTCAACATACAAGGTTTTTTTTTTTTTGCTAGCATACCATTTTAAGGATGCTCCGTGACACACAGAGAAATTAACAAGAATGTTAATTATTACCTGTGGAGAGAAACTATAACATTTTGATTCATTTGTGTTTTCAACGGAATGTGGTATTTATCAACTGTCTTTTATGTTTAACTCTAGAGAACAGAGCATGGCGAATTGGAGCGCTCAATTATGCACGTGGAATACAAGAATTATATTGCTTTCTTAGCAAGGTTCAGACTTGGAATTCCTGCCCTGAATTCTGCATCACACCAGCAGGACACATATGCCTTCGGGGTATTCTCCGCTCACATAAAGTGGAGTGAGACATCTGGATTCATGACGTGAAAATGGAAGCGGAGGATACGAAGAGGTTTCGCCACTGGGGTTTACTCCGATCGTCCTGTCCGCATCTGTCTGTGCATCTGCAAATGCCCTGAGCTCATGGCCCTCATTCCATGAACGGCACAGACACACATCATTTATAGGTTTTCCTAATTAAAACACATGTAATCTGAACTAAAGAAGAAACCGTAAATAGAATTGAGGAAAGCAGGCAAGCACACTTTATGCTTTTTTTAAAAAAAAAAGTTAATTTTAACATTAAAAAGACAAAAAAATTTAAGGACTATTTCATTAGGAAACAAAAAAAAAAATGACCTATGAAATTAACTAGAAGCAGCCCATGACAAAAGAGAGCACGATGCTAGAACATTCTTTTGACAGACGTGAAAGCTAATCAAAATATCATGATGGGAAGAACTCTCCTACATTGCTGGTGGGGATGCAAAATGGTACGGTCACCCTCGAAAACAGTTTGCCAGTTTCCCACGATGCTACACTTAACAACACAAAACAATAATCCCAACCCCAGGTATTTACCCTAGAGAAACGAAAATGCACGTTCACCCAGAAACCCACCCGGGAAAGTACTGTAGTACTTTATGCGTCATCGCCAAACTGGGAACAACTCATGTCCTACAACAGGTGAATGGATACAAAGTGTGGTACAAGCGAACAGCATGCAGCAATGAAAGGAAATCAACCAATGATACAACAACGGGGATGCATCGCAAAGGCACCACGCGGAATGAAAGAAGTCAGCTTCAGAAGGGCACACACTGCGTGATGCCGTTCCTGGGACATTCTCAAAAAAACAAAACCTTAGTGACTGCAAACACATCAGTGACTGCCAGGGGTTGGGGACTGAGGGACAGTGTGACTACAAATGGATGGCAAAGAGGGTTTTGGAGGTGATAGAGCTGTTCTGCCTCACGACCGTGGTGGTGGATGTGCAAACCTACACGCGTGTTAAAATTCATACAGCTGTACACAACGAAGGTAATTTGACTGTATGTTCATTTAAAAATACAATAAAACAAAAATTCAACACCTTGATGGATGCTAAGAGCAGGATGGAATTATTTGGTATTGAGAGGGGAAGAGACTTGCATCATATCAGGAGCTGTTTCAGGTAAAGAGGTTGAGGCTCTTCTCCGAAAAACAAGGGAGCAAATAAACCCCTAGGCTCGAACATCTGTTTTCTACCTATATAATATCGCATCCTTAAAAATCAAAAAAACACACTGGCAGTAAACCCGAAAACCGGAACCAATGTCTGTGTAGGCGTCCTATCAGCATGTCGCTGATAGTTTCTGTATTTGAATTTATTGGAATCTTGTCTGCTGAGGTGGGTGCATCTCTTGCAAACTGTTTAGGAGAAGCTACTGTGGAAAAGGAGGAAAAGATGGCTTTGCTCTGCGACACTGTCTGTTTCTCTACTGACACTCAGCACAATCCATAACCTTGCAGAAACATTAACAGGACTGCGTTATTCATCACAATAAGATTATTAGCTGATGGGAAACAAATTACAGAGCTTCACGATCTGCTATACTTCCTGACTGCATACAAGGCAATTTTTCATCAATGGAAATTGCTACCCAGGAAGAGAAGCTCCTGTTTGTCTTATGAAATTTCCCACAGTAGAAGGGGTCGATGCTGGGAGCAAAAAACAAAACAAAACAAAACAGGCTAATAGAATAAAAGAAAAAAAAGTTGTAAAAGTATTTAGAAAGAACCCCCCTCGGGGGCTCACAGTTCAACCACATGTCAGGGGGAGATACGGCACATAAGCTGGGAGAGATGGAGAAAATCACACCTGTTTTGTTTAACGTGATGGCACGGCTCTGCATGATGCCATGGATTTATCAGAAAAACACCATCAGGAATGGAGGGGATGCTAGCAGTGGATACAGGTTTGGCACTGGATGTGACCATCTTCACTGACTTGGCTTGTTCTGGTCCCTGTGCCGTGAATGCCAGCAACTGGCAAATGCTTTCTCATCTCGTACATCTCATATCCGCCTGATACACCTTCCTGACCGCTCTCTCCCCCTGCACGTGGGAGAGACTCTTCTCTCTGAGCCCCGGGTACCACATCCAGATGCTACTTTCCCACGTGCCGCTCCTTCCTGTCCTTGTCCCCTTGCACGAGGGACAGGTCCTGGGTCTGTTTCCTGATGGGGTGGAGGGGAAGCACAGAAACTCCTTGTTGGTTAATGGATGGATGAAAAGGGCTATCAGGGTTGCCGATAGCAACGGCTTAACCTGGGGAAACAGGTGTGGTGTAATTAGCATAGTGTCTGTGCGGCTCCAGCACCTGTGACCCACATCAGTCCTGTCCGTCAGACCCAGGTGCTTCCTAACTGATGGGGATGGGAACTAGCAGAGAAGAGAGGGAAGTCCAGGAAAATGACACTGCCTGCGCTCACAGCAGGGACTGCGTCTGGCGAGGGCTGGTCCCGGGAAGGGGATGAGGGCAGAGTGTGAGAAGCAAGAATTCTAACCAGGGGACCATAGACATTGACAAATAACAGGACGCCCCGTTGTGCTAACTGCTCTTCTTTAACTTCTCGGTTTCTGGCTCAGTTGGTAGAGCAGTTCACGCCTTATTTTCTCTTCCCTTCCTGGGCACACTTTTCCCGGGCTCTGCCCTGGTCCCTCAGGTGTTCTGACCTTTCCCTTTTTTGCACACTCAGGAGGACATAGCGAAACATTGTTTTGATATTTCCTGCCCCTTTTCTTTGCTTCCAGACTCAGGAGAAGTCAAAAAAAAAAAAAAATCACTCTGCCTACCTGGGCGGTTCAAGGGCAGCGCTGCCTGTGCAACCGTCTGGCTGGCCGTGTGGTCAGCGAGGGGTCCTCTGTCGCAACGGCTCAGGACACAAACACCAGGCCCCGGAAAGCCGTTGCTGCCTGGGCTGGAGCCGAGGTGCCGGTGTGTGGAGCCCGTCCGAATGCGGAGAGCCTTGCGAGAGGGCAGGAAGCTGCAGCGATGCGCCAGCAGCCCCGGGTCAGAAGGCGGGAGCGATCCGTCTCCCCCCCCCTGGGGCTTACGCTGCCAGTCTGGTTAATACCCAAAGGCTCTCGACGTTTCTCATTGCTCCAGCCAAACTCCCTCGTCCCAATTTCCTCCTCCGAAGCAGCCCTTTCTCTGTGTTACATCAGTGACTAGACATGTCCTCAGGGCTTGTTTTTCCAGAAGGAAGCGTCCCTTTTCCAGGTCCTTGCTTTTAGAGGTCACGACCAGTGTGGCATGTCTGCACCCCTACTGGGTTACATTCTGGGAATACACTGAGGGGTGGGTTGAAGACAAACCAGTTTGTAAGAAAATTGCAGGAGAGGAAATCTGAATCTTTTTTCCTTTTAGGAGAGGGTCTGGTTTTTGGCGTTCAGTGAAATGCTATTGTTCCGGTCCACCTCCACCCTCCCTCTCTGCCCTTGGTGAGGGACAAACAAGTAACGTGACAGGATGCTGGAAATCCACAACCCGTGGGAGTTTAGAGTAGGATCTCATGTAGAATGACGTGGGTGGGTTCTTCTAGAAAACAGCTTTTCTCAGCCTAACCAAAGATGGTAGTCCAGGGGTTGATAGCGTTCTGGGGGCATTAAGTTCAGTTTAGCCTGATTTCCAGAATTCGTCTGATAATTCTAGATCAAGTAGCACCTTCTGTAAGAAGCAATGTCAGTTGTCTTCACCGTATTTATACTTTTACGTAGTCTCCTTGAGTACTGTGTCACACTCATTTTCACATTTAACCATAGACAATACTGATGAAAATAATCATAGTACTGACAGCTAACTTCTGTGAGCACTCACTTTATGCCAGTGTCCGCATTAAGAACTTCATTTGCTTAACACAAAACAGTAAGGATAAGATATTTACCGAACACAGAAAAATGAGATTATCTAAATAAGACCACCTTACTTAGTCCTCATGGCGACCCTAAGGGAATGTGCCCATTATACAGATCAGGAGACTGAGGCTTGGGGAGGTTAAAGTCACTTGCCTCAGGCTGCATGGCTGGAAAGGAAGAACCAGCCCAGACCACCTGATTCTCCAGCCCTTTGCTCTTCATGCTAGGTGGTCCTGGGTCACGAATGTTTCTCTCAGCACACATTCATATCCATAAATGAGGATGGCCAATGAGTGAACTTTCCAGATAACCGAAACTAACTGTTTGCAAGTGCTTGGATATTTTTATTTTAATGGTTTGGTTTAGATATAATAATTTAAAGTTAGAAGCTAAATTTGGCTGCATTTTTAGAGAGAGCATAATGAGCATAATTCAACATTTAATTGATGACTGAAAATGTGTTAAGAGCACACATAATTGTACCAGGCAGTCACATAGCTCTGTATAGCCTTTTGATTTATTCTGTCACCTTCCTGGAGGTCAGGCTGTCAGGTGTCAATCTCTGGGTTGCTTCTGGTGGGCACATGACACCCCTCCTGGTTTTTAAGTTCTTTTTTTTTTTTTTTTAAATTATTAAGTTTGTTGAAAACTGCATGCTTAGGCAGAACAAACAAGACCCCTTCACGAAGGCCTCGTGAAGCACAGAACCAAGGCTTTCTTAAAGCTATTTTGAGAACTTAAGAGGGCATTTAAAAAACTTGTTTCTCAACTTGGGGTTCTATTCCAGAAAGCCAAGGTTGCCAACGACCTGTGGAGAACACTCACGGTGTTCTGAATGGCTCCTTAACTGGTTTCTGTACAGGATCTTTTTTTTTCCCTCCCAGCTGGACTATAAAACTGAAAGATGGCGATCACTATATATTTGGAAAACAAACACTAGCCAGAGCTCAGGCCAGGGCTGCGGAGATAAGCACCTCCCCTCTGAGAATTTCGAGTGGAGTTCTTTTCAATATGATGTGGAGGCTGCTCTGGGGGAAGAAGCAAGGGATGCCTGGCTTGGTCTTGGGGTTGGCAAGCTGTGGCCCACGGGCCATTTCCACACCCTGAGCTACGAATATTTTGTACATTTTTGAAGGGTAAGAAAGAAACAAAGAAAGGGAGGGGGGAGGGAGGAAGGAAGGAAGGAAGGAAAGAAGGAAGGAAGGAAGGAAGGAAGGAAGGAAGGAAGGAAGGAAGGAAGGAAGGAAGAAAGAAAGAAAGAAAGAAAGAAAGAAAGAAAGAAAGAAAGAAAGAAAGAAAGAGTAAGAAAGAAAAATGTGCAATGGAGACCATATGTGGCTCTCAAAGTGAAGCCTGGAATGTTTACTATCCGGACCTTTATAGAAAAAAATTTGCTGTCTTCTGGCCTAGTGGATAAGGGAAGGCTTCCTGGAGGAAGAGGTACCAAAGCAGCCTCATAAATTCATCCTGGTCTATTCCAGTCTTAAACACACACGTACATATGTTAATTACAGGTATATGACTGTTTGAACGAACAAATGATGAAACACCCAGGCGTGATTGGTAGGTTTAATTAGTTCTAATCACAGACTATGGTTCTGGCTTGTTCCACTGGGCTGATACCTTGAGGAAACACAGATTCTCCATCAGACACGTTCACATTAGCGTACTGGAGAAACAACTGAAGAAAAAAAAAAAAACGTAAAGAAACAACTGAGTTTCCTTTCTGAGGTTCCATGTTACATCCAACCTGCACAGGATTGAGCCATTCAAATACGGAATTACAGCAAGGGGCGCGCTGCGAAGCGTCTGATAAATTACACCTCACAGAAGTTAACACCCCTCCTCCCCGCTACCTGCAATCAGCCTCCCTACTTACAACTGCTCACCTAGGCAGCTCTGCACGGACGATGGTAAAATCAGCAAACACATCTTTTTTCTTCTCTGGTGTTTTTCTATCTCGCCTACTTTTTGGGCTTCATTGAAACAGAAATGTCACACTGCTATCTTTAGAACACTCACAGAGTTTGAACTAAAAAAACGCTGTAGCTGATGCCCTAGACAAAAAAAGTGAGGGGATGCAGATTTCATCTCTGGAACAGCCAAAGTAGACACGGTTTCAAAACAGCTATTAATCTGTGATGGGGAAAAGGCAGAAAGGCATAGGATCTTCCTTCCAGCCACAGTCAAAGCCAAAGCTAAAGAATCCAGCTATTTCTGAAGCAATTAGCAGTCTGTATTATTTCCCAACACTCATGAACAGAATCATTTTGAAAACCAGGGCTCTTGACACGTTTCACTATAAAATCAATTACTTTTAAAAGCAAGAAGCTCATTCTCCGCCCCGGGAACATATGATCCACCACCTGCCTGTTACAAGAGATGCTTCGTGCTTTTTTAAAAAATGGGCTTATGGGATTGGGGTGCTCTTCCTTCTGGTGTCACCCGCACATTTCAGCGATAAGGAATGTCAAATTCATCCCGTGCTTCTATGAGCATGATGTGGCCCGGTACACAAGCGTGCTGAGCCTACACCAGCAGGAAGCTTTCCTGTCCTGTTAGGAATTATGTTTTCCAAACCTGATTATGATCTTAATGATGAGAAGGGCACTTGTGCCTTAGTTCAATCTCTGACATCATTGTAAAGCTCAGTAGCTCCATTTCAGATGGAAAAAAGCTGATTCAGGGGGATACTGTCTGTATCTGTTTGCATAGCAAGAAGCAGGCCTGAACTTTTCTTAGAGATGTTTTGAGGATAACATGTTCATTTCGTCAAAGGCAAGTGATTTAAAAGTTTCTCTTGTGCTGACGGTCTCTCTAGCAAGGGGACCTGGGCTGATTACCCATGGCGGTGTTTCCCAGGGGTCAAAAGGTGCTATTTCCTTTGCAGAGCGTTTATTGTCAAGTGTGGTCAGCATGGTGCTACGTTACTTTGAGAGCTTTTGCTTTTTGGAGAAAAGGGAAATCACTCCTCCCGGCTAAGGCTGGCGCTGATGAAGTCGTGTTACAGAACTAGACGGTACGGCGCACGTACTTCTCAGTCCGTGTTTTAAACTGACCGTTTTCTGCCAGAGCAAAAACAGTAACGTTTTCTGGCCATTTTTAAATGTCATTTAATGCATTTCCAGTTTGGTTCAATTAAAGGCCCTTTGAAAATCATGTTTTCTTTCCCCCAAATCTCTTTCTGCTCTGGGAATGATCTGTTCACTGTCAGAAACTGGATAAGCATCTTTAAAAAAAAAAGAAAGAAAGAAAAGAAAAAAAAAAGGAAAAGAAAGGAAAAGGAAAAAAGCTCAGTTGACCTTAAATCAATTGTCAATAGACTACTGAAAATCAGGATTTTTGGAACAAGCCAGAAGTCCATGCCAAAAAGACAAAAAACAAAACCTTTTTTTTTTTGACTCTTCATTAATTCTTCATATAATGTCTCTAATATATTTGTTCTTGCTACAAATGGAAAATTTTATGTCTAAACACCCATCAGAACCCAGATAAAAATTAGTTGTTAAACAATTTGTATCTGTAGGGATGTGTCTCGGGTCGTGTCAAACCTGTCTTTTAAGTTACCTCTGAAAAAGCCTCCGCTGTCTGAGATAGGCCAGACCCAATTGATCTTTTTATGTCTCTGGTCTTCTCTGGAAGAAAGTAAAAATCGCTGTTTCCCCAGAGCACAGTAAAGAGATCTGAGCATGCCTCTTCTTTAAGCAATAACCATTAATATGGGCTCCGCTTGGAGCAGACATCTGTAACGCTCTGGGCTGTATTTTCTGGCGTGATAACAGTGTTGTCTTGAGAACTGGTGCATGAAGAGGACAGAAGGCAGACAGGCAGGGCTGAGCCGCTCACTTGTGGCCCTGTCTAAAGGACGACACTCTTCTCTCGCAGGAAAACCAAGCCCTGAGCCATAGAGAGAAGTCTCACCAACCTTCCCCCACCCACTTTGTCAGGCTCTGGCTCACGGCCCGTGGCCGACCTGGACTAGGAGCCACTCTCTCACGTAAGGATTCAAAGGGATCGGAAATAAGAGCTCTGGAGAACATGTCCCGACCTCCTTTCAGGTCCGGACCCCAGCTTCTCTGTCAGCCCATCCTACGGGCCACCTTTTCACGGAAACGAGCCAGAAATCACGCTTGAGAGGTTCCACAGCCAGGAACTGAGGATCTGCTTTGTCCCCGGGCCTGTGTCTGCCGCTGAGAACAAAGTGGTGCCTGAGAGTTCGCCCTCGTCCTGGAGGAGGTCGCACTCCAGTCGGAGGGGTGGACGCCTTCAGCAGAACTTGGTAAGTGGGGTGAAACGAGAGGGTGCAGGGTGCTCTGAAACTGTCTTCTTATGACGATAAAACAACAAAAACTCCGAAGCTTTCGCGTGGACTCAGAATTTCCTAGGCTAGAGCCATTTCACGGGCAAGCGAGGCCGACGGCGACATCCTCGCAAGGGCCCGTCTCACACGCTCCTGGGAAAGTCCAGGAATTACCCGCCCGCCTTCACACATTCTTCCCACACACATTTGGGAGTCTCTCACGCGCCCTGGGAGGATACAGGCGCATCGCCCCACCGTCAGTTATCACTGAATAATTAAAGGCGCTGCTCTTCCCATCGGATGTAATTTTGGAAACATGAAAGCTCTAGCGACGGGCCTAAAACTCTGTCTCCCACAGCTCTACTACGGGGCCTGGAATTACACTAGGGATGTCCCTCGCGGGACTAGAGGAAACAGACGCCTTCCTGACGCGTTAGGGCTGCAGGCGACCCAGTTGACCTAATTCTCACTCAGCGTCTCATCAAGGCTCAGGGTCCAGCAGGACTGGGGAACCGAACCGGTAAGTTCTGAGGTTGGAGTGAGGATGAGACGGGACCCTCAGGGATTTTGGGGGCGGGGTTTAGAGAAGGTAAGAAAATGCTAATAAAAGAAATGAGAAAAGACGTGGATAATATTCCATACTTGTCTCAGATTCTTATAACTCCCCCTCCCCCAGGAGGAGGAGGAAGAGGAAGACAAAGATGGGAGGAGGAAGAAGAAAAAGAGGAAGGAGAGGAAGAAGAAAAGGACGAAGGAGGAGGAGGTTTAGGTGCGATTAACTGATTTTCCTTTCTGCGAAATGGGATGAACTGTATCAAGCCACCTCCCGGACACTGTTGGGCATATTGGGATAATATTGGTGATATCCTTGTCAAAAAAAAAAAAAAAAGAAAAAGAAAAACAGTTGGCCTTCTTAAAGCACACCCTGATAATCACTGGCATGTGTAACTCAGAGCCTCAGCCTTACCCCAGCAGACACTTGGCGAAGGCGCAGTCCCCGCGCCGGGCATGCTGCAGAGCGGGGGGCAGGTGCCGGGAGACAGGCTGTGGTGGGGCCTGAAGGATGACATCCTGCAGCCATAGGCAGGCAGCCTCACTCCAGCTGCTGAATCCCCTCCTTCTTAGTGCTGTCCAAGCCACAGCAGCCTTCCCAGGGGATTTCAATAGAGAAATAAAACACCCCCAGACCTGGGTTCTGATACTGCATTCCTTGCTTGCTTTCCTCAAACGCAAACCACCTGCACGAGGAGGCACCCTGCCCTCCCTCCCTGTGTGCAGCGCACACGAGGAAGCCCTCTGCAAGGATTGGGGGGGGGGATAATTGATTTATGCACTTAAGGCCCCCAAGGGAGTGACGTAAACCCAGCTGGCGTCCCTGCATCCAGGAGACCACGTTAGCACTACTGTATTACCCGAGAAATGCGCAAAACCACATGTGGCTGACGTCTACCCCCCCACTCAGCAGCTCGGATGCCTCAGCGGCACTATTTTCTCCACAATGTCAGTGGAATAATGGTCCATTCAAGAAAGGACTTCCTTATATTCCATGGCAACTTTGGAGTGATAAGAATTGGGAAGAAATGGGAAGCGACATACTTTTTGACCTTATAAATGGATGAAGTCAGCCAAATTGAAAGAGTCGATGTTTAATCATGAGCACACAAAGCAAAAATCAAAATAAAAGTGAAGAAATCAAAACACATTTAACAATACTTAAAACCCCTGTTTTCTTTCTCTTTCCCATAAAAAGTATATACACACACACACACAAACACAGCAGGTTACTTATAAGAAGACAAAAATTCAAATCCCAAGCTGTTAATACCAAATGTTTGTTGTTTTGTTTTAATTAAACCTTTAAAATTTAAGATCATTGTAGATTCGCAAGCAGTCGTAAGATGAATGCAGAGAGATGCCAAGTACTCTTTATAAACTGAAACCAGCATCCTGCAAAACAACAGCAACAATGTGACAACTAAGGTGTTGACACTGGCCCAGCCAAGATGCAGAATGTTTCCATCACCATCACCAAGAGGACCCCTCATAATGCTCTTTTATGGCCATGCCCACTTCTCTTCCACCCCTCCTTTTTTTTTTTTTTTTAAATTGAGATGAATCTTAAGCATACGATTTGGAAAGTTTTGCTAAATACATGCACCCATGTAACTATCAGCTCTCTCAAGATACAGACTATTTCCATCACCCCAGAAAGTTCGCACATGCCCTTTTCCAGCCTACTGCCATCACCATAAATTAGTTTTACGTGTTTTGCATTTACATGAAGGGAATGATAGGTGTGCACTGTTCTGTATCTAACTTCTTTCGCTCCGCATAATGCTTTTGGGGTGCGTCCGTATGGCGGTGTATCTCCGAAGTCCAGCCCTTGGTATGGCTGTGCGAGATACCAGGGTTTGCTTATCCCTTCCCCTTGGGGGTGGACATTTGGTTTGTTTCCAAGTTTACGGTTATGGAGAACCAAAGCTGCTATGAACATTCAGGCAAAACTCTACTTTGGGACACACATTTTTATTTCTTTTGGGTTAATACTTAGGACTGGGATTGCTAAGTGTTTGTTTTAACTGTGTAAGAAAAAGCCAAACCATTTCTGCAAGTGATTACGTGGGTTTACAGCCCCCCACCCCACCCCATATATGAAGGACTCTACATCCTTGCCAGAATTGATGTTGTCAGTCTTTCTAATTTTAGCCATTCTGCTAAGTGTGAAATGATACCTAAGTTTTATTCCTTTCTACCCAAAGATAAGGCAGAGAGAGGGTCTTGAGATATTATGCAATCCAATGTGCGGATTAGACGTTGGATCTCAGCTAAAGCTCCAGCTCTAGCATCTAGCTGGCAACATCAGACAAGGCCTGCAATCGCAAGCTCTCCAGATGCTTCTAATGCAGGCGGTCCTCCAACTGCTCCGTGACAGACAGTCCTGGGGAACAAGTTCCATGTGATCCTGACTTCTGCATTTAGTGGCGTCCCTGTCAGGTTGATGAACACTTTGTCCATGCTTTGGTTACCCTGAGTTGAGAGAAGTGTTAACGTACGTCATGAACTCTAAATATTTTACCACTTTCACACTATTGCCAGGAGAGAGAAAATTTGGCTGACAAGTCAGACCAGCCAGTTGGACATTCTCGCCTACTCTGCATGCTCCTGTCGAGAAAAACAAAGTCTGGCCCATCAATGGGCATCCCATTGACTCGCCTGCATGGTTCCTGGCAAGCGCCCATGGACAGAGACGGAGCAGAGCCGGTCCCCAAGACACCGACAGGGGAGTCAGTGAGAGCACCTTGCCTGTCATCTGTGTTCAGCTAACTGAACCCAGGAGCCCAGAACTGCACCTGATTCTGCTCACCTGTACAAAATGTGAATAAAGACAAATGTGGGACTAAAGTTTGGATGCAGAGAAAGGCTATAATCAGATCCCTGAGCTACTATGAAGCATGATTTTTCCTCTGGGGTGCAGTGAAGAGACAAGAAGACAAAAATAAGAAGACCCAGGACTTGGACGCTGTCGGTACACACAGCTGGTCATGAGTACAAACACAGGGGCGTCTTCACCCAAGAGGCATGGCTGTGAACCATTAAGACAGACTTCCATGTATGCTTTATTCTAACATCTTTCTGCTTTACAGTCACACCTCATGTCTCTGTATAGGCATGGAAAATACCTGAGAAATCCTGATAGACAGATGATGGCCAAGGAAGAGAAAGCCGTGGGGGAGGCCGCCCGGTATAGTGGGAAATACTGGGCTTCCTTCCCGCCTAAGAGCTAACTCCCAACCTCCCCACATACAAGCCAGAGGTGAGAGCTATGTGGGAAATTATTTAGCATATCCAGGGCCCCAATTTCCTCATCTGTAGAATGGAAGTTATACCAATCATTCCATCGGGCTATTAGGAGAAATAAACAAGCTAAAACCCATGGAAGTCATCTCATATGCGGCCTGAAACATGACTAGGACTCAAATGTGGACTGAATCTGATGACATCCTTCATGGGGACATACTTCTGGTTTGCAGTCACCCAAGCTGTCTTTCTACCTCGCTGGCAGAGCTTCTAAGATTATATCGATAATTTGAATTATTTATGCATCAACTAATTGTTTCTATTCAGATGCAAACAAGGCTACTGGAATAAATGTGGCTGGTAGACCAGGTGGTGTCCTCACAGCAGGAATTTAAGCTTGAAAACATTCCAACTTCTTTACATAACTTTGGTTAAAGAGTAAGACTGGCATTGGGAGGAATGCACCTCCAGTGTCTTAAATCCAACAACAAGTTTTAAAGTCTAGGTTTCGGACCTGCAAGCCATTCTATTGTCTTCTTATTCCTTCTTTGTTCCAGGGACATGGTGGGAATACAGATTCTGATTTAGAAGGGCAGCAAACTGGTAACTGATCTACAAGTGGTATAAGCAGAGGGAGCAAGTAGTTCTGCTTGAGTAAAGTGAAGTTCAACTTCACAACTGAACTGGCTGTAGAAAGATGGGCTGGAGATCATCAGACAGGTGAGACAGAGAGAGTGTCTTGGGCAGACGGAGGAGTGTGACTGGTGAGAAGCTGAGGGCGGCTGGGAGGTTGTGCCTAAGAACGGAAAGAGCAAAATGAGATCAGATAGGCAGATCAGGCAGCGGGTGAGGGCTTTCCATGACCTTGTCACTGCCTGGAGGGCAACACACACGTCTCGTTTGCTTCTGTGGTTCAGCGTCTGGTGCAGAGCTAGGCAGAGAAAGAACGTGGTTGGCTTGGGCTTTAGGAAGATGGCAGTGATTAACTAGCAATACGGCGGGTGGATGGATGGGCTGGAAAAGGGAGAGGGTAGATTTGGGGCTGCTATGGAGAGTGTTTCTCCAGATTCAGCTACAGACAATGATGAATTAAGACAGAGTGAACGTCAAGAGTCAGGGAAACAGTTAAGAAGAGACTAAGGAAAGGAAGTGACAGAAATGGTCAACGGGGCATGGATCATAAGGGAAAAGGAAGAATCAAGAATGTCGGCCTGTTTTTAGCTGGGGAACTCAAAGAGAGACATAATTTTATAGAACCTAAAAAACCATTTGCTAGTCTTCCTTTTCTCCTTCCCTATCAAGACAGTTCCCATTTCACGACTTACTTCCTTCTCAACATTCCAGTCTCTCCCTCTAACACAGCTGCCCTGTCCACTGGCAATTCTGACTAACAGGACATTACTGGAGATTATTGTTCTGAAGTCAGACAGATATACGAGTGTCCATCCTGGCAATGGTACTTGCAAGCTTTGAGGCCGGGGGTCAGGTTCTTTAATCCTCCCAGCCTTTCTTTCCTCATCTGCGAAGTGGGGAGACCACTACTCTTGTCTAGATCACGTGGATTCAAGTAGATGACATCCTTGGCACCACGTCTTGTTTATAGTAAGTGTTCCATAAACGTTCACTACTATTTTTATTATTTGCTACATTGGTTTATTACTATTATTTTTAAATTTTATTCTTTTTTTTTAATTGTTATTTTTTATTGAAGTGTAGTTGATTTACAATGTTAGTTTCAGGTGTATAGCAAAGCAATTCAGTTATTCATGTGTATATATACACACACACACACACACACACACATATGTATGTATATTTTTTTCAGATTCTTTTCTATTAGAGCTCATTTCAAGAAACTGAATGCAGTTCCCTGTGCTATACAGTAGGTCCTTGTTGTCTGTCTATTTTATATATAGTAATATCTATCTATTAATCCCTAACTCCTAATCTATCCCTCCCCGCCTTCCCCCTCTAGTAACCACAGTTTGTTTTCTATGTCTGAGAGTCTATGTCTGGTTTGTAAATAAAATTTGTCTTTTTCTTTCAGATTCCACATATAAGTGACATCATATGATATTTGTCTTTCTCTGTATGATTTACTTCACTTAGTACGATAACAGCTATCACATAATAGCTATGATAATCTCTAGGTCCATCCACGTTGCTGCAAATGGCATCATTCCATTCTTTTTTAAGGCTGAGTAGTATTCCACCATATATATGTATACCACATCTTCTTTATCCATTCATCTGTCTGTCGATGGACATTTAGGTTGTTTCCATGTCTAGGCTATTGTCAATAGTGCTGCTGTGAACATTGGGATGTGGTTTATTATTATTATTAATTATTATTATTTTGTTCATGTCTTATGGTCAATTAGCACATTTTCTGAGCTGCATTAAGAGCCTCCCTCCTCCTTTCAGGCTTTACGTCTACGATAGCATGATTTTCCTCCAGACCTACCCTTCTCAAACTGCTCAGTGCACAGCTGAATCAACTGGGGGTCTAATTCAAGACACAGAATCTATTTTAGGGGGTCTGGGGTGGGTTCTGAGAGGCAGTATTTCTCACAAGCTCCCAGGGGTTGCCAATATGTCAGTCTGGTCAGTGGACCACCCTTTAAGGAACAAGGATCGAGGCTCTCTAGACAATTCTGGAGAAGAGAATGACCTGGAGATCACAATCACTTTTGATCTTTCACTGCATATCCTTCACACTGACCAGGAAACAGTTCCTTTTAGCCTAAATAGCTTCACTGTAATTACACCCTTTGTTTTCCCCACCTATGTATTTAACGCCTGTGAATGGGGCCAACTGAAGATCGATCACCCAGTCTTCTTCTGAGGCTAAAATACTTGGAACTCAAGTAGGCGTTAAAAAAATAAATTCTATTTATTCTGTACACAGTGAGTGAAATCCTTGCACATCCTAATGTAATAAATACATTTTTCAATGGCTGTTCCATAATTTATCATACAATTTCTCTCCCGGCTTACTGTGGCTTTTCATCAGGACAACGCCAATTGGATAAGATGAAGACACTGCCAGTAATTTTTAATTTTATGGTGAAATTGTATATTTTCTTAGATGGCTGATTTGATCTAAGGCCTCAACTCTGGTCCATAAATCACTGGGTGCTTGAGATTTGTAGCAATTTCATATTTAATCTGTAGCCCATTGATACGCCATCAGGGCTTGAGAAATGATTAAGAAGAACTTGGAAGGTGAGCACGGGTGATGGTGGATAATAACCTAATTTCAAAGACAATTATAGACAGAGGACCCTGGAATGGACAAAACAAATCAGGTGGTTTTTTTTCCCCCTTTTCCCTTATATTGTTGATGATTTTTAATAAACTTCCAACTTGCACTCTGGCTTCTCTGGCGGGATGGGGGGTGGGTTTCTCAGGCATTACAGATGCCATCCTGTCATGACTGACACCAGATACCAAGAAAATGGCTCCTTTTCTGGAAGTTTTATTTCCTTACAGCTTTGTATGCGAGTTTCAAGATCTCCCTCAATGATTTATCTCCTTAGGGCTTAGAATTTGCCAAGGGCTGAGTGTGAGAAAAGAAAGGTGCCCTGAGCCATGAAGGCTGTGACTTTGCTTTATTCATGATTGTACTCCCAGCATCTTAGGATAACACTTGACTCAAGACAGGTATTTTTTTAAGGCATTGAAATGGGGTGTTTAATTTTCATTCATTTGTTGCAAGCCATCCATAGTCACTTCTAAAACATAGCGTTCCTGCTCCTTCCTTTAGCCTAGGTGCCAAGTTGAACTGTTTAGAGCCTCCTCCCCAGAGGGACCCATCCCAGAACCATTCTGGGCGCTCAGAAACGAAGACACCCTGATGTCATTCCTCTTACTCCCTCCGCATTGCAAACGGAGACAGCGCTCCCACCTTTGCAGCTCAGCAGTCAGCCAAGATCAGCGCGCTCAGATGGCAAAGCGTTACTTCCCAGTTGCCTTGTCTCGTCTGAGAAGCATGTCTCGATTTATTCCATTTCGAGTCTCCACGATCTTGCGAGAATTTAGGAAACGCAAACAAACTTGAAATAGAAACGGTTGTGATCCCGTCCCCCTCTAAGAGCCTCTGCTGGCTCTGTCGCCAGTGCACTCTGATGCACATGCCAGCTTGTGCAGTTTACTTCTCATAAATTCTTCACGGCTTGCTATTCTTTCTGTAAGGCGATTTCAGAAAGCGAGACAGAGACACATAGCTTCTTTCCAAATGAAATGCATCCCCCTTAAGTTTCAGGCCAATGCTGCATTCTTCTCCCAGGCCAAGGGAGCACCTCCTTCCCGGCTCCCGGCTCTGGGAATCCAAGGAAACCTGAGCTCTTCTCCTGCACTTACAATAAAAGCCAAGGAGTAATGCGTCCTTAAACTATAATTTGCTTGCATTCACCAGCTTCCCATCCACCCGCATGATAGTCCCCTATGTAAATCAGATTTATTTATTCATAGGCACTAGCATTCCATTACTTTCATCAGAACCAGTCAAGCTGCATTCGGAGGCTTCTGCATTCTTATAATCTAACTGGAAAAGCAATTAACATTCGCCAGCACTTTAGATAGTGGGGAAGAGGGCGCAGGACCCCACCACACTCTTGATAACACAACCTCTGTGGGCAGATGGCGGTGCAGAATGACTGCTCCTCTGTGTCGAGGGAGATAAGAGAAGTGACACAGATTAAAACAAATTGTTGATCCATACCAGGGAGAAGCTAGGGAAACAATAGAAGTAAAAGCATAAATGTCAATTTGGGATGATAAAGGATACAATCTAAATGTAATATGAGAGGCCCCCAGACAAAAGCAAGAAACAGAGATTGCACATTAGTGAAGTATCGAAGTACGGGAGCGTTGTAACACACATGCGCGCGGAGTCAGCTGCTCCCAGCACGGGAAAAACACAAGCGACACATTGTTGATTGCTCAGCAAACCCAATTATGAATTAACCCGCTATTGCAGAAATGCTCCAAAATTATGCTCATTTCAAGCTGCTCGGAAGAACATTCTGTCCTCGTGATAACTTTGCTTCCCATGTTGGCTTCATTCTTCTGCTCCTTTTTCTTCTAAGTGCCTACGGGCTACACACACACACACACACACACACACACAGAACCGCTCTGGTTGTCAGCCTAACAGGAGGTTCTGGCCGAGCACTCACTGGGCTCTCTGATAGAAAGATTAAGAGTGAGGGCAACATGCAAGGTCACCATCTCAGCTTCCAAAACACTGCCACCCGCTCCCGCCTCCCTCCCCGGCAGCGTGCCGGAGAAGTCGAGATCTGAAAATTCATTCCTAATTACTCCGGTGTCATTTCTAGTCCTGCCTTTGTGGCGACAAAACTCAAACCGCGGGCTCAGCTGTGTCTCTGTCTCCTGTCGCGGCTGCAGCCTGCTGATGTGGCAGGCCGGCTGACGGGAGGTGTGCAGGGGGTGCCGCGCCCCGCCGTCCTCCCAGACGAGGGCAGCGTGTCGCTCCTGACGGGCTCCAAGTGGCAAGGTGGTTATTAATTACCAGAAGGGTCAGCGTGATGCACTGGGGCCTGGGGAGCCGGCCACGTTCTGGAAACGTTCTGTGATCGCTCAACACACGTCTCAGGGCCTCTTTCTGAGGATGAGCGGTCACCGTTTTCATTTGCTCAACATTAACTGTTGTGCGTTAGTAGAAAAAAGAGAAGTAGAAACAAAGCCTTCATCTCCCAGATGCAGTGCCAAAAACGCATCTGGAAAGCGACATTCTGAAAGCAGGCTACGTGTAGTCTCGCCATTAATTAACCTTCCACTGAGTGCTAACTCGGTGCTAAGTTCTACACGAAACGTCATATATTAGTAAACGGTGGCTGTTTTTATTGTCCTAGGAAATAATAATAACATTACTCAAAGTTGTTAGAATAAAACTGGGGCGGGTACAAAAACCTTCTTCACTTTGTTGCCAGGGTGGCTCCCAATCTTTGCTCAAAACCTGCCAACCCCGACCTGTAGCAGGAGTTAAAAATAAATCTTTAAGTTAAAGCATCCAGAGATAAGAAAGGAAGCTACAAACAAAACCTGGATGAAGCCAGCTGGCACCAAGATGGTGGCCAACCTGACCCCCAACAGACCTTGCGTCTCATTAAACGCTGATTTTCCTACATTAGAAATTAAATGACACACCTGCCCTCAGCCACGACTGGACATTAAGGACCGGAAAAAAGGATAAAAAGGGGGTGGTACCCCCCCTCGGAAAAAGCCCCGCCCCTCCCATTGGACTAATGACTATGCTGCCCCATCCTGAGCCTCATTCCTCCTGCTCCCTTTGTCTTCACTCTTTACAGTTAAATCCCTCTCTCCAGGTGAGCGAGAAGTTGTTTGGGACCTAGGTTCCTGCTTCCCCATCCTTCGTGCTGTGTCCATCTTAGCTTCGGTTTTGTTATTCGGAACAGAGAAAGAACCTGCCCCCGCCCAGGCAGAGAGCCCCCTCCCGCCAGGCTAAGGCCAGAGCCGGGGCCATAAATCTGAATTCAGTAACAACTTTACAAAATCATTCGTCATAAGGTTCCCTTTATACAGACTTTCCTCACCACACTGAAAATGCTGTTCATCTCTGAAGTCAACTCAGTTGAAGCAACATATGCCACGTCTCCATCAAACACAAAGCAATGTGTCCCGTGCAGGGAGACAGACGACACTGAGGTCCTTTGCTTTGCAGAGAAAGCTTCTCTTATCACCTGTCACCCTACTGGGCTGTGAACTGTGTCAGGCCCTGGTTGAAGCGCTTTGCATGGATTTTTATCATTTATCTTCACCACAAGTTCCCCGTTTTATGGGCGAGGCACCTCGGATGCAGACAGTTAGGTGAGTCTCTCCAGGTCACCAGCAGGCAGGTGGCAGGCTTTGCGCACCCCCCGCCCCAGCCTGGTACTTCACCTTCTTCCTCCTACTCCCCGATCAGAGATGGAAATACAGTCCTCCAACTCGGAAACTAGTATGAAAAAAGTTCCCCACCTAGGGACACCCTGAGAATCCCAATTGACAAACGAAAGTAGTGCTCCCTCTCTGCTGGGCTTACAGCACACAATACGCAGAAGCCCCGGAGAGGCCACCCCTTCCTCAGTGGCTGGAGAATATTCCTTGAATGTCCCTTTTGCTTCTGAAGAGGATGCTCTCTTGGGCTAGAACTGGGATTTGCAAATCCCCCTGGATTCCACCGGCAGCTTGTTCCATGAGCAGGTCTCTTTCTCTTTCTCAGTTTCTGCATCATAATTTAGGAGTGAGGGAAGGGGAAAGGGGGAAGAGGAGGAAAAGGAAGCTTCTTCAATTCATCCTTTCAGAACTGCCAGCTGTGCCTGATGCCGGGGCATCAGAGATGGGCTTCCCCCAGCTTGAAAGGCACTGATATCGCCCCTTAGGAAAAGCATTAGCCCCACTTCCTCACCCCTTCCCTGCACACCTCCACACTCAGACCCCAAGTGAGGAGCCCCAGGCAGCTCCTTGTTTAAGTCACAACAACTAAAAAAGGCGAGGACGACGTCGCTAAAATCAGAGCCGCTGCTTCGCTGCTCTGTGTATGCGAACCTTGGCCGGTGGTTTTTCTCACCCTGAGAAGGAACTGAGCTGCCCAGCCAAGAGCAGTGGACCACTGAGAATAAGTGAGGCCCCCCACGGACTGTCTCCTTTTTTTCTCTTTTTTGTTCCGGGGCCTCCCTCCCTCTCGGGAAGAGGCTGGCGCGCACACCGGCGTCTCAGCCTTTCAAGGTGAACCTCTCGTCCTGGAGACGTGCTTCCCGGCAAAGGCTGGAGGAGAGGGAAGGGAGGGGGTCCAGATCAAAGCCGGCTTTGAAATGAGTATAATTTTTGGAATGTTGCTAAGAGTGTAACACACAGTTCAGCAGGAAATTGGCTCTGGAAACAGCTTTGTAGTCGCTCCCCGGGACTGGTGATTTCCCTGACCTGGTGGCAGAGGTGCGGAGCCGAACAGCGGGGGAGATGAAGATTGCTGACTCTCGCCGATCTGATTTAAATTTTTCACCAGCCGGGTCCTCTGGCTCGGACTCACTGAACAAAAATACAGTACGAGAAAGTCTGGTACAAACCCCGGGAGAAACTGGGGCTCTTTCAATGGATTCTGAACAGGTTCCAGGACTGGACAGAAAGGACGGGAGGAATTCTTGCTTCCCGTGGCAGACTGAAAAAAGCCAGAGTCACAGAAAAAAAATAGCAATGGTTTATTATGTGTCAGACTGTCTAAGTGGTGTCCACCACGTGAGAATCCATGAAAAGTGCTAAGCATCATGCCTGGCGCCCAGCAAGAGCGCCGCATATGTTATTAGCTTCCTAATCCTCATCACAAACCTATACGTTAGGTCCTTCTCTATGCTTCTACAAATAGGTAAGGAGTCCAAGGAAAGTCCCCAAGGTCAGTCAGATTCAATGGCAGCACTGATCATGAAACACACCTCTTGGAATCTGACATTCCTATTTTTCTTGCGCATAAACAGTATGACTTGAATCTAAGACAAGAATAGTTAACAGTGATGCTTTTGATACAATGAAGTCTTTGCTACGATTAACGCCCTCCCAATTAAGGAGGTACTACCTTTTCACAAAATAAAACCCTGATTATGTGTTCTTATGGACAAAGAAAGAGGGAACAGATAGTTTTTCTCATTAGCACCAGGGTTTTCTCTCCCAGGGTGCGATGAGGGTTAGAGGTGTCCTGTTCCCTGGGTTTGTGCCTTTAGTGTCTGTCCTTGTTTCTGTACAGGGAGGGGCTGGAGAGTGGGAATTAGGTGAACACTTGGTGAACCGACACAGGGGGAACAAAAGAGTTTGCTGGGAAATTGAGACCCAGCCGCACGCTTGGAATATCAGTGGAGTAACAGGGGCCGATGCCAGCAGCAGGGAGCTGGCGGCTCGTGGGGGTGCAGAGGAGAAAAGAACCCAATATGGAGCAAACTTCACCGAACAGGAGGGGAAAAGACACTTCCAAGAACGGATTCAGACACCTTAAATGAAAGCTCGCTGGGGATGAGATTTGACCATATGTTGTCAGGGATTTAATTTCTCCCTTTTCCTCCTCTCTCTCCAACTCCCTTCTCTACTGCTGGGGACTAAAATCCCTTTTGACAACACTGAAGCTAGCTGTCCTTCATGGGTAATGGAAGGTCTACCTCTTCTTGCGTTAATGGGCATTCAGAAGGCAGTACCCCGAGGCTGGGGGGTAAATATAATTTTTCCTTCCCTTTCACTCTGAGCTGGTATCTTTTTATCCCAACAGGGATGAGGGTGACTTGAAGAGTGGAGATTAGTAGGTGGAATGATGATCCTCAAAGATGTCCACATCTTTAACCCCAGAACCTGTGTATATGTGGGGTTACATGGTGTCATGGGTTGAACTGTATGCCCCGTCCCAAAATATGCTGAAGTCCCTGCCCTCAACCTCAGATGTGACTTGATGTGTTAACAGGGTCATTTCAGTTGTAACTGGTTATGATGAGGTCATACCGAAGCAGGACAGGCTCCTAAGCCAGGCTCCTAACTGGCGTCCTTGTAAGAAGACAGACACACAAGGAGAACACTACGTGACAGTGAAGCCAGGGATTGACGTTACACAGCTGAAAAGCATCAGCACCCCACCAGAAGCGAGGAAGAGGCGAGGAAAGATCCTGCTACGGGTTTCTGAGAGAGCGAGATCCTAACAACAACTGGATTTTGGATTTCCGTGCTCCAGAAGAACAAGACAACGAATTCCTGTTGTTTTAAGCCACCCCGAGGGTGGTACTTCGTTACGGCAGACCAAGGAAACTAACATGGGGAAATGGACTAACGGGGAACGAAGGTTGCAGAAGAAATTACGTTTGTTAACCAGGTGACTTTGAAATGGGGCGGTTATCCTGGAGCATCCTAGGTGGGCTCAATGGAATCATAAGGGTCCTTAGAAGTAGAAGAGGGTAGCAGGAGAGAGAGAGTTAGGGAGATGGAGAAATAAGAAAGAGTCGGTCTAATGCCGCCGCTTTTGAAGATGGAGGAAGCGTCCACAAGTCAAGGTTGCGGCTGAGCCTTGAGAAGCCCGTCACCTAGAGCCTCCCGAAGGAAGGCAGCCCCATCGACACCTTGATTCCAGCCTAAATCAATTTGTTTCGAACTCTGACTTCCGAAATTGTAAAATAATAAATCTGTGTTGTACGAAGCTGCTAACTTGTGATTTATTACGGCGGCCATAGAGAAAGGAATACAGGGGGATTCGCTGAACCTGTGCAAGTCAAACTTAGGGTCAGGACCCCCCCACCCCGACCCAGACCAAGTACGACATGAGAGGAAATGGAAAAACTCAATCTTGGTTGAGCTCCCATTTTCTTCCCTTCCCACCTTTCTGGCCCCTCAATTTAAGGCACACAGATGATCACCTCTTCTGTATACATATAACGTTAACATGTCCATTGACAGATGACTGGATAAAGAAGTTGTGGCATATTTACACAATGGAATACTACTCAGCCATAAAAAATAAAATAATGCCGTTTACAGCAACATGGATGGACCTGGAGATCGTCTTTTTATGTGAAGTAAGTCAGAGAGAGAAAAATACCATATATCATTCATATGTGGCATCTAAAAAAAAAACCCACAAAAAAAAAAGGACACTAATGAACTCATCTACAAAACAGAAACAGACTCTCAGACACAGTAGACAATCTGGTTACCAAGGAAAGGGGGTGGGAAGGGATACATTTGGGAGTTTGAGATTTGCGAAGGTTAACCACTATATATATGTAAATAGACCAAAACCCCCCAAATTTCTTCTGTATAGCACAGGGAACTATATTCAAATACCTTGTAATAACCTTTGATGAAAAAGAGTATGAAAATGAATATATGTATGTATATGCATGACTGGGACATTGTGCTGCACACCAGAAACTGACAGAAACAGACATGCTGTAACTGACTATGCTTCAATAAAAATAAAAATAAAAATAAAAATAAAAAAGCAGAAACAAAGCCAAAAAAATGGTGACAAAAAAATAGTCAAATAACAAAAGCTGCTAACATGCACTGACTGGTCCTCAGATGCACGCTCCATCCTTAGCACTTAATTAATGTACATGGTCTCTTTTAATCCCCGCACCAAACTTTGGCATTGGCTTTGCTCTTATTCCCAGTTTACTGATGAGAAAACAGAGGCAATCGCAATTAAACAACTTGACCTAAGGTACAGAGCTGGACAGCGGTGGAGCCTTGACCGCAGTGGGTGGAAGTAGCAGCTGGCGGGTGTTCAGAAGTTGCTGGCGTGATGGCCCTCCTGGAGGTGGGGTGGCCACAATGAGCTGCAGGAGAGGATGGACCCCACCCCCTTTCTCCTCTCTTCCTATAAATATGCCCAGGGAGGGTATGCACGTTGCAAGTTGCTATCTCACTTTAAGTCTTCTATTGTTTTAATTTCTCCACGACAAACTAGCAATAGATTCATGCTGAAAATATTCAAATCTTGAAGTGGGTCTTAATTCAAAGTTGGCAGCCAGGGTATTGAGAAATGGGAACATGTTGTTTTCTCCCCCAATCTCCCCCGCCCCCCCGCCACCCCCTATCTCAACTGCGGTGCCAATATCCTGTCGAGAAAAGGATAAAAAGAGCGTCTGCATAAATAAATATGCTTTGTAACACCACTTAAACTTATTCTTCCTGCTTGATATGAAAATACGACGGGTGATAGTATGTGAAACATGCTGTTGCTACTGCTTTATCAAAGTTTATAAACCCACTGATCTTTGGCACGAGGTGAACACGCTGAATTCCATGTAAAGAGGATGGATTCAGTCATCAGAACACAGTTGAGGGTCCAGGTTGTGCAGGAGGACGCAGAATTAACGCACTCCGCCAGCCAGCCAGGCAGCCAGCCAGCCAGCGTGAGCTCTGGTGTGCGCCCCCACAGTCCTCAGCATCACTACGGGGCTACTCCATCTTGCCGAGGTTGTCACAGGGCTTTGCTGGAACGCAAGGATGCTAAGGAATGAACACCTCCAAGCCTTCTAAGAGACACCCCCTCATCCACCACTTCATGCCTGCCCGAACCTTCCTTGCTATGTGGCCAGTCCTGTTTCACCTGGGAATGCCCTCTCCTTTCCCTGCCTTTGCCCAAGGTGTACCATCGGCTGGCACAGGGAAGAAAGACGAACACAAGATGTATGCTGAGTAAATCACCTCCATTCTCCACCTGCTCTTGAGATAAGGAAAAGGTACCATGGACTTCTACTTTCAAAATCATAGTGGTCTAAAATTACCTTACGCTCTGGTCCTTCCTTTGCTTCATATCTTAACACCTAATTTAATTCTTATATGTTCCTTGGATCCCTTGGAAGTCATTCTGCAACAATTTTTTGGTGTGCCCGTGAGATGCCAAAATCTTAAAACACAAAGAGAAGAGACTTGTGCCTGCCCTTAGGGAACTCACTGTTTGCAAAAGGAATGTGCAAAGTCACATGAATCCACTCACTACCTCTTCCTGCTCCCTTTGTATAATTCATTCAGCCCGCAAGTGTCTCCTGAGCATCTCCTCTGCGCTAGAACTGTGTGAGATGCCGAGGATCCAACCATGACCTACAGGCATGGTCACTGGCACCAGAGAACTTCACTTCAGAGAAATTTAAAATAAAGCATTCATGGGTTGTAAGCTACCACCCCTGCTTGGACATCTGTAGTCTGCTGGTGGCCATGGAGGGCAAGGACACCGCCTGGTACAAAGAAAACATCCACAAATGTACGCAGCATGGATGGCTGCTGGAGGTGATGTCCACTGCTCCCTGCATCCCATCACGGGTACTCCTGCTGGTGCTCCTGGAACTAACCACGGCTACCTGAGTTGCAGATCTGATGCCTAACACGGAACAGGTGCTCAATGGATATTTGTCACTCTCACCTGGGTTTCTCACCTCACTGCCCACGGTACAGCAGGCCTCCCCATCCCCTGTGAAACAGCTCCATCCTCCACTAACAATTACAGACGCAGGCAGTTCCAGTCATTTTAAGCAACAAGATATGATTGTCTCTTATCCCAAAAGGAAATATAAAATCATCCTTAATTCTAGAGATTGCTGCAGTTGGAAAAAAAATTCAAATCTTCTAATAAGAAGTTTATATTTTGAGCTCTTAATGACAGGTTTTTGATGCATAAACATGCTTTTTTCCCTAGGGTTTGTTTAACCAAAAAATATGTATTCATAAATTGCATAGTCCTCAATTTCGCAGAGATCCAAAGAGAATGTAAGAGTAATGATAGGTTCTTGTTCTTATGTGCTGCCATGGATTTACTTATTTTAATGTAACTTAGGATAAATTATTCCTCTATAAATATAACTCTTTCAAGATTCAGAATATTTCATTCTGTGGAAGGACATGATTTAGTATCAGTATTCAAGACAAAGGATGCTAAGCATTCAGAATTATCTGCCCAGAAAGAGTGATTTAATAATAGTGAAATTGTACTATAAAGGTTTCCCACCCCTCCTTGTTTTTGGAGGAAATGAATGTGAGCTATGTTAGTGGATTTCAATGATGGCTCTTTTTGTGCAAGGACAGTTTGGATCTCAGTGCCACCACAAAGAAATGCAAAGATGTTAGAAGTTTTTCTCCCAAACGGAACCTACTTTGCATGGCTTTGTTCTTTCTATTTGTAATGGAGGGAAAGAGAATATTAAGTACACATTTTGAAGAGGCAATTATACTAGGTTTTGGCATCCTGGCTCCCCCAGGGAATCACATCTACGAGATTGCTGTTTTGTGTGATTATTGCCCTGAATGGCAAGTGCATTTCATCATGCATGCCAATCTGATTGATCAGTGGTGGCTGCTTAGAGGACTGTTGAGAAGTATTGGCAGACTGCAGCAGTTCCCAGCAGGAAAGAGCAATGTGATCGATTAGTGATGTCTGCCCTGGGTGCAAGAAAGAGAAGCAGTAGCATGTGCACTTAAGTTTCTGCCAAAATGGATATAATTTCAAAACCAGAAGAGAAAATTTTCATTGCACTGGTATTGCAGAATGATAAATTATACACATCCGAATGGGCCAGACAGTTATAGAAGCAAAACTGAGTCCTGTGAGGGTCCTAGAAGGTAAGTCCCTGGTCAATAATTATATAATAATGAAACCAATCTGCCCTTCAAAAAAAAAAAAAAAACCCCATATATATTGACCCAAAGTCTTACATTTTGTACAGATGTAGTCTGTGCTAGAAAAAAAGCCTTACTTACAATTGCAAAGCCAGGTGCAAACTTCAGAAGGCTTAATTTTTCTTAACCGCATGACTTCAACAGTCTGTCCTTTTTCTACTCATAATGTAAACGCCATGCTAAACGTATTTATTTTTCTCATAAAACATAACTATTTGTTCGAAATTTTATTTCTAGTTCGCATGATAAAATCTAGCCTGATAATGCAACACCCTAATGTTTGTGTTCAAACTCCAACTATTTATGTTTTTTAACCGAAAAGTTAATTTTCTGATCTTTGCAAACGCAGGTTTGATGACTTGATTGTTAAATGCAGGCTCACCCTTAAGGCTCTAAGAGAACTTTTCACCTAAAGAGTACTGACAAAATAGACCACTTTAAGAGTCATTTTCCAGTAACACAGCAACAATTCTTTTGATAATCCTTCATTCCCTAAGGAAGGGAGATTAAACACAAGTGATTACATTATGCAGCAGGACAAAGGGGATGCAGTTAATATTTTTCAAGCAAGGCAATGATCAGGCATCCAATTCATTAACCCTTTCAAAAGTCCAACTGTAAACTCTGACACGGGAAAAAGAAAACTGCGTGGCATCCAAGATTTTATAAATGATGCTATCAATTTCAAATTTGTTTTCTCTTTTCCCTCTAGACAAGGAAACTCTCTCCCTTGGAAGAGAATAAAACTGGTTCAAGTTTTGCTTAAAAAAAGAGAGAGAGAGAGAGAGAAACGAAAACGAAAATACAAAACTCAGCAGAAATGTCACACTGAGGAATCATAATAAGCGTTAAACATTATTTAAGTCATGCATAACCACTAAAATATATGACCCCTTTCCATAAATTGAAAGGCACTATATTCAGCAGATTATGGGGCTCAAATGCTGAACTAAGGGATGCGCCTAAGATACCCAGCCTTGTAGACCTAAAGATTAACTTTCATCCGTGGTACCTTTCTCTCCAAGCAAGCAACACACTGTGTCTGGAGAACTAAGGCTGGCCTTTCTTTTCTCTTTCACCAGGGGATATTTGTTAAGAATCTACATGCCCAGGACTGTGCTGGGGAGGAAGGGAGGGAGGGAAGGGGACAGGGAGATGGAGAGGGAGGGAGGAAGGGAGGGAAGGAGAAGAGAAGAGAGAAGCGTTGACTACAAACTTTCTCCTCCAGGGATTTCCAGCCTGCAGAGCTCTGCCAGTCAGCCCCACACAACACATTTAGGCTCGTTTGTGGCCAACAGCATGTGTGGTTCTAACAACAGAGAGCCTAGAACAGAGTGATTCTGAGAACCAAGAACTGGCTGGAAATACTACACATGCATCAGAAGAAATGCTCTGGCCAAAAACTAAGTTTAAACTTAGAGACGGAGAATTGCAGCTCTAGAAGAATTGGGTTGACTGTCCTCATTTTTACAAACGGCTAAACAGAGGCACGTGGACAAGGGTGTCTTTAGGCAGCACAGGATTCCGTGTTTTCCTCAGAACTTCAATGTCATCACGTCTATCAGATTTATTTAAGTGAGGGCGGCATCGTATTTAAAAACTGGTTGCATGCCTATTAATACAAAATTAGTGATGCTTTTATCTCTGTGGTGGGGCTGCAGGAGAGGAGGAGGGGTAACACCTCTACACCTCTTCTCGAATTCTTAGGTTCATACGTGTTACAATAATTTACAAAAGTACATATTGTCATTTTAAGGATGATTTAGACTAAAAAAGGGTGCAGAACCATCTTGACTGAAAAAAAAAAACCTGCCTACTCTAATTCATACCCCTTTTTCTTACAGGGTTGGTGGTGTTGGTGAAAACGTCTCAAGCAACAGTGTTCAACTTTTGGTGTGCTATTTTACAAACTGAGAATGTTTCTTAAAACGGAGATACGTGGATACGGAGTATAATAACCCAGATCTATGCTCTCTGAAGCTGATACGCGGAGTTCATCTCTGGTTTCACCTGCGGCGCCGTCTAGGGTAGAGGACCTGTTTAATGAGAGTCTATCGCAGCTCTCAAAAATATCTGCTCCCAATCTCTCTCCCTCCTCTCTCTCTTTCTTAATCAAAGGAATGTAATGCAGCCAATCAGCAGAAAGCCTATGAAGAAAAATAAGAAGCCACAGGGGGCACCATTCACTTTGGACACCCACAAGGCGCAACTATATAGAGAAAACAACGTGAATGGCTCCCCCTGGAGTTGTGCACCCCGCCGTGCTGAGTACCCTCCCCTCTGAATCCGATGGTCTGTTTAGAGGCAAGATCTTGCCTCAGCCTCATTACAGGACAGACTGAGGATGGGGAGGGTAGGAGGTACAGATGATTGCTCCAAAATGCTGACCTTGAGTAGTTTTGTCAAAGGAGAAATTGAAGGGTTTGATCGTGGCCACTGAGTTCGGGGTTGGTGGGTAGCGATGCCTTTCTCAGAAAATCAGGGGCTACACTTGGGCAAACAGGTGCACAGGCTGATCGGCAGCTCCCAGCCGCGTCTGCTAGTCACCGGAGAGCCGGCCTTCGCCTCGGGAGTTCTTTGAAATGTTCCCTGATTTGATGTTTAGCACCGCCTACAAGAGGCTCTTAATTGCATTCCTAGAGCACCGGCTTTCGACGGAAATTACTTAAAACACAGCTTAAGTGTTAAATCTGCACTGTGTAATGTGCAATCGAGGGGTTTTATTTTATTTTATTTTATTTATTTTTTTTAAAATAACCTCACTCCCGGCTGCCTCCTTGTAAGAAGCTCTGACAGGTTCAGTGGGAAATCTTGCGGCTGGCGCACGTTCGAAGTTCTCTCCTGCAGGGCTGGCAGGTGTGAGCTGTGTCAAATAAATTTATTACAGTCTGTGCTAATAATGAAAATTATAGAAAAGCTAGATGAAAGTGGTCTACAGCCAGCTAATTTGAAGCTACCTTCCTAGACAGTAACAAGCTCCTAACAGTTTTTCCTTTTTGAAAAAAAAAAACAAAAAACACTAATTATGCTTAATGTTCCCTGTCGCATTAGCTTTCATGGTAATTATATTTCAAAACTTTTGCAATTAGGGTGCAGTTAATATTGTGGAATATTGCAATTATTTTTCATTGTGACACCTCTATTGAAAACTGGTGGCATAATGATCACATTGTTCAACTAAATCAGAACTGTAGAAATATGGCAAATGAACCAATTACACATTATTATTTCTAATTACAGATAATGTCATTCTCTCCGCTTTTGTCCAAAAGAATTTCTCAAACACAGATACCCCGAAATTCTCCTGTTTGTAAAGACTCCTTCGTTTTCTCATCCACACACTGCTAGTTTCTTCTATGGGTGCCTTGAGTGCTAAATTTTTTTTTTTTTAAAGAAAGGTCTCATAGGGATTTCTTGAGTTTTCTTCCTCCACCCCCAACTCTCTCCTGTGGAGTTTTAAGCCAGATGCTCTCATTGAAAAATCTCAGGCTTGGCCCGAGCACAGACAGCACGCGGCCGCCAGGAGCTTGTGTGAATTCAGCCTCTCATGATTGTCGCCCATGACTGGCTCATTTTTATTCATTCAACAGGTCTATCCTCGCATCCCAACAAAGATTCATTCGTGGTAACTTGCTGTATCCCAGATACCTTCCAAACAGCACCTATTCCCCACTGTTAGGCATCACAAAACAACAACGAGGGAAGTTGCATTTTTATCTAGATGTTTTTACCTATGTATTTCTAACTATTGGAAAATGAAATGGAGACCAACAGAGGCTTTCCAGGTGACAGTTAAGTTTGGGTTTGGGGATTTACTTTTTTCCTTTACCTTGAATACCCTCCTATATGGTCACCCTAATAATAACGATCATGACCATGAGATCATTTAGGATCTCAATGTCCCTGATCATACATGGTACGAAATACGGTCCAATTTCATCTGACAACCAGGCCCTGAGAAATACAGGCCAGGCATTGATATCCAGTTTTACAGATAAAGAAACTGAAGCTTAAAGAGCTGCCCAAAACCTTACGCCTAGTCTGTGGTCGTCAAATCAAAAGCAGCTCTCCTGACCCTTACCCGCCACCCCTATGGTCAGGGTGAGCATCTGCGGACTGGGGGGTCCTCTGGGATGCAGTACTTTCAGCCTTCACATCAGGACAGTCCCCTGCAAGCCGGGACAGTTAATCACACTGCCTAGAGTCAACGTTAGCTTGCCTACAAACTAAGAAACATGCAAATAAGATGCCTTCTATGCTGGGCTCCCTTTAAGTTCCAAGTTTGCAGAGTAGCAGGCAGAGACACAAATGGGAAATAGAGAAAAATAAGTAGAAGTGACTCTCTAGTTAGGTTTCACCTCCTGGGTCACCTGTCTGTTCTCCCCAGGAGCCTGCCATCCCTGCGTGCAGGAGGCGCTGGCCACCGCTCCCCGCCTGGGCTCCGGCATCTCGCTCTGACTCCGGCCTGTGGTGGGTATTCAGTACGTAGTCGCAAAATAGTATTACGGATACTAATAACCCGTGTTTATAGAGCCCTGATTAAATTACTTTGCTAAGTAACTGAAATGCACTTTCTCAATTAATACACATCGCGATTTGCTGAGGAAAGCATTGTGCTGCTTTTGTCCCTTCTGTACAGCGAGGACACCAAGATGGAGAGAATCCAGGCGGTGTGGTCACTGTTGCCCAGGAAGGGTGTCGGGATGGCAGGTGGGGACACAGTTCTGATGGTTCCACAGCCCCGGCTCTGAACTATGCGGTGACACTTTGGAATGAAGGACCACGGTGGCTTATTCAACCCTTTGGTGGTATTGACTCTTTGAGAGTCTGAGATAAAGCCTCTGTTTTAGGGGAAACACATGTTCTGTTGTCCTGCCTAGGGGACACAGACGGGCATCTTTCCCTCTGCTTGCGTCCAGATATATATAAGGATGCTTGGAATTTTTCTGTCATCTAGTCGCAATTGAATTCCCCTCTCAAATGAGCTACCGCAACTGCCTCCTAACTAGACCTCCCGTTTCTATTCTTGCTACTCTCCGATCCTTCTCCATTCAGTCAGTGACCTTGAAAGATTTCATTAAAGCATGCCACACCCTGCTTCCAGTCTACCAAAAGTTCCCGTTGCAGTCAAGACAAACCCTGAACTTCTTGCCTGACTCGCCTGGATCAGCTCTTCTCAGACTGTGATGAGCAGGTGCACGAACCACCTGAAGCTCTAGTCGCGGGAAACACCTGCTCTGATTCAGGAGGTCTGGGGTGGGGCTTGGATTCTGTATTTTCAGTAAGCTCTCAGGGCTGCGGGTGCCACTGGGCTGACCTCCCCCTCCCTTACCCACCTCCTCTCTGGCTTCCCTGCCCCGGGCTGGTGACATTCTTCTAGCTGCACACATTTTCTCCTAGCTCCTCAATATAACTAGAACTTTCCTGCCTTGCAACCTTTTCAGTCCTGTTCCCTTTGCCTGAAAAAAGCCCTCCCACTGCCCCAGCCCCAGTCCCAGCCCCGCAAGTCTGGTTACATGGTGACCTCAACTTTACTTTACAGGTTTTGACAAAGTCACCTCTGAAATAGCCTTCCTCCCTCAGTAATGTTTTTTTTTTAATTGAAGTATAGTTGATTTACAATGTTGTATTAATTTCTGGTGTACAGCATAGTGATTCAGCTATTTATATATATATAATATACACACACACACACATATTCTTTTTCATTATAGGTTATTACAAGCTATTGACTATAGTTCCCTGGGGTGGACAGTAGGACCTTGTTGCTTACCCATTTTGTATATAGTACTTTGTATCTGCTAATCCCAAACTCCCAATTTATCCACCCCCCCTCCCCCCGTTTCTTCTTTGGTAACTATATATATACATATATATAATATATTTAATCTCAACATCTGTTATGCTTCTGGCATAGCACTCCCCTTGGTAATCATTATATTTTTATGATTCCATGGTTTTACATTCCCCTTTAGAACAGAAGCTTCGTGAAGTCAGGGGCCACATCTTTCGTGGGTCCTGCTCGGCCCGCCGTGCTTAGAAAAGTGCTAGCTTGGGGTAGGTGTGGAGGGACGACTACGGAATGAAAGCGCCATCCAGTCAAACGGCAGGTTTACTTTAACATCAGAACATTCACGGGAATTGCTTCGGTTTGAACTGCATTTCCCTTAGGCTGCCAAAGCGGCTTTTCCCAGGAGTACAGAATAATATGTAAAAATGCCAGATTTGTTTTCCTGTTTGGAACAAATACAGCCAACCTAAGTGCCTCGCTCCTTTCATATAAACTGGGGGAGTACAAGAGCAAACTGTCACACACGATCACTTTCCAGGCGGAGCTGAAGCGGCACAATATGGAAACAGGTTCCCCTTCGTAAGATACAGAGCGCTCCCAAACATTTAAGTGACACCGGGTCTCATTCTCCATGAGCCGGCTGCCATAACACTTTATTTATACAACTCATTCCATGTCTCCGAGGAGTTTTACAACCACCTTATCAGTTTTCCTCTCAAGGAGGTAACTCCGTAGAAGGGATCAATCCTCTTACGCTGGGACAGCCCCGGAAAGTGAATTATATTATCTGTGTCACAGAGGCAGAAGCCGGGGGGCCAAGGAGGCTGGGATGGCCTTGAATCTGGTATCTGGAGAAGGGCAAGGTAATTGGAATGACAAGGCAGCCAAGTACACCACCACCACCAGAAGCAGCTGTGGAGACGCCAGCGCTGGTCCACTTTCTACACTTCGCTTTGAGCACTCAGATTTATGGAAGGTGACACTTGAGTTCATTTCTGATACACAGCCTCTTGGGACAGAAGTTCCACACCTGTGCCCCTCCACTGTCCCTTCACATGAAGCAACACCTAGAACTTGTTCCTAAAAATCTGTTGCTTGTAGGCAGAGCAACTCCTCGCTCTAACTCAAGATGTTCTGGAGAAATAAATGGAAGGGGATGTGCTTTTCAAAACGAACCTGCGTAACAGATAAAACCAGCCTCGCTCGTCTGCTGTTGCTGGGCTACGCTGCTACAACATTTCATTGGAAGCATGTTTTACAGAGTTACACAAAGGTCTACTGCCTGTGATCTTGTATTTCTGCTTCTATAATTTTATCCTATGGAAACTATTGTAGATATGCAATGTAATTTTTATACAAGGATGATCTTCGCAGTGATACTTTTAAACAACAGAAAAACAGAAAGCAAAAGTGCCTGGCCAAAGGGAGTAGGTTTAAAGAAATCGCGATATGTCATCATGTTGGGATAATATTAATATAAATGTTATTTCAGAGCACCAATCACATACAGTAAGATTAATAACTAGTATTTACGAGCGGTTATGAGCTTGCCAGTCATGGTGCTAAGCTCATTTATGTACCAATTTATTTCCTCTCCCAAGGATGCACCGAAATGAGTATTATTATTGCTTCCATTTTACAGATGAAGAAACTGAGACCTAAAGAGATTAAGAAACTACCTAAGGGGGAGGGTATAGCTCAGAGGCAGAGTGCATGCCTAGCATGCATGAGGTTCTCGGTTCAATCCCCAGCACTGCCATCAAATAAATAAATCAATAAACCTTATTACCTCCTCCCCACCAAAAAAAGTTAAAAAAAAACACTACCTAAGAGTTTGAGATTTGCAAATATTAGCCACTATATATAAAAATAGATCTAAAAAAAAACAAGTTTCTTCTGTATAGCCCAGGGAACTATGTTCAATATCTTATAATAACCTTTAATGAAAAAGGAATATGAAAATGAATATATGTATGTATATGCATGACTGGGTCACTGTGCTGCACACCAAAAATTGACACATTGTAACTGACTGTACTTCAATTAAAAAAAGATATATACAAAATGAAAGAGAAAAAGTATACATATGTGAAAAAAATAAAAACACTACCTAAGGTCACCCTGTTAGTAAGCTCTGGAGTACAGATTTCAGCTCAGGCAGTCTGACTCCAGAGCACAGATTCTAAAACTCAGAGTCCCCGGGGGCTGGTTCACGGCACCGTATGTTGCCGTGTGAGAGAGCTTGTGTTCAGCAGTATCTCCGACTGGGATTTAAACGCCACATGACTATGCAATTACATATAATTATGTGTATAATGTAGAATTACGTATAATAAATACAATGGATGTTCCTTTCCATCCTGCATCAGCAGACACTGAGTGTCTACTATGTGCTCAGGAATAGTTCCAGGTGCTCGTAATTCACTTGTGAACAATTTAAGGTCCTAGCTCTCAGATCTTATAGTGTTTCTTATTCATAAAAAAAGAGAGAGAGACATGCTATCTATCAAAAGGTTCACAGTGCTCATCTCAGTTTATGTGTGATATGGGGGATTTTTAACCGTCTTCTTAAATCTTGTCTAAATATTCCAACTGTTGGCCTATGTTCATAGATCACGGAAAATAAAAGCATGCTTAATTCACGTCATTAATGAAAAATGAGTTTTAGGAATTAAAAGGCACATACACTTCAAAAAAGACATCTCAGGTTGTTTTTACCCTCCTGTACCTTGGGGGCTCCCTGGATGTCCTGAAGATGCCAGTCACCAACAGAAGAGTCCCCTGGGCTGGCCCGGCCATCTCCCCTCCCCTGGCAGGACCAGTCACCAAGCTATAAATTCCTCCCCCCACCCCCTCCCACCGCTGCAATCTTTGTGCTTCCAGAGCCCTCCATCAAGACAGGACACTCCAGGCTGACTGAAGGCGTGACCTATTTCAGACAATCGCTCTCTGCCACAGTCATAACCAGGTAGTTATTAACCAACCCCGTGATTAACAAGAAAATTAACAGTTTGAAAACAGGGCCAATTCTCCCATCCTTTCACTTCAAAAACGAAATCTGTGTCAGCCTCATCCATCCGAGCTCATTTGCAATTAATTCTCCCGGCCACATTTCACTTCTAAAACATGGGAAATGATTTTTTTTTTTTTTTAAAAAAAAACCTGGCGTTGAGACATCATTATTCCAATTCCCAAATTTTACTGTGGATCATCAGAGCACCCTCATTAGAAAACAAACACAAACAGAGAAGTTCCCGCGGCAGGTCTGGGAAAGTTTCTTCTCTTGCCTGCTGGGAATACCATTTAACCTCTCAGTGCCGCAATTTCCACCTTCATGATACCCAGATAATAATTCCTCCCCCACATAAGTGTCAGTGGTTTCATGTATGTAAAGTGCTTTGATGATTTTTAAAAAATTGCAAGGGAAGTACCAAGGCTGTTTCACATCTCTCTGGCGCCTAACATCTGAGGGTTTCCTAATGCACCACAGTGAAACGTTTGCCTCCGTGTGATGTTTCCAGAGGAAGGTATCATTCCTTTCTTCCCCTCTTCTTTTTTTTTTCAGTGGGTTGAGGGCACAGACAGAAAAGATACTATAAGAAACGGTATGAGGTCTAACCATTTCAGGTGTGAAATGAACCTTCCTTGGCATCTTCCCGAATGCGCTCTGAGCGGCAGCGCTAACGAAACTCAGGGAGGTGAGCCAGGGATAGAATAAAAGCCTTAATTGAGAACGCCTTTGTGTGAGTGGATTTAAACAAGACCTTTCAGATTAATTTAACGTACTCTCTTTTATTTAATTCTCTTTGTTCAAATGTCAACTTTTTGTCAGAATCAAGTGCAGTGCTTTCCCTCTGTCCTGATAGGTGCCCGGGGACATTCTCTCAGTACAGAGAACCCACTTGCTGTGGAGAACTCTTGTCTGGAGCAACCCGGAGATATTTTCAGCTACGTGGACGAAGACTTCCGGTCCCTGCTGCCTTTTCCACCCTGACAATGGATTGCCCTCTAAATGGGTCACGCTGGCGTCCACAGAGAAACCAGATGTCCTCAGTAGGGACGCCCCAAGGTCTCCTCTGGGCTCCATCACTTTTTCCTGTGTCTTCTTGCGCAAGGGACTCGACACCCCTGTGCCCCAGTTTCATCTGCAAAATGGGGAAACCTAATACTTCAAGGGTGGTTGTTGAGCTCATGGAAAGCACTTGGCCAAGAGCCTGGCTCGTGGTAAATGGATGGTAAACACGCCTTGTTATCATTGTCACGGTCATCCTGATTTTGCAAGTTTCCTTCGTTGAAATATCTCACCCTCCTCGCCTGTATCTCTAATTTGATACCGTCGGCAATAATGATTCCTGCAAATACCCCCATGACCCTAAGTTCAAGTGGCTCTTCTCCAAATTCTTTCCCCTTTTGGTACCTTCTTTACTTCCTATTTATTTTCCCCCCAGCTTAACATCCTGGAGGCTCTGTTTCCCCCTGCCAGCACCCCCTGTCTCTCAGCACTAATGCCCTTCTCTGCGCGGGCTTTAAACAGCCCCTCTGTGCACATGGCTGCAACGCCCCCTCTCTGTTCCCAGTGTCTCTCAGGGTTTCTTTTTCCCTTCATTCCCCTCTTCTCTTCTCTTCCCTCCTGTCTGTCCTCCTTGAATTCCAAACCTGAATTCAGCTGCCCGTTGGTCCTCACCCTCTGGCCCATTCACAGGTCATCAGTCCTATTTGTTCTCTTGCTCCCGTCAGAGATCTCCTTCCCTCCCTTCTTCTGCAGGAATGGTCTTCAGTTTTCCTGGCCAAGCTCAAGTACTCGGAACTGCCTTCGATTTTCCTGTCTCCTTTATTCCATGTTCATCCAGCACCAGGGCTCGGCTGCTTCCTTCCTGCCCAAGTCGCGGCGCCTCCCACCGCCCAATGACACAGCCTAAGCTGAGTCTCTCCTTACTTCTGAGAGCCCAGTCTCTGTTTTGCAATCGTCAGCTAACTCTTTGCACCTCTCCAGTCTGTCCCCCACAGCTTGTCTTACACCTGCTTCCACAGGAGCTCTTCCTCAAGAGCGTCTGGGGATCTTTTAATCCCCGCTGGTGCCCAGGCTGCTCCCAAGTCCTATCACATCAGAATCTCTGGGTTGTCACTCAGGCATCGACACTGTTTTAAACTCCCAAGGTGATTCCGATGACTAACCGAGGCTGCCAACTACAGCTTAAGGGGACAGCTAAGCCAGACCAAGCTACCAGCTCAGTGCTCCTCAGACTTCAGCGTGAGTAAGGACCCCCGGGAGAGCCTGGTAAACTACAGACGGGGGGCCTCACCCCTGGGGTTTCTGATTCTGTAGGTCTGGGGGCAGGGAGGGTGGGTGCTGAGGATCTGTGTTTCTTGCAAGTTCCCAAGAGCTGGTACTGCTGGTCTGGAGAAACCAAATTTCAAGAACCATGGCACTAAATATTTCCTTTATTGGGGGCATCTGAAGGGAAGTCCGTGGAGAGGAAAACCATGCTTCATTAAGCCTGGGTAGACCAGAAAGTCCTAAATAATCCTACAGCAAAGGGCTCTTGGAAGATGACCCAGATGAGCAGGAGGCGGGAGGAGGTCACATGATCTGTTCACAGGTCCCTTGCCCCCTGCAATCATTTCGCCCAATGTGAAAGGGCCTGAGTGAGTATTCTGACCCCATTTCCAGTATTTAAGATGGTGCCAGCTGCCAGACAGATGAAAAACAAATGACTTTGGTGTAGATGGCTCATGCGTGCTTTCCCAGTCAAACTCCTGTGGGGCTCGTGAGCTTAGTTGTCTGTTTCTGTTCCTCCCTCTACCTGTCATCCCACGCTTGTCTACCTGCCCGCCTACCTATCAGCCTACACCTGCGTATCTGTGTGCCTGTCTGTCTATCTTATCTGCCTATCTATCCATATTGCTTCTAAACGAAGGGCCTCTAGACTAGCCCGAGGCAGCTCTCACAAAGGCAGCAAAGAGCGTGGGTGCCAACAAGACTAATGCGGGAATACCCCTCCGCTGGGAAGACTGTGGTCTCTCCTTTTTTCATTTCATTTAGGTTTTAAAGGTAATTCTGACCTGGCAGGCAGATAAATCTATATTCAACATCTCCTGACAGCGATCATTGTAAATAGCATGCCTACCCAAATTCTTGAGAGTTTATGGTAAGAAAGGCAGGTGATGAATATAATCTGGGCTGGGGTTTATAAATCTTTGGAAGGCCTGATTCTTCCCCCTACTTTTCTAAGCAACTGTATTACAACCAGCTCTTCAGCTAATATTGTTCTTGTTCTGCAAAGCAAAGTTTACCAGAGCTGTCTTGACTGTGAGCACTTTATAATTATGAGAGGGGAACAAGCCTCTGAATTCTGAGCAGCAAAAAAAAAAAAAAAAAAAAAAAAGTTATTGCAAGCTGTACCAGTTCAGCTAACAGCGCAAATGAGACTTAAGGACCAAATGAAAGGGCAGAAACAGCGCGGGTCCTCATTGCTTGCTAAATTGGGGGAAAAAAATCCTACAAAGCTAAACTAAACCAGCTCATCAGTCAGGCCTTACTCATATTCTGTTAAGTGTGGATTAATCAGAAAGCGAGGGAGGAAGGGAGCAGGGCCTCTGCCTCCCATTCTTTGAAGCAGGAGAGGATGACGAAGCCAACCGCCATCGCTGGCCGGCTCAGTTAAGCTCACTGGGGTGGTGACGAAGATTCATACAGCCATTATTTAGAAGCCAGCACACCCATCCTTTGATCAGGCTGGGGGAACACACACCATTCTCTGATCGTTCAGCAAGGGGGAAAAAGCAGGCATGAATCTAAAGGCCACCAAAAAGCAGGCATGAATCTAAAGGCCACCCCCGTCAGAAAGCCTTTGCGGTTTACACACTCCATACTCATCCCTGCACCCTTGGAAGAGAACCAGGGAGCTGGTTATAAAAGTATCCACGAGGGTCTTGAGAGGTTGACAACAGGACCCACTTGGCCTCCCGGGTCTGACTCCCCTACGAGTTATTGCAAAGGTGGCTGCTCTGATTCTCGCAGTGAGAATTCACTTTCCCTCCACGCTGCTGAAGAACTTCTCGTTCTCTGTCCAGGTGCCTTTTACTAAGGGCACATTTCCACCTTCGCATTGGATTCTAGGTTGAAAATGTTTTCTTTCTCTTCTGACAGGACAGATTCGGAGTTGGGGCCTCCTTTGTGCTGGCCCCGTCCTCCGAAGTATTTCCTGAATGAGCGCACGTCTGAACGAACAGCAGCTAGCACATGGTTTGGTCCAGAGCCACACACCTCGATGATGGGCTGTCTTCACTCTCTGACTTTCGTTCATAATCCATGGTACGTAGACAAGGCCCTCCACAGCCAGGTTCCACGCTCATTTCCAGCCATCCCCACTCTCGGCCTGAATCTAGAAACTTCTGCCTGCTAGTCCTCGCATCAGCATTTCCCCCAAGTTTTCCCCAAATGCACCACGTTCTTTCCTATTCCCGTGTCTTTGCACTTGCGGTTGGCTGTTCCTGGAACCCCACCTGCCCCTCCCAGCTGCCTCCACGTGGTTTAGGACACCAGTCAGGTGCCACCTCTGTGGGGAGCCTTTTCCCCAGCTGGGGAGGGCCTGGTTGTGCCGTTCCAGCGCTGCGTCCCTGTTAACCTGAACATCTGACCTGCGGTATTACATTCACCTGTTTCTTTCTGTTCTTCTTAACGCCTCTCCACACCCCGTGCCGCCACCAACCAGGTGAGGGTCCCCTGAGGACATGGACCTCATCTCAGGCATCTCTGACTCTCTGTATATTGCATAATGTCTCCATAACGGTAGATACTCAAGAAATATTTGTGGCATCGAAATGAATTAGTTGCATCATTTGATGGCAAAACTACCTGGAAGAGTCTTCAGCTTCTCAAGCTGCTAAGAACATTTATTACCAAAAAACCCCCCAAAAAACCAAACCCAATGAGTTTAAGCCAGTGGTTCTCAAAACGTGGACCCCCGACCAGTGGCATCAGGCATTACTTGGGAAAGTGTCTGACATGCAGATGTTCAGGTCCCACCCCAGACCTACTGAGTTAAAAATGCATGTAGAAGGTCTAGAAACGTCTATCTTACAAGCTCTCGAGGTGATTCTAGTGCTTGCTAGTGAGAACGTCTGCTGTAATTCATTAGAAGCCATAGTTTGAGAAGAAGGATGTAGCTGTGAGATGATCAGGGCCATGGGAATCAAGCAGAAATGGGTCAAATCCTGGCTGCTCTGCTCCGTGGGACAGTTGCGTGGATTTGGCTGAGTTAGCAAGAAAAGGTGAGGCTCATTTTCTTTGTCAGAGAGGCAGAGGGACCAAAGCAAGTGACCAACTGAAAATGCCTAGTGTAGTGGCTGGGACGATGGTCAACATTCTGCATATGCTGGTTCTTAACTTTGTTTCCCCAAATGTATGCCTTCAGAGATGAGTCCCTGGAACATGAGAGGAGGGGGAGTGACGCTGCCTGGTCAGATTATCTTGAGAAATAAGGTATTTATTCTTCTCTTGAAGATTCTCAGTTCACATAAGCATATTAAAGACTTTGAGAAGTCTTACAACTTTTTTTCCCACCCCAAACTTTGTTTGATCCAGTCTTTTCCAAAGATTTTCTTATTTTTGTTCATTCTCTCTCTCTCTCTCCCTCCCTCCTCCTCCCCCTACCTCCTTTCTTGGTGGGGAGTGGTGGACAGGAGGCAACCCCTTAGCCTTCTGTGATTTGGGAGGACAAAACAAAAGGAACATTTTCACATTGGGTTTGCATTTTAGATTGTTTGCTTTTTAACTGGAGTTTGGGAGAAAAGAATGACCGCAAGAATGTTCTGACAGTTAACATACTGAATATTTGGAAAATATGAATTACTATCGGGCAATCACCTAACAGATGTTTACTGAGTACCTACTAAATGCCAGGCGCTCTCCTGGGTGTGGAGGGTCAAAAAGAGGGAAGGCCTGTCTGAGGAGGTGACAGTCAAGCTAAGTGAATGAAAGGTGAGCAACGGGCAGACCAGTGGTCTAGATTTTATTCTGAGTGCGATGAAAATATATTTTACTCACCATGCCACTCTGGCCTGATTTTTAGGCATGTATTCTGTTATCTTCCCTGGTGAAAGCAGAAACTTCCAAGATCAAGAAAGTCAAGTGCTTTTGTAACTGAGCAGGACACTATGGGGCCTTCCAGGGTCAGACCCCTCCCCCTGTCCTCTGCTGCAGCTCCTCTCTGAAATACCCAGATAATAGCATCTCATGTATGCTTCCTGAGTTTTTCAGATGCTTAAAACCACCACCCAAGGGAAGACATTAACTTCCTGATGATGGAGAGAGCACGTGGCCCCCAGACCTTCTGGCGCCTGGGGGTTGATGGTGTTGACTGTTCTGCTCCCTCCACATCAACCAATCAGAGGATTGTGCACGAGCTGATCGCATACCCTGCCACCCTCAGCCCTCACCTGGCCTCTAAATATTCTTTGCTGAAGCCCTTCGGGGAGTTTGGGGTTTTACTGGGCATGAGCCACCTCGTCCTTGCTCGGCCCTGCAATAAACCCTTCTCTGCTCCAAACTTTGATGTTTCATTTTGTTTGGCCTCATGGTGCAGCAGGCACACGAACTTGCCTTCGGTAACATTTTCCCTCCCTACACCCATCCATCCATCCATCCATCCATCCAACCATTCATCCATCCACCCATCCATCCAACAGTCATCTCTGGCTTCTGACTATAACAAAGATAGAAAGATAAGACAAAGCTTCCCCTCTCAAGGAATTTATCATCTAATAAAGTACTTGCAGTGTGAAAGAGGCTTGGTAGAAGCATAAATGATGATACCTGCCACATTGGACTATTTTGCCTTATTTCTCAGGGCATCCATGTATATACTGGGACTCAGTCTTCTGGTGGAAATACCGCAGAACTTTGATTGCTTACTACGTAAAATGGTTATTTTACCATATTCAAAAGCACGCTAGGCAGAACTGTTTAGATCCAGAATTTGTGTGGTGTACAGAAACTAGGGTAATAAGAATTCAATGCTGACACGTCAAACTCAGAGTTCGTCCGTCACCCATTAGATCTCACCTTGCTTAGGGGTTGATCCGGTACTTGAATGACCGTCCCACTACGTGGTTTTAAAAGCCCTTGAAAATGTCTCCCTTCTTTATCTCATTAACCAACGTCTCCTCCCCCCTAACACGTTCTTAAAATGCCACGTATAAAAAACTTCTTCTGTTTCCTGTGGCAAAGGAAAGGAAGAGAATTGCTAGCAACGGAGCATATGCTGAGGTAATTTAAGGGTTGTGAAAAGCCAAAAGGAAAAGATAACCAGCCCCCAGAAACCCTGCAAAGCTAAAGAGTTTGTTCCTTTTTAAAGAAGTCTAATTGGACACGGCAGGGGTCTTGATCAGTTTGCCTGGTTGTTTTACGAGCAGAGTATTTTTTCTACTACATCGTAGGAAGTTAAAACGAGCACTCGACTTCCCTGAAACTGCTTTTCTGTCACATCCATCATTCAACCTTGAACTATCATATGACCAGTTCTGGGGGAGGAGGGCCCGGGGAAATGGATGTCTAACCTCTGAGCCAGAGGTCTGTGGGGAGTTTTTATGACCTGCCAACTCTTTGGCCTGAGTGGCCCCTGAGTTACTTTCCTGTTTTGAATTCCTCTTGTGATTGTTCCAGTCGGTGAGCTGTGAGGAGCCAACTGTTCAGGAGGCGTGTCGATGAAAAAGAAGAAACCCAGCCAAGGGGGGATGCTGCAGCCCTGCCCGCCCTCCAGGGACACCTCAGAGTGAGCGTCAGGTGGAACGAGGGAGCCGGGATGCGGGTTCTGAGTTCCATGGGGGGAGAGCGCTCGACGCCACTGTCCACGTGGGGCGTCATTACAATTCATAAACAGTAGTGATCACTCGCCTGCCTGCTTCTCACTGCGCATTTTTCCCCCAACACATTATCTTCAAGTCTAATGACCCCTGTGTTCTAAATGGTGAAGCCAACACAGAGAAGTTAATTAAAGAACTCGCCCAAGGAAACAACAGTCCAAGCGGAAAAGGGTATGAGGCAGAGACTTCGGAGTTCTTACAAGAGGGATTTTCAGAACAGTGATGGAGGCCAAATAAGGGTGTGGGGCTCCCATCTTTTCCTCTGCCGAGGAAATACTTCTCAAGTGCTTTTTCCAGCCTTGACCTCGGAAGCATAATCAGTTTGGAAAATGAAATCACCTCCACCCCTAAGTAGCTGCACATTGGATTTTGGGTGGCACATGCCCACCCAGGTAACCTCTTTCCCTGCGATCTCTGCTTCGGTTCTGCCCCCCTACAATAGGGCAGGGTGCCCCGCCCTATCGGTGCTTCACCTTGGGAAGGAAAGCCACGCCTTTGTAGAGGCCCCTCTGAAGCTTGGTTGCACTACAACATGGCGATGTTTCTTAGATCAACCTAATATGATCCAAATTATTCAAAACATGCAATTCTGAGCCTGATGATGAGCTGGGTGTGTATCTTCCCTTCATTTATAAAGAAATGTAGTTGGCTTATATCAATGTACATGCTCTATTTCTTCCGCTCTGGGAAATGGCTTTTCACATTTGCTGTTGTTCCTGAAATTAGGGCTTTGCTTTTAACACGCACATTTAAAGGAGCATTTCTTATGTCTGCCCATGAAATGCTGTAATTAAGTCCACAGTGTGCTTATCATTCAACATCTTCATCCATTCCGGAATGGGGCCCATTGATTTATTTCTACTGCAAGCCCCTTTCACAAAGGACTTAAGGCATTTTACAACAAAATACAATGAAATATAAAGAGATTTTACTCAGTACAGGAAGTTCCCTCTCTGTAAAAGTCAAATTTTTCCTCTGTAAAAGTCGAATTTTTCCAAAACAGGCTAGAGTAAAATCAAACCCTACAAATCTCTGGGTGGTTTTCAAAGAGGGATCTGCTCTTGGGCTGCTAGGAGGACGTGGGCCAGCAGCATCTCAGAGCTGCAGAAGTCATCGGTGTCACACAGCACGCTGGAGGGAAGCCGCGGGAGCTGGCTCCGGTGTGACGATGGCCCTTCAAACCCAGGCAATGCCCAGCCCCTGTCACACGATGGACAGACTGTGTGTATTGAATGAAAATGTGCTGACAGTCTGAGTACTGACACTGAACCCAGAGGTGAGTCGATCTTCGACACTGTAAACTCCCATATCAAAAATGACAACAACAAAACACTTGAGCTGGAATTCCTCTCCATCTAGCTGCCTTAGCAGTGATCTTGGCCAACCAGCACACAACTCAGCTACGCTATAAAGATATTTGGCCCAGGCTCCTTCAAGCTCACCTAACCTTTCATGACCCATAGAAGCTTTCCTTCCTTTTAACTGTATATACTTGTTGATAAGTTCACCGAGAAATCCACAGCGACTGTGCAAAGGAACCAAAGAACTCGTCCATGAGCGCTTATAATCTTGCTTGGTCAAAAAATTAAAGTCATCACTGGGAGTACAGGAAGAGAGTAGTTGAAATGTAGTTGAAAAAGCTGCTAGTAGCTTAGGGGAAATTAAGAGAAATCAGTCGTGAGGGTAAAAAGCGTATTTGGGGGGATGGTCTAAGCCCAAGATGTATGAATTCAATGAGTTCAGTGTGTTAAAACAAATCAATAGTCTGAAACACATATGCATGGGTCTTCATGTGACAAAAAGATAAGAAAACACACCATGACTTAATACATGTGACGAGGCAGACAAAGTCCTATGAAACAGACTTTGGTGGTGGAATGTGTGAGATTGTTAGAGACTAAATACTGTCCATTTTTAAGTCATGTGAGTTTTTGGAGGCTCAAATGTCTTATCTAAGTGGGGATAATCATATGTTATATTCACCTCATTACCTGGTAGTAATGGGGGTTTTAAATAGGTAATGCACATGGCAGTGTTTTCTAAAGGGAAAAATGGTACATCAACAGGGAAGTTA